>NC_053489.1:147727641-148043641 GCF_905171775.1 Rana temporaria | reverse complement strand
CTAAAAACTTATTACATTTTACCTGCACTGCCAGACACATTTCCAGTTTGCAAAGTCTGCATCTGTGTTTTCCTGACCGTCCTCATTGGATCGTTTGTCCAAAGAAGTACTAGACCATAGCTGTAGGCTGCTTGATCCAGTTAGTAGGCGTGTACCTAAAATAATAGTGAAACGATTATATATACACTGTACTTAGGCGGAAAAAAAGATAAATCAGTAATCTGTTTTTGTGTTCAGAATTACTACTCCCCAGATCGCCTCACTGCAAACTAGTTAAGAGTGATGATGTTGCCGAGGTAGAAAATACCTGGCAGTGTACAATTGTGTACATCCTACGTCTCAATGAACAACATCACAATTCCTGTTACAAAAAATAAATAAAAAATCTTGCAATTGGAAACACCATACCTTGGCAAGGTACAATCAATGTACATCTTTTTGAAATACCTGAAAATATTAATTAGGCTTAACAAACTGCTGATCAGTGCTTGAGCTATTTCATGAGTCTAGTAAAGTGCAAATAAAAAAGCCAACTTTATTTTCATGTACTTCATGTATCCCCAGTGTTGTGCGCGGCTGCAGTTCTCATCGCCCCCTCACCTTGCTCTCACAGGCTGCACCGATAGCAGTGAGAGCCATTGACTCTTGCTGCTGTCAATCAAATGCTGAGAGGAGGGAGAATGGGGCATGGCCAATCCTATGGATGCACACAGCCTGGCTCGGGAGCACTCCTGCACATGTGCCCCCATATCAAGTGGCTTGCTATGGGAGGAAACGCAAAAGCGAAGGAGCAGAGGGAATGGGGGGGGGGGGGGAACCCCAGAATAGGAGCACAGAGCAGGTAAGTTTAGTCTTAATCTTGTTTTATTTTAATAATAAAAATAAATAAAAGGTTTACAATCACTTTAACGAAGTTCAAAATGTGTGCCACAATCTTAGATATCTAGTGCACGGTGAGCAATACTACAAAGCCATGCTGTAATTGTAGAAAGGATTCATAGGTGCCACTGCTAAACAACCAAACATACATCATGAGCATACCATACATGATAGTACTTAAAGGGGTTGTAAAGATAAAACAAAAAAACAAAAAAATCCCTAAATAGCTTCCTTTACCTTAGTGCAGTCTTCCTTCACTTACCCCATCCTTCTATTTTGCTTTTAAATGTCCTTATTTCTTCTGAGAAATCCTCACTTCCTGTTCTTCTGTCTGTAACTCCACACAGTAATGCAAGACTTTCTCCCTGGTGTGGAGAAAGCCTCTTGAGGGGGGAGGGGGCAAGCAGGAGGGTCAGGACACTCTCTACTTTGCAGATAGAGAAAGGAGCTGTGTGTTAGTGAGCGTCCTGACACTCCTGCTCGCCACCTCAAGAGGCTTTCTCCACACCAGGGAGAGAGCCTTGCATTACTGTGTGGAGTTACAGACAGAAGAACAGGAAGTGAGGATTTCTCAGAAGAAATAAGGGCATTTAAAAGCAAAATCGAAGAATGAGGTAAGTGAAGGAGGACTGTACCAAGGTAAAGGAAGCTATTTAGGGAAAAAAATGTTTCCTTTACAACACCTTTAAACAGATTTAATCCTTTCAGCAACAGGTTAAACCACAGGAGCTTGTTGGGTGACCTGGACTGGGTTAACAGTTCTCCATTGCAGTGTGTTGCATTAATTTGCACTGCGTTAAGACTAAGGATGGGCTCAGGTGTGTTCGCAGCTGTGCAGCCGCGGATCGGGAAAAGTCTCACTGCCTGTGATTAGAGCCGCGCAGTGTAATGTTTCCTGGTGGGCTCAGGCAAGTGGAGCTGCGAACACGCTTGAGCTCATCTTTAGTTAAGACAGCCCATATAATTGTGTTTCCAATACAAAGGAATACACAACGCACGTTTGGTGTTGCTAGAAAAAAAAAAAAAAAAAAAAAAAAAAAAAAGCATAGAAACTAAAGTTTAAAAAAAAAAACAAGAGAGATACTATATTTTGAAGAGATCAGAATGAGACAAGCTTTTGGTTTATACGGAATGAATGACTAAAACAGAATGTGGCAAACATTGAAAAAAGAAAGCAATAAAAGACAACTTGGCCTTAGAGGGATAGTTTAAATGAAAAAGCCATATCTCAAGTCGGCAAACAGGGACAAGGTTTAGGCCAAACATGAGTTTGAGGCAAACCCAATCCATTTGCTGTTTACAGACAATACACAGACGAATGCCTGATTCTACTGCCATAGCAACGATACCAATATTGAGTTGGCCTTTGAACGCTGTACATGGTCAGATTTTTTTTCTCTAAACAGTGCGGATGAACGAATCCCTATGATAGGCTATTGTATTCTGACAGCTGCCAGTGGGGGCTGTCAGAATTCCCAAGCAGTGGCGGCATTTGACTGTATGCAACCACTGTGTGGTCCAAAATTTTCAGCAAGCCCAATTAACTTTTGTGTAATGTCCTGGGCTGACAGGACCACCAGAAATAGAAGAGGAAGCACTGGTCCTGTTCAGCAGTAAAAATCTTGAATGCTTTATTGGATATAGTAACAAAAAGACACCAACACCGCTCCATCAGGAAAATTGTTGACATATTTCACACAAAAGTAACTGGTATGACAAAGCACTGAATGCGCAAAACAAGTCAATGGTTTTCCAGTTGAAGCTATGATCGTCTTTTTGTTACTACATCCCAGCAGTCTCCAAACTTTCAAAACAAAAGGGTTTACTGTCCTTCAGACTGTAGGGGGCATTGGGAGTAGTAAATGCCCCATCCTTGGTGTCCTAGGGCCTCATTGTTGGTGTCATTGGCAGGAACTCTGCTCCATCATTGGGGTCATTGGTAAAAAATTGTGCCCCATTGTTTCCATGAGAGGAGTTGTGCGTCGCCCAGGTCGTGAATCCAGAATGGATCCAAAGGAAACGGAGGGATGGGGGCGGGCTCATCTATCTACTGATGATCCACAGGGAAGCACACGCGGGGAATCCTACGTGTGCAGCCCTGAGCTCCATTCCCTGATCCCACAGAGCCCGATCATGTGGGGAAGACGGCCCGCCTCGATCCCCCAGCCAATTCAAGCAAATGGGGAGGGAGGAGGGGAGAGGAGAGGGGGCGTGAACACACATTGGTTGTGCGTCAGGTATGCTGCGTTCCAAGACGGCAGATCACTGAGCACCAGGGATGAGAAGACCCGAAAGTCCAACCCCAACCCCGGGCTTCCTCCGTTCCTCCTGGACCGGAACTTTAACCGCACAATTTTAAGATAAAAAACGATTACATTTCCTTGAATGGCTTAGACGCTGAGATGAAGATAAAGATAGATAGATAGATAGATAGATAGATAGATAGATAGATAGATAGATAGATAGATAGATAGAACAGACCAAAAGTTTGGACACACCTTGTCATTCAAAGAGTTTTCTTTATTTTCATGACTATGAAAGTTGCAGATTCACACTGAAGGCATCAAAACTATGAACTAACACATGTGGAATTATACATAACAAAAAAGTGTAAAAACTGAAAATATATTTCATATTCTAGGATCTTCAAAGTAGCCACCTTTTGCTTTGATTACTGCTTTGCACACTCTTGGCATTCTCTTGATGAGATTCAAGAGGTAGTCACCTGGCGCAGCACCCCATCACTCTCCTTCGTGGTCAAATAGCCCTTACACAGCCTGGAGGTGTGTTTGGGGTCATTGTCCTGTTGAAAAATAAATGATGGTCCAACTAAACGCAAACCGGATGGAATAGCATGGCGCTGCAAGATGCTGTGGTAGCCATGCTGGTTCAGTATGCCTTCAATTTTGAATAAATCCCCAACAGTGTCACCAGCAAAGCACCCCCACACCATCACACCTCCTCCTCCATGCTTCCCGGTGGGAACCAGACAAGTAGAGTCCATCTGTTCACCTTTTCTGCGTCGCACAAAGACACAGGGGTTGGAATCAAAGATCTCAAGTTTGGACTCATCAGACCAAAGCACAGATTTCCACTGGTCTAATGTCCATTCCTTGTGTTCTTTAGCCCAAACAAGTCTCTTCTGCTTGTTGCCTTTCTTTAGCAGTGGTTTCCTAGCAGATATTCTACCATGAAGACCTGATTCACACAGTCTCATCTTAGCAGTTCTAGAGATGTGTCTGCTGCAAAAGGTGGCTACTTTGAAGAACCTAGAATATGAAATATATTTTCAGTTGTTTCACACTTTTTTGTTATGTATAATTCCACATGTGTTAATTCATAGTTTTGATGCCTTCAGTGGGAATCTACAATTTTCATAGTCATGAAAATAAAGAAAACTCTTTGAATGAGAAGGTGTGTCCAAACTTTTGGTCTGTACTATATATATATATACACACACACACACACACACACACACACACACACACACACACACACACACACCATACAAAACTTTATGTAGCTGCGCATAATTGGTTTAAACGATATGGTAACGCTAGTAATGTATTTTCAAAACTTGGTTCTAACACTAACACTATCTCAAGTGCTGTTTTCTTCGAGTGCTACTTTAAAAAGGCCCTGACGAAGCGGGGTCACCCCTGAAACGCGGAAGAAATACTTTTGATATTTCTGACCAGGATCTACACACTCTGGACCAAAGAAATGGTAACACTAACTTGTTTCAAATTGTAAAAAAGATTTCCATCCAAGGATGGTAAATAAACTTTTTTTCTACATTGTTTTAAACTATGGTAAAGCTCATTCATGTGTCTTAAACCCCACCGAGTCACATTTAAAGTCCCATGGTACTTTTTTGAATGTTTATATTCTGCAGGGATGGTGACTCCGTACAGTTATAATCCTCTCACGTATACCCCTACCCCCATATACTATAGACCATGCTGGCACCCAGAGATACAGCAGCACATTATCTTGGCGACTTAAGCCCACCTGGAGCAGTGTACACCCAGCTCTCTTCTCCACCTGACTGGACCACCAATTGAGCATAACTGTCTAAAACTCGCTCAGCTCATGGCCAGTTTTTTTTGCCATTATTCAGAGTACAATTGTGCTGCTAAATATTATTGCATGACAAAGATTTCCTCTTCTTCCTCCTTCCAGGTACATAGCCACTCACTCTATATGACAGCAGATCATTTTTATGAAGAGATTAGGAATAGTAGCCTCTATATTTTCACAGTACATGTTTATGAAAAAGAAAGCTCAACTATTTTTGGTTTGAGTAACAATGAAAACAATCCTAAAAATTGATATAGCGTCTTAGATATGGTCGCTGCATTCATTTTCATTTTTTTCACCTGGTGATCAGGCCAGAAGTCTTAATTTTTCAACTTAACTTAGCAGATGAAGGTATCCAGACAAAGTAGCACCAAGCCTAGGTTCACACTAACGTAGTATAACAAAACTATTTAATGGCATAAATAATTGACTAAAGAAGTGTGACTTTGGAGTGTGACTTTGATGCAGTTTTATTGCAACTTTACACTCTAGGGATCAAATAGATGGGAACGGTGACCTTTAAATCAACGGGATGTGACTTTTTATGTGACTTTATGTGTCCAAAGTCGCATTACAAGTGGCACTAGTGGAAAACATAGCTTTAGTGTGGTTGCCTGCTACCCCACAGCACTTCCAGCTAAACTGAGAGCCTCCCGTCCACCTCCCTTCTCCTGTGCACAGCAATACTGTATATGTACCCTGCAACCCCCCGTCCTGTGTGGATGAGGCTTTTTATTTCCTAATTTTCTCTTGAATTAAGATGTACAATGAGAGAAGACTGGGCAGGAACCTATGATCAGCTCCTCCCATCCTGTATACGCCCACTGGCTACACAGAACAGTGTCCCTCCCAGGAAGTGATGTCGGTCACTAGCTTTCAGGAACCACACCTACTGGATGATTTTAGCCTCAGAAGGAAGTAGATTCGAAGTCATGTGACGGCACTGTATTCTGCGAAATAAGTAGAAAAACTGGGATTTTTTTCCCCATTTTGAGACATAAGGCTGAACTTATCTCACATTAATGATTGCAGGGGAGAATTTAAGTTTTAATTTTAGTTAGGGTGGACTTCCACTTTAATGTTTCCCAATGGTAGCCTGTAATCTAAGCTGCGTAGTGACCAGGGCAAAACACAGGTTTCAGGTGTATACTGAATAACTAGAATATACATAGATGTGTATTCAAAGCTAGGTGCACTATACTGTATACTGCCATACATGCATCATGAACAGTACAGTATCTTAGTTGAGACAATTTTTTTTTAACACAGGAGTAACCTTTGGAAATGCCAACATCATTTAATAAATACATTAAATATTACAGAATTAAAAAGGGTTTCAACAGTACTAACACAATTACAAAAGTTTCTACAATTACCAATCATGAGCACAAACTAAAAGAGGTTACCGCTATAAAGCAAGCAATAATGCAATTACAGAGTCCTTTACAGGGCTGGACTGGGACAGAAATTTGGCCCTGGAATTCATCCAGACTGGCCCACCTTGACAGGTCTCTCCCATGGCGGCCGGACTCCCGCAAGCCATACCCCCCCCCCCCCCGGCCACCCAAGCCCCCTCTCCCACTTCACTAGCCATTCTACTTTATTAGAGTAGAACGGCTGGTACTGGTCCTCTTATAGGCAGTACCAGTGGGGAAGCTAGACATTATTTCACCCGGGGCAAAGAATCGGTTCGGTGCCCCCCTATGGGACAAGATTAGGCAGAAGTGAGAAACTCCCAGGCCGTATCTGTTGAGTCAGCTGTCTGTCCCCTCCCCCATGCTCCTCTGTCGTACCCCCTGCTCCTCTGGTCCCCCCCTGCTTCTTTGTTCCCCCCAGGTGAGCGCTGCGTTGAGGGAGAGGAGGTGAGTGCTGCGGGAAGGGTGAGACAGAGGAGCGGAGGGGGGCGGCGGTCCGCTGTCACTGAAGCCGGCCCGCTGAGCCATTGGCCCACCGGGAAACTCCCTGTAGTCCCAATGGCCAGTCCATCCCTGGTCCTTTATATGGTAGGCAAGCAAAGCTAGAAAATATTGTTATTTACCTGTTGGGTCCCAAGTTAAATCATGTGCAACAGAATCCAATACTATGTGGCCACTCTTCTGCCACTGTGTACGACTTCCCTAAAAGAGTAAATGTAGATTTATTAAGGCTGTAACACAAAGTAAAAACAAACAGGTATCTTGCCCATTTCTTTGTATCTGCAGTGGAGCACCCATCAAAAAGCTCTGTAATTTCAGGAAAGTAGGAAAAAGAACAAAGAATATGGCAGATGTTGCACTTCAGATTTTTCATTTATGTTAGTCAGTAAACAGACCCGCTCTCTAGTGCCTTTCATCAGTGTCAAAGCGGTCTAAAGCCTCATACACACAATCGAACTTCAAACAAACGTTTCTGTGGATTTTTGTTTGAAGGGCGTTGGCCGGGCACACCCATAGCATACACACGGCAGGACTTTTCTGCAAACTTTCCCAACATCACGTGTTTTTTCTGCTCTTTTCTGCACTTTACCACCACCCTTTGGTCAACTTCTGCTATTGTTGGTTGATTTTAACATTGGTTCTGGGAATGCGTGTTTGTACTTCGGACTAAAGTCCGATGGATTCCTGTACACACAATAGGACTTTGCACCGTAGGACTTTTGCATTTGCAATTTGAAAAGTTTAAAACTAAAATTCCACTTTTGCAGCCAAATTGGTATAACACTTTATGTTTGTTACATGTTTCCATTAACATAATAGAACATAAAAACATAAAAGAAGTGCTAAAATTCCCTGCTAAAATTCCCTACATGCTCTCCCTGCTTTGAAATGATGATCATTATGGCCCAGATTCACAGACAGCGGCGCACATTTATGCCGTCGTAGCGTATCTCCTGTACGCTACACCGACGCAGCGCAGAGAGGCATGCATGGAATTCACAAAGCCAATGCTGCCTAAACTGCGTTGGGTTTCGAAGGCACAAGTCAGCGTAGGTGGAAGTGGGCGTGAGCCATGCAAAGGAGGCGTGACCCCATGCAAATGATGGTTTGGGAGCCAGACAAGTACGTTGAACGAACTGCGCATGGGTCGTGTCGTGGACGCATCTCCGTGCGCATGCTCATAACCACGTCGGAACAACTACCTAACATACGCCGGATCACTGCCTACACCATGAACGTAATCTACGCCCATCCAGACACACGTCCAACGTAAACTACGTAAAAACCGCCTGCTTCTGTTCGTATATATATATTATATATATATATATATATATATATATATATATATATATATATATATATATATATATATATATATATATATATATATATATATATATATATATATATATATGTATTAAAATAACAAATATGTTACACCTGCCTGCCCTGAGAAGTGGTTTTGCACAGGGCAGCCCAGATTCTCCTCTTCTCGGGTACCTTCCCCCTGTCGAGTGCCCCCACAGCAAGCAGCTTTCTATGGGGGTACCCGAGCCGAGCTGCAGCTCTGTATATATATTCAGACACGGAGCTGTGGTTCGGCCCTGTTACCTCTCTCCTTATTGGCCAACTGAGATCGATTGACAGCAGCAGGAGCCAATGGCTCCACTGCTGTGTCTCAGCAAATCAGGAGGGGCGTCCCGGACAGCAGAGACACTCATGCAACATCGCTGGATAAAGATGGGGCTCAGGTAAATATTAGAGGGGTGGGGCTTCTGCACATAAAATGTTTTTCTCTGCCCTTGTTGTTTTAACTTTGTCTAGTAAAACATATTTTTTATGCCAGTAAATACCTTATACAGCCCACTTCTGGTTTCTGGTCATTAGCCTAGGCATAGAACATTATGACATTATGCACAGTTCTCTCTCCAACTCTTGTGAGAGTTTGGCAGGAACAATGGGGGGGGGGGATTAGTCATAAGGAGGGCCAATGAGAGCTGCAGAGCTGGAGGTGTGCCTCTGTGTGTCAGTGTAAATCCAGCAAGCGAACAGATAGCAGCTTCATCTGCCCAAAGTTAAAATGGTTGCAGCCAGACTCGGTGGAGGGAGATATCTGCAGCATATTTGGCAAGTACAGGGTCACAGTATATATAAATAATATGCAAAGTAGTTGGAGGAAAGCTTCAGAATGGCAAAGTTGTTTTTATTACAAATTATGTGAGCAGACTGCAGCGCCTCTTTCATGCATTAGGATAAATAACCTTCTGATTTTACAACCACTTTAAGTTGGTTAATCATATACACCCACTGCAAGAGCAGTTATTACTCGCTTATAGCATATCACTTAACAAAACTACTTTCCCTGTAGTAGTAGTAGTACTATTGTTGTTCTACCTATGTAAAAGGGGATCGCTTCTGGAATAATCAGAAATATTGATATTCATTTACAAGATCATAAAGACAATCAATTCAGAAACAAGGAGTAAGAAATGCTTACTTGTGACGGTGAACTTTTTTGTTTTAACAGATTCACAGGTTCAAAGATGCAAATCACATTGCCATACGAAGCCGCAATCTAGAAAAAAAAAAAGCCAGTACGTGGTCACTCAAGTGTTTTCGGTTAACATTTAACAAGACAGACAATTTTTCTGTTAAGCTGGCCATAGATAGAAAAATCTGATCAGAAAACAATACCTATGGTGGATGGAGGATTTGCCCCTACTGGGACATATTACTCTGACAGTGGGTCTCAATGCTGTCAGAATACATTGATCAGCGGCTGCAGCCAATCATCAACAAAAGTTTTCTATCATGTAGTGTAGTCTGATCGACTTCTGTTGAGCAGGGATGGCCCACATACGGATTATCCCTGCTGAACTGGCAGAATTTAGAATTGTCTATGGCTAGCTTACAGTGGTTTTATTAGCTAAACAAAACACGCCAGTTTACATAAGATTTTCTTCCACATGTATCTTCTTACTGTAAGCATAGGAATGTAGATTTTTAATGCATGTTATGCTCAGGTCGGACAATAGTGGAAAACCCAAAACGCATTAGTTCCAGAAGGTCACATGCAGCATTGTGCATGCCATGGCAAACCAAACACAAATAAGGGGAGAATATTAAACTTTTTTTTTTTTTTTATATGAAATGGCCAGTCTTGTTGGTTAGAGGCTAGACAGTGGAGACCTTGAGTGGAGAGTGTGAACAAGTTTTGCTTTTGACAGCTGGGTTGCATTTTAGGTTCTTTTTGGGTCTTTTTCCTTGCAGTTTTTTAACACCTTTTTCTGGCACTTTTATTTCCTTTTTTCCTTCAGCCTACTAATTAAGGGGAGTGGTTAATTGGTCACAGGTGCTTGAGGCCTATATACATTTCTGCAGAACTAATTTTAAATCTGCTCATCTTGAGTTTGCTGGAACTCCGAATGGAACTGGATTATGTGGCGAGTTAAAATCAAGAGTTGAAAACAGGAGGTTAAAAAACAGGGGTCATAGTACCGGTGTAGTTTGAGTACCTGAGTGTTGTCCGAGTAGTGTGTGGATCATTAGTACGTGTGTATTTTGGGTGCACGCTGGCCCGCTGGTCTGCGAGCGCCTATGTATTGTCTTGTTGAGTAGTAGTGTCAGGAAGCTAGTTGTTAGGTAATTAATCCTCATTAAATTAATAGGTAGGATGCCTGGCGGGTGAGGTGACTCGGTGTACATCTTGCGGCATGTATGCGTTCCTTGATCTGATCGAAGGCGATTACTGCTGTGCAAAATGAAAGCACATTGTTTCCCTGGAAGCCCAGGTTCTGAATCTGGGGAAGCAGCTGTCAGCACTGGGAAGACCCTCCACACTAAAGGAGAGCCGGAAAGGTACCCAGCAGGTGATGGCAGGGGCTAGCACAGAGGTGGGCGGAGACAAAGAGTTACAGGCACTAGAAATAGTAGATGGGTGACAGTCAGGAAGGGTAGAGGGGAAAGTGCCAGGGAGGCCGATCCAGGGCTGGAGCATCCCAATAAGTATGCTCCATTGAGTGACATTGGTGAAACCAGTCAGGGACCTGCACTGCTGGAGCTGAGGGACTCTCCTAGCTGCTGGGTGAAGAACTCCTCCAGTGAGAGGGGGGGGGGGGGGGAGACAGATTCTGGTGGTAGGGGAATCATTTCTTAGAAATACAGAGGGCAATCTAACAAAGACCTGAATCGCCGAACTGTATGTTGTCTACCGGGCACTCAGGTTCGGCACATCATGGATCTGGTGGACAGATTACTGGGAGGGGTTGGCGGAAGACCCAGATGTCATGGTGCACGTTGGCACCAATGACAAAGTCAGAGGCAGATGGAGTGTCCCAAACAACGATTTTAGGGACTTGGGAGCTAAATTGAGGAAAAGGACCTCCAAGGTAGTATTCTCAGGAATATGACCGGAACATCGAGCCACACCAGAAAGGCAGAGGGAGATTAGGGAAGTAAACAAGTGGCTGAAGAGCTGGTGTAGTAAGGAGGGGTTTGGGTTCTTGGAGGACTGTTCCGACTTCTCATTCGATAACCAGTACTATAGAAGGAACAGACTGCACCTAAATGAGGAGGGTGCAGATCAGCTGGGAATAAGGATGGCCAAAGAGTTAGAGGGGTTTTTAAACTAGGCAACGGGGGGAGGGTCCAGAGATAGAGATAGTCAGCATAGAACATATTCCAGAGGGTAGTATTAGTGATAGGGTAACCAAAGCACTTAAACCCAAAGTAAGTATAGTAGCAAGTCCTAGTTGCAATCTCAGGAACACCCAAGAGGATAGTATGTGGCTAGTCAAAATATATTAATGCATTAAAGTGTTTGTTCGCCCATGCCAGAAGTCTGCCAAGCAAAATAGTTGAGTTGGAAGCTCTGGTGCATTAGGAGAGCCATGATGTAAATCGGTATTGCTGAAACTTGGCTTCATTCCTCACATGACTGTGCTACTAATATTCCTGGCTATGCACTCTTTCGGAAAGACAGGGTAAAAAGGAAAGGTGGAGGGGTCTGCCTCTATGTGAGAAGTGATCTCAAGCGAGTGTGAAAGAGGACACGGTGGATGGAGAGTGTGACGAGTCTCAAGCATTATGGGTGGTACTGCATACAGATGTGCGTAGTTTAAAGTTAATCATTGGAGTTTGTTATAGACCACCCAATGTTAATGAGGAGGTGGAGAGTCAGCTCCTTGCACAGATGGAAAAGGGTGCAAGGGCTGGGACGGTGATAATAATGGGGGATTTTAACTACCTAGAAATTTACTTGAGTAATGGCACTGCTGGAACAGTTAAAGGGCAAACATTTAAAAACCTACTCTATGGTCCAGTTTATTGAGGCCCCAACTAGGAATGATGCTCAATGATGATGCTTGGACCTGGTAATCTCAAACCATGCAGAGCGTATTACTAATGTTCAGATAAAGGAACACCTGGGTAGCAGTGATCAAAACATGATTTCATTGGATGTTCGTTATAAGCAAAAACCACATACGGGAAAGATAAAAAAACACTTAATTTCAAGAGAGCAAATTTTTCAAGGATGAGGGCTGCTCTCCAGGACTGGGAGAGAATATTGACATCAATGGGCATAGAACAGAAATGGGAATTCTTCAAAAAGACTGCAAAGTATATTCCCATGAACAATAAGTTTAAAAGGCTAAAAATAAAACCTCATGGCCAAAGTTAAAAAAGCTATAAAAACTATAAGAAAAGAGCTTTTATAAAATATAAAAATGAAGGAACACTAGTGTCGTATAAATGTTACAAAGAATATAACAGGATATGTAAAAAGGATATCAAGGATGTAAAAACTCAAAACGAACGACAGATTGCAAGAGATGGTAGGACAAACCCCCAAAAATTCTTCAGAGAACGAGTCCGACTAACTCCTTTAGGGGACTTGGAAGACCTGCGTGGGCAGGCATCATCCGAGAGTCTTATGGGCCATACGTTTCTCCAATAGTGGTGCTACGAAAGAAGAACGGGTCGCTGAGGCTGTGCATCGACGACCAGACGCTGAACCAAAGGACCATTCCTGACCAAAATACCACCCCAAAAATTCTTCAAATATATTTACCACTTCAGGCACGAGCCAATTCCGACACTTCGCTCCTACATGTAAAAATCATAATTTGTTTGCTTGAAAATTACATAGAACCCCCAAACACTATATAATTTTTTTAGCAAAGACCCTAGAGAATACAATGGTGGTCAATGAAACTTTATCTTGCATGGTATTTGCGTAGTTTCAACCAAAGCGTTGCAAAGACGTCACAGGAAGATCCCGGTTAATGTCTGCAACATAACCTCCTCAGCAGAGACAATGCCGGCTCGGATGTTGTGGGAAAAGTCAATCGACCCCAGAATCACCATGTGATTTGGTGGGAGGAGCAAAGGATGGGATCGAAGTCAAATATTTATATCTGAAGAATACTCCTTGCTCGCCTGAATGGAAAGAAAGGGCCAAGACTCAGCTCCTGAGATGGCAGGCTGCATTATCGAAGAGTTCGATGTGGGTTTTGCACAAAATGGCCAACACAGGATCCGTCTCCAAGAAGAGAAGACGTTCAGAGAACGAGTCCGACTAACTCCTTTAGGGGACTTGGAAGACCTGCGTGGGCAGGCATCATCCGAGAGTCTTATGGGCCATACGTTTCTCCAATAGTGGTGCTACGAAAGAAGAACGGGTCGCTGAGGCTGTGCATCGACGACCAGACGCTGAACCAAAGGACCATTCCTGACCAAAATACCACCCCAAGGAGAGAAGATGCCTTGCAGAGCCTGTCAGTAGCAAAATGGTTCAGCGTGCTGGACTTGAAGAGCGGATACTACCAAATCTCCATGCATCCTGAGGATCGAGAGAAGACCTCTTTTATTACCACAGTGAGGTTCTTTTGAATTCTACTGCATGCCTCAGGGCCTGTCTGGCACCCCAGCCACCTTCCGAAGGCCAATGGATAAGACAGTGGATGATATGAACCAGATCGAGGTGTTGGTGTACCTAGACGACATCATCTATGGCAGGACCTTGGAAGAAGACAAAGAGTGTTTGGAGAAGGTTCTGAAGAGACTCCATGATAAGGGAAATTGTCTCTGGAGAAGTGCCAGTTTTATCAACCTTCAGTCAATCAACTACCTTAGTCACATTGTGTCTGCCAACCGAGTGGCCACAGACCCCCAGAATCTAAAAGCCGTCACCTCCTGGTTTAGGCCTACCAATGTGACCAAGCTCAAATAATTTCTGGGATTCTGTTTCTATAACACGAAGATTAGTCGAGGGATTCACTAAAAAAGCTCGGCCACTAAATGAGCTAATGAAAAGCGAAGAAGACAAGCCAGATCTAGCCAAGCCTGTCAGACCAGCAGGGGGGCCCAGAAAACCTTGAGAGTCCATTCAGGAATAGTGGACTACTCAGTGTGTAGTGGAGCCTAACAACTGCTCCAGTCCTGGCCTATGCAGATCCAACCAAGCCGTATGAGCTACATGTCAAACATGTAGCTCATACGGCTTCCAAATAGTTTGAGCTAAAAATACTGATTTTAACTTGCCAACAACAAAATGTCAGAAATAGGCCTGGTCCTTAAGTGGATAATTTTCACAGTCTGCTGCTTCAGGGTTTTTAAATATTTTTGGCAGATGTTACTATGGTATACTGAAGTATTATCACAAGCATTTCATTAGAGCCGGTTCACACAGGGGCAACATGACTTTCAGCGCGACTTTGGGAGGCAACTTGAACAAGACTTGAGTATGAATCACAAAGCGACTTACACAGGACTTGAAGTTGCCTCCAGGAAGAGGAACTCGATGCCAAATTATAAATAAAAAAACGGCATGGGTTCCCCCTCCAGGGGCATACCAGGCCCTTCGGTCTGGTATGGATTCCAAGGGGAACCCCCTACGTCGAAAAAAAAAACAGCGTGGGTCCCCCCCCCCCCACCAAAATCCATACCAGACCCTTACCCAAACACAGACCGGCTGGTCAGGAAAGGGGTGGGGACGAGCGAGCGCCCCCTCCTCCTGAACCGCAACAGGCGGCATGCCCTTAACATGGGGGGATGGGTGCTTTGCGGCCCCCCCCCCACTCCAAAGCACCTTGCCCCCATGTTGATGGGGACAAGGGCCTCTTCCCGACAACCCTGACCGTTGGTTGTCGGGGTCTGCGGGTGGGGGGGCTTATCGGAATCGGGGAGCCCCCTTTAATAAGGGGGCCCCCAGATCCCGGCCCCCCACCCTGTGTGAATGAGTATGGGGTACACCGTACCCCTACCCATTCACCTGGTGGAAGAGAAATGTCAATAAAAAAACACTACACAGGTTTTAAAAGTAGTTTATTAGGCAGCTCCGGGGGTCTTCTTCCGACTTCAGGGGTCTTTCGACTTCTCCCCTTCTGCCGGGCACCACCGCTGTCTTCATTCACCAGCAGGGCCCGGTCGTCTTCTCTTCTTCGATGTTGACTCAACGCTCCCTCCCGCTGTAATGCCGGGTGTGGGGTGTACAGCGATTTATATAGGCCTCTTATGACGTCACAGTGCCAGCATGCACCGGCTGGTAACGACATAATTACCCCGCCCCCTTATGTCGTCACCACCCAGAGCATGCTGGGACTGTGACGTCATAAGAGGCCTATATGAAATCGCAGCGCACCCCACACCCGGCATTACAGTGGAAGGGAGCGTCGAGCCAACATCGAAGAAGAGAATAAGGTGACGCAGAAGACCAGGCCCCCGCTGGTAAAAGAGCTAAAAGACGACAGCGGTGGTGCCCGGCAGAACAGAAAAGGAAACAGAGCAGGAGAAGACCTCCCCCGAAGTTGGAAGATGACCCCCCGAAGTCGGAAGACCCCCCCACCCCCCGAAGTCAGAAGACCCCCCCCCCCGAAGTCGGAAGAAGACCCCCCCTGAAGTCGGAAGACGACCCCCCCCCCCGAAGTCGGAAGACGACCCCCCCCCCCGAAGTCGGAAGAAGACCCCCCCCCCCCCGAAGTCGGAAGAAGACCCCCCCCCCGAAGTCGGAAGAAGACCCCCCCCCCGAAGTCGGAAGAAGACCCCCCCCCCCCGAAGTCGGAAGACGACCGGACCCCCGCAGGTAAAAGAGCTGAAAGAAGACAGCTGTGGTGCCCGGCAGAAGGGAGAATTTAGAAGACCCCCGAAGTCAGAAGAAGACCCCCGGAGCTGCCTAATGAACTACTTTTAAAACCTGTGTAGTGTTTTTTTATTGACATTTTTCTTCCACCAGGTGAATTGTAGGGGTACAATGTACCCCATACTCATTCACATAGGTTGGGAGGGCTCCCAGATTCCAATGAGCCCCCCCGCCTGCAGACCCCCGACAACTAACGGCCAGGGTTGTCGGGAAGAGGCCCTCGTCCCCATAAACATGGGGGCAAGGTGCTTTGGGGTGGCGGGATGGCATGCTGCCTGGTACGGTTCAGGGGGGGGGGCTTAGCTTGTCCCCTTTCCTGACTGGCCAGTCTGCGTGTTCGGATAAGGGTCTGGTATGGATTTGGGGGGGGCCACACCGCTTTTTTTGGCGTAGGGGGTTCCCCTTGAAATACATACCAGACCTAAGGGCCTGTTATGTCCTTGAAGGGGGGAACCCACGCCGTTTTTTTTATTTATAAAATTTGGCGTGGAGATACCCTGTGGGAGGGAGGGGCTTGCCTTAGAACAGGTTCACACTGGGGCGACTTTCTGTAAAGTTGCCTCGCTGTGAACGGGGATCCGACTTAGAGGCGACTTTCATTGAAATCAATGGGTACAAGTTGCCTACAAGTCGGATTGAAGTAGTACAGGAACCTTTTTTCAAGTCGGAGCGACTGCAGTAGCGTACATTAAGACGGCTCCATTCACTTACATTAATTTCTTCATGCAGCGCGACTTGGGGAGCCTGAAGTCTGATCCCAGGTCGCCCCTGTGTGAACCGGCTCCAAGTGTCAAAGGCTTTTGACAATTACATGAAGTTTTTGTAAAAGAGTAAATATTTGCAGTGTTGACTTTTCCTTTTCCAGACCTCAGCAATTTCCCCCTGGCATGTGGTCAATCAACTTCTGGGCCACATCCTGATTAAAGGCAGCCCATTCTTGCATTATTAATGCTTGGAGTTTGTCGGAATTTGTGGGGGGTTTTTTGTTCACCCACTACAAAGTCTCACTTCTCAATGGGATTAACGTCTGGGGAGTGTGCATATGGGGATGGTTGAAAGAAGCTGCTCTTGGAGGATGCTTTTGTACCATTCTTTATTCATGGCTGTGTTCCAATGCCGCGTACACACAGTCGGAATTTCCGTCAAGAAAAGTTCTATATGAGCTTTTGGTCAGAAATTCCAACCGTGTGTAGACTCCATGTGACTTTTTCTGTTGGAATTTACAACAAAAAAAATTTGAGCTGGTTCTCAATTTTTCCGACAAAAAGTTCTTGTCAAAAATTTGTCTGTATGCAATTCCGACACGGGAAAAAAACACGCATGCTCGGAATCATTGAACTTCATTTTTCTCGTCACGGCGTTCTGTGACCGTGTGTATGCAACACAAGATTGTGCCAACATTCTGTCGAAAAAAAATCCACGGTTTTCTTGTCGGAATTTCCGATCGTGTGTACGCAGCATTAGGCAAAATGGAGTGAGCACACTCCCTTGGCTAAGAAGTCACCCCCACACATAAATGGTCTCAGGATGTTTTACTGTTGGCATGACACAGGGCTGATGGTGGCGCTCACCTTTTCTTCTCCGGACAAGGTTTAGACCCCTTTTACACTGAGGAGTTTTTTTTAAGTGCTTTTGCATTAAAAAAGCACTTGAAAAGCTCACGAAAACTGCTTTCCATTAAAATCAATGGATGCTTTCACACTGGGGCCGTGCACTGGCGGGGAGGTGAAAAAAAACTTCTGCAAGCAGCATCTTTGAAGCATGTTTGAAGAGCTAATAAAAAAAGCACCTCAAAAGTGCCCCTCTGCATTGATATCAATGAGAAACACCTGAAAAGCTCTTTAGGAGCACCTCAAAATGGTTCTTGCAGCAGTTTGTCACGCGACTTTTGAAAAAGCGCACCGCTAACTCCTCAAAAGCTCCTGAAAAGTGCTTACCGTTCTATAGGCAGTTTTCAAGCGCCTCAGTGTTAAAGGGGTCTTATTCCAGATGCCCCAATTGAAATGGGGATTCATCAGAGAAAATTACTTTGCACCAATCCTCAGCAGTCCAATCGCTCTACCTTTTTCAAAATATGCAGAAACAGCATCGGTAGTAGTAAATAAACACACCTACTCAAAATGATCTACTATTCCAAAACAGACTGTACCAATTAGTTTATCCTTTTCCACAAAGAATACTAGTTACTGCTTCTGCGATGTGGCATAGCCTGAATTGACCCAATTGTGTTAAAGAACGTAAAAATAAATAAAAAGTCAAGCAACAGACAAACACCAATATGAATCATTCCTACCCTGCCCTGTTGCATAGAACAGTCCACGCAGCCAACCAGAACATTTCCATGTTGAACTCCAGGGATCACTTGTAGCCTTTCAAAATCACTTCCCAGAATCACCACATCACATCCAGATGCGTAAGCCTGTGGAGAAGATAAATACATTTTATTTCACAAATTTAATTAAGCCATTTGTTTTTTTAGCGAGTTGGCATACATTGCTTTCAAGGTTAGTGTGCACAGCAAGATGCTGCTAAGCATTTGCAAAGCACGTTTCCTAGAGCCAGTGGATAGGAGTGCTGGCCATCGCGTTACACAAGCTAATGTTTCAGCAAGTTTAGGACTATTCGACATGTGCTGAGAACGTTTTGAAGCCTGGCACCAACTCTTTGACAACCAGGATTATGTCCATTATTATTTGTGCCAACATTCTCAAAGAGGAAGTGAAGGATGCATAAGACACTGTCCTGTTTGAGGACATTATCCTGTGATTCAATAAAGACTGTACAGCCAAGAATAAGTGTTGGCTTCTGCATTTGGCATTTTACCTTTGAGTATATCCGAGATAGTACATGGTAGCAGTTTCCCAGAATCCTCCAGAACAGTCACATGAGAGAGAAGCTTGATCCAACATCAGAAAGCACAGATGCAGAGAAATTGCCCCCCCCCCCCTTCACTCAGTGATTCCAGCCCCTCAGTTATCAAAGATGTACCAAAAGACCTGCACAGCAAACAAGTATTATAGGGCAAGGAACCTGCCCTGGTAAGGTGTGGGAGCTAAAACAGTTGGCTGCTTGCAAGATGGTGTCTGGGAACAGGATTAAAAAGGGTTTAAAACACACCTTCCCGTAACAATACCCACCAAGGAAGCCAATGTGAGGAATTGTAGTGAAACTTCTCCAAGAAGCCAAACAAGGTAAACTTCATTAGGGGCTAATAAAACTGTAAACAAATAACATGGTGGAACTGAAGCAATATTACATGGCCTAATCCTGGACAACAGTATAAAAAAAAGCATTTAATGAATGGGTGCAATTGATCTAGATATACTGATAACGCCACAGTTTCTACTTTAAATTAGACCTTTTAGAGCCCCATTTTGTAGGCAGCTTTTTCTGTTCAACCAGCGTGGATATAAATCAATAATATAAAAAAAATAAAAAATAAAAAAAAAGATTTTTTTGATAAAAAAATTAAAAAAAATAAAATACATTTGATAAAAAATGAACTTAAAGATTTGAGTAAAAATCTAAGAGATCGTTTTGAATTAAATATACCTTATTAATTGAGTTTATTCAGTATGAAATGGAGCTTAGTTATGTAGCACGAGGCTGTATATTCTGCAATATTTACATTTTTCGTAAACTCATTCAACGAATTCAAGCTCTGCAAACTGACATGCACTGCATTGATGCATTCACACAATTTCGCAGTCACCAAGATATAAAACAAAAGTTCAGGAATATTCCTTTATCCCATTGTTTTGCTTGATTGAATCGGTTCAGATATCGCAGTTTTACTAATCTGACAGCCTATTACTCTAAATGGGAAACCTTCATTTTGTTTGCAAATATTGAAGATTCTAACTACCAGCAAGAATAAGTCCTTACATTCAAATAGCACCTGTCATTTCAGATCCACCATGGCAGCGCCTGTTAGTGCGGGCATCTACTCACATGCTGCTGCCACGTCCCTCCCCCTGTTGCGTCACTGCCGAATTACCAACCGTGCCATGTCGGTGATTCAACAGCGGGTCAGAGGAGGAGCTGCTGCGGGACAGGGATGATAGTTGACCTTTAAAAATTATGATTTAAATCAAATCCACCCTGAGTTCAACCCCGCGGTCAGAGTTGCTATAGATCTGGCATTGGTACAGCAATCTCCCCCGCTGAGCTGTTGTGTTCTGACATGCGGATGCCACCTTGCTTCTGTCGGACCAGCTGGCATACACACGGGCCAAATGCTGGTCTGTTTTGATTAAACCGGCCAATATCGTCCGGCATTCAGCTCGTGTATACAGGGTTTTAGTACTGCTGTTATCGACCAACTGTCTGTTTAACTGATGAGACCATACATTATATTAAACTTGCGTAGTTAATATTATCCTACCATTTGGCAAAGTGTTCATTACCCTTTTTGAATCATCTATGGCATTTCTAGCTTTTCCCCTCCAATCTTGAGGCTATCATTATTTTATTTTGCTGTTCGGGTTTTTTCAAGTCGTCGTCGTCGTCGTCGTCGTCGTCGTCGTCGTCGTCGTCGTCGTCGTCGTCGTCGTCGTCGTCGTCGTCGTCGTCGTCGTCGTCGTCGTCGTCGTCGTCGTCGTCGTCGTCGTCGTCGTCGTCGTCGTCGTCGTCGTCGTCGTCGTCGTCGTCGTCGTCGTCGTCGTCGTCGTCGTCGTCGTCGTCGTCGTCGTCGTCGTCGTCATCTTAAAAAGTAAACTGCTTCCTTCCTTTTAGTATTCGTAGCTCTGCTTCAAACAAAAGCTTACCATCAAATGGTATACAGCAACGACAGCTCTTTGATGAGTTATATGCTGCCAAAGTCTTGAGCCAAGGTACCCTACGGGCGGAGTTGATCAGCCTTAATAACTTATATTTGGCAGTTTGGCAACTTACAGTATATTTGAGGACTTTTGGGTACACTCACATTTTTGCACTGTTTGACCAAAAACAGTGTATATGGACCTGGGATTATTCAATGTGTTTAGTGGTACCAACAAGTATAAACAATATAATGTCCGTTTATGAAGCAGTGAAATCTATTCACTGCTTCTTTCTCTGGCTTTCACAGTGAAGATTTTTCTCCTCTGTGTGCCTGTTTATGAAGCCGAGAAGATCGCTTCACCCTTGGAGGAGTGAAGTGATCTACCAACGCTTCAAACATTGAAGAACGGGCCAGAAATTCACAGAAATACGGAGATGTCAGTTTATTTAGCAGTGATAAATTATCACCGCTCAGTTCACTGAAAGACGGCGTGGTTAATGTAATTAAAATAACGAGTCCCTCTGCATAATATATGTATACACACACACACACATTATATATACATGTATATATATACACACACACACACACACACACACACACACACACATTATATATATGTATATATATATATATATATATATATATATATATATATATATATATATATATATATATATATATATATATATATATATATATATATATATATATACACACACATAAATACAGGGGGACATGGTTACAGTGTTGGGGGGTCAGAACGAGGTAGAAGGAAGTTAAAAATCTTCCTCCTTCCTCCTCAGAACCCCCTGGGATTCCCTCTCCGCTTCACCACCTCTGAGCTGGTGAATTGGGTAGTTTGAATTCTGACTCAGATCACCAGTGAAGAGCTCAGATCACAGCTTCATAAACTGGCCGTTTCTGTGTCAGTCTATGAGGATTCTCTGTGTGTAGAGATAATCGGCGGGAGAACAAATTCAAACACTTCTCCCCCCGATTATCTCTGTTTCATAAACTGTGTATGGGCTGTGATCAGTGGTGATCCTTGGGATAACCGCTCTTCACTGCTTCATAAACGGACACCTATATAGGAGAAAAAAATAAAAAAAATAAGTAAGGAACTTTTAAGATACTGGAAAGACCCATAAAGTGCATACAGTATAAAACAAAAGGTTAGCTTCTTTTTTTTTTTTCGACAATCATAAAAGTACAGGCGGTCCACGGCTTACAATCAAAATAGGTATTGTAGGTTTGTTCTTAAGTTGAATTTTTATGCAAGTTGGAACAGATATAACTCCAGCCAAAACATGCATTTTTAAGTGTTTTTTTGGATAGCATAGGGAAGAGTTAACAACTCTAATGCTTGTTTTGCTGTCTGTGTCCCTGTTCAGAAGATTTCACCTCACTTTCTGTCCCTATGACAATTGGATTTTTGAAAATGTGGGGTTATTGTGAAAACAAGGATTGCCGATAAAACAGTGGAGACAATTTTTTACCCCCATGTTACAGGAGTGAATTTCCCTTTTTAGGGATAGATTATTTTTCCAATTTCCTATGGTCTCCCTCTGTGCAAGTACGAGTTGTATGCAAGTCAGATGTTTTTAACTCTGGGACTGCCTGTTTGTTCTCAAGCCCAATACCACGTATTTTAGATAAAAAAAAAAAAAAAAAGAAGGAGGAGGTCAAGAACATCACAGAAGTTGAGAGGGGGATTTGCACATTCAAAAACAAACAAGAGCAATTCAGAGATGTATGGGCGGGCTGGATGTACTATTACTAGGAGATTAAAGACTGATGCCATTAGCTTTAATCATAACAATGTCTGACTTTCTATAATAACGAACTCATTGCTGCATAAAAATTGTGAGAACAATCCAAGGTACACTCTGATGTGGTACTTCAATGTACACTATATTGCTACCTGAAACTCGTTAGGGAGTTGTTTGTTTCTTTCCTATTGTATTATTGTTGTTTTATTACATTTTTATTTTCTTGCTTTTCTTTACTGCATGAGTGTCAATTATAAAACTTCCATTCTTGAATGGAAGAACTGACAAGACTCCAAAGACATTTTAATGATTGCGTTCATTGATACTTATCAGACATTGATAGCCATGTAGGAGCATTGTACTTTAAGAGAACCTATATGTCAGGGGTAATGAATTAAAATTCAAGGAGGTCCGGTAACTAAAAAAAATACATTTTACGAAGTTCATACGATTTACAACTCTGTGCCATGAACGATTGTATGTGTCTACTTTCCTTTTTTTTGGCGCAATTTTCTTACCGTTTCCTCCATGTACTCTGGTAAATTTCAATATAAATTTCCCCAATAGTTTTCCCCCTTACATCAGTAGTCCCTACCAGAGTATTTATTTATGTAGGTGCCCCCATCAGACTACCCCCATAAATCAGTTGCCACCGTTGTCCCCATCAGAGTGCACCCTTAAGCACTTGACGGCAGCTGGCAAGTGGTTATACGACTGAAGGATCCGGCAAACCGTCGTAGCTTTACGTCGGTCCCCTTAAGTGGAATAGCGGGCGTGCCAAAGCTTGTGACCGGCAGGGGAGGGGGGGGAGAGAGAGGGAGAGGGAGAGGGAGAGGGAGAGAGGGATGTAAATAGTACAATTTTTTTTCTTTCCTAAATAGCTTCCTTTACCTTAGTGCAGTCCTCCTTCACTTACCTCATCCTTTTATTTTGCTTTTAAAATGTCCTTATTTCTTCTGAGAAATCCTCACTTCCTGTTCTTCTGTCTAACTCCACACAGTAATGCAAGGCTTTCTCCCTGGTGTGGAGTGCTCGCCCCCTCCCTTGGACTACAGGAGAGTTAGGACGCTCTCTATGTTGCAGACAGAGAAAAGGAGCTGTGTGCTAGTGGGCGTCCTGACTCTCATGTAGTCCAAAGGAGGGGGCGAGCACAACACTCCACACCTCCCTGGCCTTGCATTACTGTGTGGAGTTACAGACAGAAGATCAGGAAGTGAGGATTTTATAGAAGAAATAAGGACATTTAAAAACAAAATCAAAAGAATGAGGTAAGTGATGAGGACAGCACTAAGGTAAAGGAAGCAATTTTTTAGGAGAAAAAAAATTGTACCTTTAACAACCCCTTTAACATAAAATAAGGGGCCTGCTGATGTGCTCATTTTATAAATCCTCAATGAAATGTGCCCATCAGCGTAACCCTTAACATAGCATAATTGTAAGAATATTTGAGAGAGAAGAACAAAAGACTACGGCTTTAAAAAGATAAGAATCTGCAGCAACGTTTGTTAATGCACATTTAAATCACTTTATTTCCTCATTGTATTTCAATTGTTTCTAGCCCACTACTACTGGTTCTAAAGGCACATTTCTTTCTTAAAATAAAAAGCATGTTATACTTACCTTCTCTATGAAAAGCAAACGCTACTGGCTTTTTTTTCTTTTTTTATAACAGCCAGTGTGCATTAGGCCTTATAGGGACTACATTAAAATAAAAAATGTTTTGAGAGTATCCCCACACATTTACTTTCTTGAATCCTGCAACTTGAATTTAATATGCCCCATGTATTGGAAATGCTGTGCCACAGAATTCACAGAGCCTGCCTTCTAAACTACAGGAGGTACTCAGCTAATTTCCCCCCTGGTCTCCTCTTCTCCCGCCTGTCTGTGGGGGATCCCTGAAGGTACAGTGGAGAGCCTCTGCAATCAACATTCCATACAGTACTGGGTGCGGTATGCAGCATGGCTACTCCACAAGGTATTTACAGATTAGTTTTCTTCACATGCTGGTGTGCTTCGAGCATTGCAGAGAGAGGGGGGCCAGGGCCCCTCGCTGGTGGCTGGGAGAGGTGAAGGAGAGCTGAGGTGTTTGGCACTGTTAAATTGCAGGGGCACACACATTCTGTATGTTGTGCTACTGTAAAAGAAAGGATTTGGGCATTTTAAGTTTGTTCAAACTGGGGATTCCTGAATATGTTAAGACCTACCCCGAAAATTAGCCCTACTTGGTCTTTTGTTGCCAAAATTAATAAGACCCAGGCTTATGTTCGGGGAAACACGGTATTGCAGCTTTCTAATCCTTAAATGTGATGTGACCCAACCAGTAACACGCCTGCTGTTTTATACTGTCATCTCTGGATGGAAGAGCAACAGAAACACTATTAGACAGTAGCATTGTCAGTACAGGGATGGGATAGCATTAGATCCACTGGCAGATTTGGATGGTCTTAAATTTACAAAAAAAAAAAATCCTTTTTGGGATAAAGGTTTTACATAAATGAATAAAAGTTGACCATTGTAAGCCCCCCTGTCAGTCAGTGTTAAATGGCTTGTTTCAGGTACTTGCTGGACAGCTTGAGCTGGTAAAAAGAAAACAAATGTTGAAAACAAACTATGGAAATCTACCATAGCACCTAAACTATCAGATGTTATTTTAAGGCTCATTATGAAATAATGTTAACTTTCCACAGCTAAATTCCTTGAAAACTGGAAAGAATGGATCAAAAATCCTAGGGCTTCAAAGTTTCTGAAAAATTCTATGAATTACTAAAACGTGTGTCTGAACCACTATCTTCTCTAAGGCATGCTATTGAATAAAGGTAACTTCCAACCATACTTTTTTTTTTTTTTTCATACCTTCCCTTACTACACTAAGGGCCCATTCACACCTGAGTGTTTTGTAGCCTGAAGCTACAAAACGCTAGAGGGGAAAAAATCCATTATTCTCAATGGAGATGGTTCGAATCTCCACTCCAAAACGCCTGAAGCTCAAATAAGTTCTCGACCCTTTTTGTTGCTCGAATTGGGCCAATTTGGGCGTTTTTAAACGTTTGTATTCCCATGGAAACGCTCGATTCAAGCGTCTAGCACGACAACAAGCGTTTCTACGGGCGTTTTGTCGCTTTAATCTGTTCTGTGAAATAGAATATTCACCCAGGAAGAAGATAAAAAAAAAAATCTACAAACATAGCAACAAATGATGAAAAAGATGATTATTTTTCCTATTGGCAAACAAAAAAACAACGAAGTTCAAAAACGTTGGACAACGCTGTATGCAAATGTGCGAATACGCGCTCAAAAACGCTACGCTCAGGTGTGAATGGAGCCTAAGCCACAATACCTTGTTTACAGTTGGATCCCGTTGGGGCAAACAGGGATTATATAAATGTTTAAACAACTTTTTTTAGTTTTTAGTTTGACTATATTATTTTATAGTAATTTACTTTAAGCAATGTGTTATTTTGAAAGCCTACCTAGGCATATCTATGACAACAACGTTTTAATATGTTAAAGTGGAGGTTCACCCAAAAAAAATCAATTTGTAACATTAGATTGGGCCTAATTATGGGAAGCAGAATCGGGTGTTTTGTTTAAAATCAATGCAGTACTTACCGTTTTACAGATAGATGTTCTCTGTGGCTTACGGGTATGGGCTGCGGGACTGGGCGTTCCTATTTGATTGACAGCCTTCCGACCGTCGCATACAGCGCGTCAGTTTCCGAAAGTAGCCGAACGTCGGTGCGCAGGCGCCGTATAGAGCCGCACCGACGTTCGGCAACTCGTGGCGCGCTGTATGCAACCGTCAGAAGGCTGTCAATCAAGTAGGAACGCCCAGTCCCGAAGACCATACCCGGAAGCGGCAGAGAACATCTATCTGTAAAACGGTAAGTACTGCATTGATTTTAAACAAAACACCTGATTCTGCTTCCCGTAATTAGGCCCAATCTAATGTTAAAAAAAAAAAAAAAATTCGGGTGAACTCCTGAATATTCTTGTTTTACTTTTGAAAAATTCAATAAAAATCTTTAAAATTTAAAGTAAAGCAAATGCATCCACCACATCTAAGAAATGGTAAGTTGCAATATAATACAATACATTTTTGTTTTTGGAGTCCAATACTTTCAAGATCTGATTTTTTTTTTTTTTTTTTTTTTGCTGGCCACAACAACCAGATTTAGCCTTGCTACCATTATAGAAAGAAAAAAAGAGAGATGTTCCATTGTGAACTTTATCTTATTTATCAAAGTATGAGGATGGAAAAAAATATTTTTAAACCAGCTATTAGCTGTGCCACAAACAAACATTCTTCTGCCACTTCTTTCTTAGAATGTTGGCTAAATAATTCCTTTGAGTGCATTTATACATAAACCTCCAGCAGAGGAGACAGAACCAGCCAAATGCACCCCGACAAGGATTTACCTGATCTTTTTGCTGCCCTTAAACAATTGCTGTGGGGAAAAAGAATTTGTGTAATTTTTATTCTTTGTTTTTGGTTGCAGCTCCTGTGGTCAGCCAAATGTTTTAAAGCCGTGTGTCTCATTAGGGATTACAATAGCCACAAATGAGACAAAACTAGGATTTCAAATCTGCGAAGAGTTGATTCTAGTACAATTACTACCAGAGCATACATGATCAAAATTATAGGGCATGGTAATGATGGCACTACATTAACATGTGGAAATTATAATGTTATGAAAGCCACCTGGGCGCCCTGTTTTTGATCAAAGCAGAAAATCAAGCTACTGCTATTTCCAAGCTTTAACCACTTCCATACCAGGCACTTACGCACCTTCCTGCCCGAGCCAATTTTCAGCTTTCAGCGCTGTCGCTATTTGAATGACAATTGCGCGGTCATGCTACACTGTACCCAAATGAAATTTTTACATTTTGTTCCCACAAAGAGCTTTCTTTTGGTGGTATTTGATCACCTCTGCGATTTTTATTTTTTGTGCAACTACTTAAAATAGACAGAAATTAAAAAAAAAAAAAATTAAAGTTTTGATTTTTTTCTGTTAATTGTTTTCTGTTAATTGTTTTTGTAAATAAGTACGTTTTCTTCTTCAATTACGGGCACCGATAGGCGGCACTGGTATGCTGCACTCATGGGCGGCACTGGTATGCTGCACTCATGGGCGGCACTGGTATGCTGCACTCATGGGCGGCACTGGTATGCTGCACTCATGGGCGGCACTGGTATGCTGCACTCATGGGCGGCACTGGTATGCTGCACTCATGGGCGGCACTGGTATGCTGCACTCATGGGCGCACTGGTATGCTGCACTCATGGGCGGCACAGATGGGCACTCATGGGCGGCACAGATGGGCACTCATGGGCGGCACAGATGGGCACTCATGGGCGGCACAGATGGGCACTGGGCATAGATGGGCACTGATGGACACTAATGGCATTGCTGGGCATCATTTC
Source organism: Rana temporaria (assembly GCF_905171775.1). Taxonomy (NCBI): domain Eukaryota; kingdom Metazoa; phylum Chordata; class Amphibia; order Anura; family Ranidae; genus Rana; species Rana temporaria. The sequence continues at coordinate 148,015,671 of NC_053489.1, read as the reverse complement.
AGTCAGTGCCCATGTTGCCAGTCAGTGCCCATTTGTGGGCACTGATTGGCATCGATTGTGTGATTTTGTTTTGCCTATTTATCTCTATTGAGCACGGGGGGCACTCCCTGGTGGTCCAGTGTGGGCATCCGAGGGGGGGGGGGGGCTACGCTGATAAACAATCAGTGCGAACCCCCCGTCAGGAGAGCCGATCAATGGCTCTTCCCGTTTACATCGCGATCAGCCGTGATTAGACACGGCGGATCACGTGGTAAAGAGCCTCGCTGGAGGCTCTTTACCGAAATCGAAGATGCAGGGTGTCAGACCGACACCCCGCATCACCGATCGCCGCGCGCCCGTGCATGTAATCTGCGTAATATTTTGTGCAACGTTTAAAAGAAAGTAAAAAGAATAAAAAGGAAGAGCCTAAACAATCATTCCCTGCTAAACTACACTGAACAAGTATGATAAGGAGGCAGCCAGCAATTCATACAGATCTGTATAAAAGGTAGATGAAAGATGGATAGTCGCACTCCAAAAAAAACGTCCAGGTTGTCTTTTATTCAAATAAACAGCAAATACATCACCAAATCATAAAAACAGGAACAGGGGAACAGCCGACGTTTGGCACAAGGTCAGTGCTTTCTTCAGGATTACCAGTCTTTCGTGGATAACAGCATACTCACACCGATCACATCGGAACAGGGTTTTAGCAGGACTTTGAAAACCTCAGCAGAGAACCCATTCAGAGCGGGAGTTCAAGCTTCGTTGCCTCTCAACACCGGTAATGATTTGTCACTACTTGCCATGTTTAGACAATTTGAACACCTTATGGCCAAAGCCATGAATAAGCACTGACCTTGTGCCAAACGTCGGCTGTTCCCCTTTTCCTGTTTTTATGATTTGGTGATGTATTTGCTGTTTATTTGAATAAAAGACAACCTGGACGTTTTTTTTAGAGTTTGACTATCCATCTTTCATCTACCTTTTATGCTTGCCTAGTGCACTGCCAGCACCCTTGGTATCCTGTTCTACACGTGTGACCATATAGTAAACCCACCTGGAGCGGTGACTCTCTTTCTCATACAGATCTGTATTGATGCTCTCAGAATTAAGTCAAAGGGTGCTTTAAAGTGGTTGTAAACACTCATATACCCAGTGAAGTGAAAAGCCTGATAGATGATACAGAAAAATGAAATAAATCCGCCCACATAAGGTTTACTTGTTTATCTGCAGTTTCTCTCTTACATACCTTTAAAATTTGCTAATTTAGATAAACTCCTCCGTCTGTCAGGAGCACAGAGGAGGTTGCGGGGAGCTGAAGTTAGAGCTCTTGTACAGTGTGTGAGAGCCGATTGGAGGAAAGGTAAACCCCCGACCCTTCCAACGCGGCACAGGAACAAAATTTACGATGCAGATCGGTGTTGTGAACAGACAAGCTATTCCATTTTATCTCTGGTGGGGTGACACTCAAAGCTTTGGAGAGAGACAAACATTACAGATAAAAATGTCCTTCGTTCGGATATCATGACTGAGCTTTACAACCACTTTAAGGACTTCAAGGAAGCTGCTCAGCAAATGCTTTGCTGAAAAACGTTCAAAAGTGTTTATAAACCAAAATTATCATCATTGCAGTGGTTTTTAATCCATCAGAAAAAAAAAATGCAAAAAAAAAAAAAATCATAAGACACACTGATGGAGGCAGTTGTGACTTCACACCTTTCAGGTTACACACTATGGGGGCTCTTTAGAGGAGAAGTTCACCTTTGGGAGTTTTTAAGGCCGCCCACTGCTCTTTCTTCCTGCGACAGCAGTACGAGTGAAGTACTTGGTCGCTTTTTGAAAGCGACAGAGCTCTGTGTATGAATGAACTACAAGTCCCAACATCCTTTGCGGCTGTCAGCTTGTAGTTTTCAACAAATTACCACGGCGCTGCGAGTTCTGTGGTAGTTCATCGATTCTTCCTGTCGGAACGCATCGGCTTCCTCTTACAAGGTACAAGCAAGCAGGTACACTGACAGATCTGCATGGCAAAGGCGATCTGCCGATTACCAGTGCAATGCTTTATAGGCTCCTGCAACAAAAAATAATAAATGCACATTTTTTTACCTGCACAAAAATAAGCATTTTTTTTTTTTTTTTTAAAGTGAACTTTAAAATACTTAAAAAAACAAAACAAAAAAAAAGTAATAGAAAATTAATCAAAGAACTTGAATGACAATTAAATTAAAATGAACTCCACAGATCTTTAAACCTTCTCTGTACAGTAGCACTGAAATAGATTTTCTATGTGGCATTTTGTGAATGACATCCTAATGATTTTTATTAGCCCTACAGTTTTATGCGATACCACGTGCCGAGTATACTAAAAATAGGTCATGAAATTTACTAGTGTAGGCAGCATTTAGCACCACATGAACGCGTACAGCTCATGCAGCCTCCATTCAAGATAACAGGACATGGGTCACATAGTGAGGGGGAAAAAGTATTTGATCCCCTGCTGATTTTGTAAGTTTGCCCACTGACAAAAAAAATGATCAGTCTATAAATTTTAATGGTAGGTTTATTTTAACAGTGAGGAACAAAAAAAAAAAAAAAAAAATGGAAAAACAGATTTAAAAAAAGTTATGAGTGAAATAAGTATTTGACCCCTTCACAAAACATGACTTAAAGCGGATGTCCGCTGAAAAAAAAAACATTAAAAGCCAGCAGCTACAAATACTGCAGCTGCTGACTTTTAATATTAGGACACTTACCTGTCCTGGAGTCCAGCGCCGTCCGCAGCAGAGGATGAGCGATCGCTCGTCTCTCTGCTGCTCCCCCCACCATCCTCGGTGAGGGAACCAAGAAGTGAAGCACTCCGGCTTCACTGCCCAGTTCCATACGGCTCATGCGCGAGTCGCGCTACACCTGCCGATGGGCTCCCACTGTGTACTGGGAGCCGAGTGTTACCAGAACACAGCGGGGGGGGGGGGGGGGGGGGGAAGTGACGTCATGCCCGCAGTTTACCCAAGACTGTGTGGCCGGAAGTGGGTGCAAATACCTGTCTTTAGACAGGTATCTGCACCCCCCTCCCCCTGAAAAGTTTTTAAATGCGACACCGGAGGGGGGGAGGGTTCCGATCAGCGGGAGTTCCACTTTAGGGTGGAGCTCCGCTTTAATATTTGGTGGCAAAACCCTTGTTGGAAATCAGAGGTCATGTTTGCCAGGTTTGCACACATCTCGGGAGGGATTTTGTCCCACTCCTCTTTGCAGATCCTCTCCAAGTCATTAAAGGTTGAGGCTGGCGTTTGGCAACTCGAACCTTCAGCTCCAACCACATATTTTTATGGGATTAAAGTCTGGAGACTGGCTAGGCCACTTTGACAGGTATCCTGTTCCCACTTCTGGGAGCCACAGCTGCGGATAGTGACGTCACCACTCGGCTCCCTCCTTTTCTCCTGGTCGACGGGCCAGTAGGAGAGAGGAGCAGAGCAGTGTTTCCGCCATGGAAACATCAGCTGCGATGCCGACATTGCTGGACTCCAGGACAGGTTAGTGGCCTATTAAAAGCCAGCCGCTGCGGTATGTGTAGCTTCTGTCTTTTAATTTTTGCAGCGGCTGGCTGAGGGAAGGAGGTTTTCATCCAGGATTTGACTGCACATGGCCCCTTCCATCGTCCCTTTGATGTGTAGTTAAGTCGTCTTGTCCCCTTGGCAGAAAAAACACCCCACAAGCATGTTTCCACCTCTGTGTTTGATGGTGTTCTTGGGGTTATAAGGCAGCATTCCTCCTCCAAACACGGCGAATTGAGTTTATGCCAAAGATCTCATCCGACCACAACACTTTCACCCAGTTCTTCTCTAAATCATTAAGATGTCCATTAGGAAACTTCAGACGGGCCTGTACATGTGCTTACTTAAAGCGGTGGTTCCCCCTTAAAAACGACTTTTTCTTATTCCACTGCCCCCCCACATTCCATCACGATTAAGGCTCTTAAAAACGAGCTCCCCCCTGTCGCGTAAGCCGCGTCACGGTTGGCGAAAGGAGCCGAACGGCGAGTCGGCGCTATACTGCGCATGCGCATCGCCGTTCGGCTCCTTTCGCCAATCGTGACGCGGCTTACGCGACGGGGGGGTGAGCTCGTTTTTGGGCAAAACGTCAATCAACAGCATGTGAGGAACGCCCACTCCCGCGGGACTCGCAACCCGGATGCACGGGTGAATATGCTGTACTAAGGTATGTACAGCAGGAAAAAAATAAGAGCCTTAATCGTGATGGAATGTGGGGGGGCAGTGGAATAAGAAAAAAGAGATTTTTAATACAGCTTACCTGTAAAATCTTTTTTTGGAGTACATCACGGGACACAGAGCGGCATATTCATTACTATATGGGTTATATGGAGTACCTTCAGGTGATGGACACTGGCAATCTCAAAAACAGGAAGTGCCCCTCCCTATATAACCCCCTCCCATAGGAGGAGTACCTCAGTTTTGTAGCAAGCAGTATGCCTCCCAAAATGGTCCCCAAAAGAGGGGTGGGAGCTCTGTGTCCCGTGATGTACTCCAAGAAAAAGATTTTACAGGTAAGCTGTATTAAAAATCTCTTTTTTCTTTATCGTACATCACGGGACACAGAGCGGCATATTCATTACTATATGGGATGTCCCAAAGCAATGCTTACAATGAGGGGAGGGAGAACATCTTCCTAAGACAAAAGGATTTAATTTAGAGATATACTCAAATCATAATAAATCCAACTTAGTTGAGAATTTTTTTTTTTTTAATTTAACTCAAAAGGGAGCCCCCCGGAATCCGAGGGTCTCAAACTGCAGCCTGCAGCACTGCCTGCCCAAAGGCTGTATCCGTATTCCTTCTTACGTCCAACTGGTAGAATTTTGTAAACGTGTGGACAGAAGACCAGGTTGCCGCCTTGCAAACTTGAGCCATAGAGATCTGGTGGTGTGCTGCCCAGGAGGCGCCCACGGCCCTAGTAGAATGAGCCTTTAATGATAACGGAGGAGGCAACCCTTTCAAGCCGTAGGCCTGAGTGATTAACTGTTTAATCCACCTCGAGATGGTGGACTTTGCAGCTGCCTGCCCCTTCTTGGGCCCATCCGGTAAAATGAACACCACATCTGTTTTCCGGATCTTCTCTGTAGCTTTAAGATAGGCCTTCATGGCCCTGACAATATCCAAGGTATGCAGCAACCCTTCCTTTCTGGAAGTAGGTTTAGGAAAGAAGGATGGTAATACCAAATCCTGGTTTAGATGAAAACTGGATATAACCTTCGGTAGGAAGGAAGGATGAGGGCGGAGAACGACCCTGTCCTTATGCAAAATAAGATATGGTTCCTTACAGGATAAGGCTGCCAGTTCCGATACTCTTCTGGCGGAAACTATGGCGACCAAAAATACTAACTTCCTTGTCAGTAAAACCAAAGGAATTTCAGCCAACGGCTCAAAAGGTTGTTTCTGTAAACTTGACAGAACAATATTTAGATCCCACGGACAAAGCGGGGATTTAACTGGAGGATTAATACGTAAGACCCCTTGAAGGAAGGTCTTAACTAGCGAGTGGGTGGCCAGCGGCCGCTGAAACCACACTGACAAAGCTGAAATCTGTCCTTTGATTGTGCTTAATGCCAGTCCTTTATCCACTCCTAGCTGGAGAAAACGTAATACTCTATCGATGGTAAACTTGCGAGAAAGCCATCGCTTGGACTCACACCAGCCTACATAGGCCTTCCAGACCCTGTAATAAATCACCCTAGAGACCGGTTTCCTGGCTCTGATTAGGGTAGATTACTTTGAGACAGACCTCTACCCCTGAGAATCAGGGATTCAGCTTCCAGGCCGTCAAATTTAGATGCCGTAAGGCAGGGTGGAGGATCGGACCTTGCGATAGCAGGTCTGGCCGTAGAGGAAGAGTCCAAGGGTCTCCCACTACCATCTTTAGGATTAGTGAATACCATGCCCTTCTGGGCCATGCTGGAGCTACCAGGATGACTGGTATGTGCTCCACCCTGATCCTGCGCAGCAGGCGGGGTAGTAACTGGAGCGGGGGAAATACATAAAGTAGTCTGAACTGATGCCAAGGGCAAACCAGCGCATCGGTTCCGCAGGCCATCGGATCCCTTGAGCGGGATATGAACCTGTCTAGTTTCTTGTTGAGTCTTGATGCCATGACGTCCACGTCCGGCACTCCCCATCTCTGGCAGAGTGTCTGAAAGACCTGTGGATGTAGAGACCATTCCCCCGGCAACAGAGTCTGGCGACTTAAAAAGTCCGCCTGAAGGTTGTCCACTCCTGGAATGAATATCGCCGATATGCAGGGCACATGAGCTTCTGCCCATAGGAGAATCAAGCTCACCTCTCTGAGCGGCTTGACTCTTGGTTCCCCCTTGGTGATTTATGTATGCCACTGCCGTGGCATTGTCCGATTGAATTCTCACCGGGAACCCCTGCAACTTGGACGTCCAAGCCCTGAGGGCTAGTCGAGCAGCTCTGAGCTCCAACATGTTGATGGGCAATTGCTTCTCTGGCTTTGCCCAAGTGCCTTGGCTAGTGCAACCATCCAAAATTGCTCCCCAGCCTGTTAGGCTGGCATCTGTGGTTACTATCTTCCAAGCCACTGGGCTGAAAGACTTCCCCTTCAGTAGATTCTGAGGGTCTAACCACCAACACAGACTTTGTCGGACTCTTGATGAGAGCGGCAAAGGGATATCTAAGGCCTGTGGCCTCCTGCTCCAGGCTGACAGGATGGCTGCCTGGAGGATGCGAGTGTGGCTCTGGGCGTACGGTACCGCCTCGAATGTGGCCACCATCTTGCCTAGTAACCGCATACATAGGCGAACAGTTGGTTCCTTCTTGCTTAGAACCAGTAGAATTAATTCCTTGATGGCTTTGACTTTTATCAGAGGCAGAAACACCCTCTGTTGTTCTGTGTCTAATCTCATGCCGAGATATTCCAACTGCCTTGTGGGCTGGAATGCTGATTTTTCTCGATTTAGGACCCAGCCGAACCTCTCGAGGTACTGAACTGTGAGGGCCACTGCTTGTTTCAAGCCAGGAGACGAGTGATCTATGACTAGGAGGTCGTCCAGGTATGCTAGGATTGTGACCCCTTGAATCCTTAGATTGGCTAGGATTGGAGCTAGGACCTTCGTGAACACCCGGGGGGCCGTAGCCAACCCGAAGGGAAGCGCCATGAATTGGAAATGACGTAGAGCCACCGAGAAGCGTAGAAATCTTTGATGTGGCTGGTAAACTGGAACATGAAGGTAAGCATCCTTTATGTCTATGGATGCCATAAAATCGTCCTTCTGAAGTGCGGCAACTGTTGACCGCACGGATTCCATCCGAAATGAGCGGACCTTTAGGTATGCATTTACCATTTTTAAGTCCAAAATTGGCCTGACATCGCCGTTGAGCTTTGGGATAATGAATAGGTTGGAGTAGAAACCTAGCCCCTGTTCTTGGACTGGTACCTCTACTATTACCTCCTGAGAGAGTAGATGATTCAATGCCGCTATTAATGCGGCTCCCTTCTTCGGATCGTTTGGTACTCTTGACTCCTGAAAATGAGGAGGAGGAAACTTTAGGAAGTCTAGTTTGTAGCCTGTAGCCACGGAGGACCGTACCCATTTGTCGGGAATGCTGGCCTCCCAAACCTCTGTAAAGAGACGCAGTCTTCCCCCCACCTTCGAGGGTGGGGGCGCCCCTTCATAAGGCCGGCTTGGGGGCTGGCTTTGCTGGCTTGCGAAACCACTGCTTCTTGCCTGCGCCGGCCTGTCCCTGCGACTTGTTAAAATTTGCTTTCGCAGGAGGCCGTCGATACTGTTTGGTATTGGAGGGCCCCTGCCCAGGGGAGTACTGTCGTTTAAACGCAGGCCCCCGAAACTTCCTCTTGGTGGGCAAAAGAGTACTTTTTCCGCTTGAAATGGTCTGGATGTATTTGTCCAGGTCTTCTCCGAAGAGTCGTCCTCCATGGAAGGGAAACCCTACCAGGAGCTTCTTGTATGGGGGCTCTGCCTCCCAGCTCTTTAACCATAAGAGTCTTCTCATATGGATAAGGGATAATGATAGGCGTGACGCTTGCTGGATCGAATCCTTAATCGCATCTACCGTAAATCGTATGGCCCTAGGGACGTCCGAAAATTCTTCTGCCTGCTGGGCAGGAATAAGTTTAAGCATCTGCTTAGCTTGATCCGATAATGCTTGCGCAACCCCAATTGCAGCCACAGCTGGCTGCACTACTGCCCTTGCAGTAGTGAAGGAGGTTTTAAGTAGCGTTTCCAAGCGTTTATCAACCGGATCCTTGAACACCTGTATGTTTTCTACAGGGCATGTTAAAGATTTGTTAACACATGAGATGGCTGCGTCTACAGCCGGGGCTGCCCATCTCTTGGAAAATTTCTCTTCCATAGGATATAAGGCAGAGAATCTCTTTGGTGGTACAAAGATTCTATCTGGCTTGGCCCAATCTTGGAACATAACTTCCTCTAGTAGAGGATGGATCGGAAAAACCGCATTGGTTTGAGGCGCTCTTAGTGAGCCCAAAGCTGAGACCGTTGATACTTGGAGATCTGGTACTGGCAAGTTGAACGTCCTATGGACCAAGTCTGTTAAAACTTGAACCCACCAGCTCTCCCCTTGGGAGGCTGCGCCAGACTCCTCCGTACCCGGATCCTCGATCCCTGAACCTACTTGGTCCTTGTCCAAGAGGTCTTCCCACTCCTCTGCGGAAGGGACCTCCTCATCTGAGGGTTCACGCTCGGGCGACGGAGATCTATTCCGTTTTCTGCCCCGCATAGCCTTGGCTATCATTTTTTCCATTCTTTTTTCCATCTCCTTTAGAGAGGTGGACAGTACCTCGTCCGTGACCACCCTAGGGTTGGACTGACCCGTGCCAGCTCCAGCCCCAGATCCCGATGGTCTCACCAAGGCTCCTTCTGGGGAAAGTAGCGGTAAGACTTTGTCCGAGACCCCGGACCCTCTGGGGGAATCCCCACCTTTTGTACCCTCCGAACCAGATGCCATGGTACAATACCGAGGTACGCCCGCTACTTAATGGTGTTTGGGAAAATAAATAGTTGTTGCCCAAAAACCCTTTCTGGGGAAAAAAAATGCCTTTCCTTATTAATCTTGGTTTGTTTCTTTTTTTTTTTTTTTTTTAAACCAAAGAAAGAAAAACCATTCTGTCCCCCTTTAGTAGTATTTGCCAATAAAAACTGCTGAAAAGAAAAAGAAACCCTATCTTTAGGGTGAAAGACAGTCTTTTTGAAGACTGTAATACTCTTCTTTGGCCACTGTGTGTCCTCGGCGCCCCACTCTGCCGCTCTGGTCTTCCTCTCTCAGTTCCAACACATCACTGAGCTGGGAACTTTTTGGAAGGGCCGCCCCTTCCTTTTACCTACGGGCCCGCCCTTCCCCTTCAGAAAAACGGCGCAAAATTGCGCCGATATCACGGGGACGCGCGCGCCCGCCGGCGGGGGGGGGGGGGCAGAGGCCCACACGAGGAGGTCAGAGGCTGATCCTGCCGTCCAGGCCAGGATCCACAGAGCGGCATTTATTTCTCTGCAGCAACCGCCTGGACCTCTCTGAGCAGGCTTGCAGGTAAGAGCATTCACTCTCTACATAAGAAACCTCAATAGATTCCCAGGGGCTTCTCTTAAAGAGAATTGTCACTATACACACAGGCCCTTTTCAATGCTACTAGCACCAGTTGCAATACTACCAGGGAGGTCACAATTATGGGGAATATACACATATAGAGTCGTCCTATCCTAAGATATGTGACTCACCTTGCCAGATGCAGCGCATAAACCATAGGCATGTCCCACTGTGACCTTCCCCCAGAAAATACCTGCTGCGAACCAAGTTCCGCAAGTTTCCCCTTCACTTACCTGCTCCATGCCGCAGGACTTTGCACAGCAAGAGGTCCAATCTTCCCCCATCTCCGTGGGGCGTCTAGACCTTCAGGCCCTGGGTTCCTATGAAGGATCCACTGTCCTGGGCCCATATAGCACCCTGGCAACAGAAACATTAGGCCCCCAAAGGTTTCTAAGTTCTGGGCCCAGAGTCCAGCTCTCTGTGACAGAAAGCATTATGGGCTATACCCCAATGGTTTGGGGTCCGGTTGCTGACCACTTTAGCACTGAGGCCTTTGGACAGAACCGGTTAGCCCACCTTAATCCCAAGGATGTGGAGGCAAGCTAAACCATGACCAACACCTAAGACACTGGCGTAAAAACTGAGGTACTCCTCCTATGGGAGGGGGTTATATAGGGAGGGGCACTTCCTGTTTTTGAGATTGCCAGTGTCCATCACCTGAAGGTACTCCATATAACCCATATAGTAATGAATATGCCGCTCTGTGTCCCGTGATGTACGATAAAGAAAAGTTGTTTTTAAGGGGGAACCACCGCTTTAAGCAGGAGGGCCTTGTGGGCGCTGCAGGACTTCAGTCCTTCACGGCGTAGTGCGTTACCAATTGTTTTCTTGGTGACTATGGTCCCAGCTGCCTTGAGACCATTGACAAGATTCTCCCGTGTAGTTCTGGGCTGATTCCACACCGTTCTCATGATCATTTAAACTCCACGAGGCGAGATCTTGCATGGAGCCCCAGCCACAACAAGGGAGATTGACAGTTATTTGGGGTTTTTTCCCCCATTTGCAAATAATCACACTGACTGTTGTCAACATTTCACCAAGCTGCTTGGCGATGGTCTTGTAGCCCATTCAAGTCTTGTGTAGGTCTACAATCTTGTCCCTGACATCCTTGGACAGCTCTTTGGTCTTGGCCATGGTAGAGAGATTGAAATCTAAATTGATTGATTGCTTCTGTGAACAGGTGTCTTATTTATACAGGCAACAAGCTGAGATTAGGAGCACACCCTTTAAGGGAGTGCTCCTAATCTCAGCTCGGTACCTGTATAGAAGACACCTGCGAGACAGAAATCCTGCTGATTGGGGATCAAATACTTATTTTGCTCATTAAAATGCAAATCAATTTATACATTTTTTGAAAAAAGTGTTTTTCTGGATATTTTTGTTGCGATTCCATCTCTTGCTGTTAAAATAACTCCAACATTAAAATTACAATTGGTTAATTTGTCAGCGGGCAAACGTTTAAAATCAGCAGTGGATCAAAATATTTTCACTCACTGTAAATGCCTGCAGCAGCAATGCACAGACTGTAATTTGTGAACACCTTTATGCTTCAAATTTTCTACATTAATATCTGTAGAAAATATAGTCCATAAAAACTGTTCAAGGTTTATTTTTAGCAACAGCATTGAGAAGTGAATTTTTTGGATGGATATCCGTTAACCAATTGTAATTTTATAAAAAGGTTAGACTAAAATCAGTGAATAAAACGGGCACATAGTCCAGAGTTTGTTTCTGTAATTGTAAACAGAGGAAAGTCACGCAGATGAAGAGTTATTTTCTGACAATAGTCCCCTGTCAGTTCATACTGTATACAGTACACAAAAGTCTCCAGCAGGACCTGGACTTCCTGTTCCAGCACAGTCAGACCTTTAATGAGTCAGTGTACCAGGTAAAGCCATACAAAACCTCTGTGTGGAACAAATTGCCCTTCTTTACTTCTCCATGCTATTTTAAGCCTGTCAAAATATTTTAGGCTTGTTATGGGTTTAAACAATTTTATTTATGAATAGAAACATCCATTCTGAAAGGCCAACTTGTTAAAGAATGCTACGAAAATTATAATTTACATGGTAGCAAGGGGTATTCAGTTAGAATTGTTTTCTCGGTCTATTTAAGAATTTCGATTTCAAATGGCAATAAGTTATGGTAAAAAAAAAAATAAAAAAAAATAAAAAAAAGCGTTAAAAGGGTTGTACAGTATATTATTTTTTTTAGCTTAATGCATTAAGATAAAAAGCCTTCTGTGTGCTGCAGTCTCCCCTCATACTTACCTGAGCCTTATCTCTGTCCAACAATAGCCACGAGTGTCTCGGCCGTCTGAGACTCTCCCTCCTGATTGGCTGAGAAACAGCAGCAGTGCCATTGGCTACCGCTGCTGTTAATCAAAGTCAGTCAGCCAATCAGGAGAGGGTGGGCACGGGGCCAAACCGCAGCTCTATGTCTGAATGGACACAGGGAACTGACTTGACATAGCAAGCTGCTTGCTGTGGGGGACTCAACAGAAGACAGGGGCCAGGAGCACAGAAGAGGGACCCGAGAAGAGGACCCGGGCTGCTCTGTGCAAATCCACTGCAACAGAGCAGGCAAGTATAACATGTCTATTTTTTTTTTTTTATAAACAAATAATCACTTTAAGAAAAATCAGCTACATTTTATGACTTTAGCCCACCCAAGCAGGGCCGGCACTAGGGGTGGGCAGAAGAGACAGCTGTAGTGTCTGAATGGATCAATATATTTATACTAGTGTCTCCAGTAGTATAGCGTTTCCAAAAATGCGGCATTAGCAGGATCAGCCCAGACACCTGCGTTTAGCCCCTCCACCCAGCCCACTCAAATTGCAAGATTAGTAGTTAACTTCCACTTTACAAACACAGCACACAAAACTGCAGTGTTAGAGTCGGGCCTGATCCCTGCTAACACCAACCACCAAGGATGTCTCAACTTGGGCGTTTAAAGGTTAGCTCTCTGGACAAGCGTTTTGTCCTCTCCTTGAAAAGAAACACATCGGTCTCTTGTGGCTTGGAAGGCCATGAAAATGTTTCTGGTTTTCTTTGTTTAAAGCTGTGGGTAAATATATTACATAACTGGATGGAAAAGTTTTTTTATAATGGATCAGGATTTGTAGTAATGTGCTACCCTCCTTCTAGTGTGGTCCTGTCTCTTGCAATGTTACACCAAACAGCTGTTTGCACAGCATTTGCCAGAGTGGAGCCAGTATTGTCATCAAGTCATGATACAGTCACCAAGGCTGGCCATACATGGTCGAATTTCAAGAATTTTCTTTTGAAAAACAGAAATGATGTGCGTTTTGTGGTCCGATGATGCCATCATTGATTTTGAAATTCGGCCAACCAAGCCTTCAATTCCACCTCCCGTTGCTACAGGAAAGAATTTTCGAAGCTTGGAATCTGCTTTTCTTTCTGGGAATTTTCTTTTCTTGCACATTTCTTTTTTAATTACACTTTTTGCACGATTCAATTACAAAATCGTTTGTTTTTCAAAAAATTTCCCAACATGCCCGATTACTCAAATTCCATTGCCGCACGAAAATTGGCTGTTGCTGCAGCCCACTAGTGGTGCAAAATTCAAACGAAAATTCTTAGATAAGATTTTCTAAATAAAATTCTTTCGAAATTCAACCCATGTAGGGCTTTGCCTTAGTCTAAAATCAGAAGAAGAATTCACAAGGTCATACTGGGGGGAAGATTTACTAAAACTGGTACACACGGACTCTTGTACAGCTGTGCATAGTAACTAATCAGCTTCTAGGTTTTAGCCCTGGTTCACATCGGCGCAATTTAATCAAAGCCCATTGATGGCACAAGGAGCGTCCCAATGGGTGGGACGCAGACTTTGCGACGCCACACAGATTTCCAAAAGTAGCTCCTACACTACTTATGGTGACTTCAGGGGCGATTTCAATAGACATCTGTGCATTACCACGCACAGATGTCTTTCAAGTCGCCCCCAAAGTCGGACTGAAATACAGCTTTTGAAATTTGTGCAAGTTCAGTTTCAAAGCTGTGTTCACTGTGAACGAGGGCTTTTTGTTAAAGCTTAATTGAACAAGCTGAAGTTAGAAGCTGACTGGTTACTATGCACAGCTGCACCAGATTCTGTGTGCACACATTTTAGTAAATCTTCCCCACTGGTATAGGCTGTTTTGTTTGGTCCACTGCTACAACTGGTTCTGCTAGGTCAACTAGTCTAGAAGAGGTCAAATCAAAAGACATTTCTGAAGATAATCGGCTCCATAATCTAAGCAGTTATGTCTATTGGCAATGTTTGATGCAGGGTGTTCAATAAAAAACAACTCTTTGTTGGATTAAAATTTTTTTTTTTTTTTAAATACCTTCACGTTAACATAAAATTTAGCTTCGATCAAATGCTAAGGTTAGCATTAAATCCTTTTAGAACCAAGGAGTGAAATTCCAGAGAAAGAATGTTTACAATATAGGCAGAGATTGTGTGCTATAACGTGTTGTGTTAAAGAATAAGTTCACCTTCTGGAGCATGTTACACGCATACATAAAGAGGAGCTCCAGTTTGTTACAAAAATGTAATAAACAAAAATAAAAAATAAAGTCAGCAGATACAAATACTGATGACTTTTAGACCCCTTGCCTGAAAAGAGCCTCATGCCTCCCCAGTGTGAAAGCCCTTTTACTCTGGGGCAGTGCACTTGCAGGGGACAGGAAAAAAAAGCCCTGCAAGTAGCATCTATGGGGAGGTACGGGAGCGGTGTATACACCGTTTACAAAACGCCCTGCCCATTGAAATAAATGGGCAGCGCTGCTGAAGCGTCAGCAAAAGCGTTTCGGCCGCTAGCGGGAGTTAACAGCGCTCCGCTAGTGCACGAAAAGCACCACTATAACAGCGGTGAAGCGCCGCTAAAACTAGTGGAGCTATACTGCCAACACCGGCACCACCCAAGTGTGAAAGAAACCTTAATATAAGGACATGAAAATGTTGTAGATGGAGCTACGCTTTAACCACTTCCGGACCGCCGCATGTATATGTACATCGGCAGAACGGCACGTACAGGCACATTGGCGTACCTGTACGTCCCTGCCTAGACATGGGTCGGGGGTCCGATCGGGACCCCCCCCGCTACATGTGGCGGTCGGATTCCCGCGGGGAGCGATTCGGGACGAGGGCGTTGCTATTCGTTTCTAGCCGCCCCCTCGCGATCGCTCCCCGGAGCTGAAGAACGGGGAGAGCCGTATGTAAAACACAGCTTCCCCGTGCTTCACTATGGCGGCTGCATCTTTCGAGTGATCCCTTTTATAGGGAGACTCGATCGATGACGACAGACCTACAGCCACACCCCCCTACAGTTGTAAACACACACTAGGTGAACCCTAACTCCTACAGCGCCCCCTGTGGGTAACTCCCAAACTGCAACTGTCATTTTCACAATAAACAATGCAATTTAAATGCATTTTTTGCTGTGAAAATCACAATGGTCCCAAAAATGTGTCAAAATTGTCCGAAGTGTCCGCCATAATGTCGCAGTCACGAAAAAAAAAAAAAATCACTGATCACCGCCATTAGTAGTAAAAAAAATAAAAACTATCCCCTGTTTTGTAAACGCTATAAATTTTGCGCAAACAAATCGATAAACGCTTATTGCAATTTTTTTTTACCAAAAATAGGAAGAATACGTATCGGCCTAAACTGAGGGAAAAAAAAAATGTATATATGTTTTTGGGGGATATTTATTATAGCAAAAAGTAAAAAATATTGAATTTTTTTCAAAATTCGCTCTATTTTTGTTTATAGCGCAAAAAATAAAAACCGCAGAGGTGATCAAATACCACCAAAAGAAAGCTCTATTTGTGGGAAAAAAAGGACGCCAATTTTGTTTGGGAGCCACGTCGCACGACCGCGCAATTGTCTGTTAAAGCGGCGCAGTGCCGAATTGTAAAAACCCCTTGGGTCATTTAGCAGCATATTGGTCCGGTCATTAAGTGGTTAAGGTAACATGCTCCAGAACATCCTCCTCACTCCATATGAATGGGCAAAAGAATCCGATCCCTGCCCCTGTTGTCACATTTTGAAAACAGCATGGCTGTGAGCAGGGCTGTGGAGTCGGTAGATAAATGTTCCGACTCCTCAGTTTTATGAACTTCCGACTCCGACTCCCCGACTCCGACTCCTCTGTATTAATATGCGAATGTATTTTATACATTCCTTGAGGGAAAGAAACGCAACCTACCACAGGACTACTGGCTGGGAAGCCAACAGTCTGTCTTTTGCTTAAACTGTGCAATACAGTAAACACAATGAAAACAATCAAGTGGCTGGATAGTAGCAGCAGGCATAAACATCAGGAACAGGGGGCCAAATTCTCAAAAACGCTGCCTAACTTAACTTTCAGCAGTTAAGTTACACAGGCGTTAAATTTCTACCTAAGTGCCCGATCCAAAAAGCACTTACCTAGAAATTACACGCCGTGTAACCCAAGTGCCTCCGTCGCAAGGCGGTCGTCTCCTCGAGGGGGCGATTCCTATTCAAATGAGGCGCGCTCCCGCGCCGGACGTACTGCGCATGCGTGTGACGTCATTTTTCCCGACGTGCAGCACGCGAACGTAATTTACGCCGGGCTTTGTGGATTGCGACGGGACAATAAAGTTGCGACGGGTGAAAAAAAAAATACGCGCCGGGAAAAAAAATTCAAATTTAAAAAAAAATCGCGGAGATCGAAAAAAAGGTCTGGTTTTACATGGTGTACACTAACTTTACACATTGTAAAACCAGCCCTAATTTAACGCGTGCAAATCGTAACTTACGCAGAAAACACAAAGCTTAAAAGCTTTTTTGATCTGCTTAAGTACTCATTTGCATACGCTAGCCGGCATTTTGACTCGAAATGCCCCCAGCGGCGGATGCGGTACTGCATCCTAAGATCCGACAGTGTAAGTGTCTTACAGATGTTGGATCTTCTGACTGACTATCTTTGAAAAAATCCTTCCGAGGATCGTTTCCAAAGATAGCCACAGGGATACGCAGGCTGAACAGCAGTTCCGCCTGCGTATCTCCTTTGAAGATTTGGCCCAGGATCTTTACCAGTTCAAAAATACAAACCACATTATTTGGTTGTTTTAGAACAAAAACAAAGCTTATCTATAATGAACCAAAAACAAAATCTGTAAAACCTAGAAATGGTTTATATTAATCTTGAAATGTAGTTCTAGGCTTAGCAAATGCAAATCAATTCAATGTAGAGTTCTAAGGAAGAGAATTGCCTCTGCCAGATCCTCTTTCATAGAGGCTCTTAAGTCAGACTTTATTATTTTTAGGGCTGAAAAAAATCTTTCGACACTGACTTGGGTGGGTGGCATTGCAGTAACTATTCTGGCCACATCACTAACGATCTCTGGATAAACAAGGATGGCTTCTTCAACAGTAAGTTTTGATGAGCGATCATACTTTTCAACTTCTTTTAGTGCTTTATAAAACTCCTGTTGGAATTTTTTTATTTGGACACTTACTGGTTCTCTAACGCTTATGCGACGGTTACGTGAGGCACTGCATGCATTGGTCTTTATTCTTACAGTAGAGAAGTCATTAATTATAACTTTTTGTGAATTGGGACATTTAAACTTGCTTTTTTAATTCCAATCTAAATTTAGTAGGAGTCAGAGTCGGAGTCGGTGCATTGTTTGCCGACTCCAGGTACCCAAAATTTCCCCCGACTCCGACTCCGACTCCACAGCCCTGGTTGTGAGGGGCTTCCCCCACAGAGCTACTTTGTTCATTCGTTCATATGCAGGAATCTGGGAATGAGAGAACGAGTCCTGTCTGCCACTGTGCATTTGTACTTCATACACAAGCCCTGCAGCTTTCAAACTGACAGCCCATGCAAAGGTATGGGCTTGCTAGCAGGATCCTGACATTGCACACCCCTGATCATGAGTGCAATTCTTTCCAGGCTCCTTCAGTAAAATATAAATGCACATTCTTCTGCAAAAATATGTGAATCTATTTTGTTTTTCCCTAAAAAGGTAAATTTTTGCCTTAAAGGCAGCCCATTAGTATTTAACTTACCCCAACACACTGTAAATCAGGCCTGATCCTTTTTACCTTAAATATTCAGAAACACAAAGTAAGGGTCTCGCAAATTGTTGTAGAGCCCAGAAATTCAAATGGACCAGTTTTTGGTTGGGATTACAAGATGTTACAGCCAATGCTTTTATCGGTTGCTAAAGTCCCGCTTCATCAGGGTTTTAAAATCTGTTTAAGTTTGAGAATCAGGACTACAGGTTTAGAGGCTTAGAGCCAGTTCACACTGGGGCGACTCGTCAGGCAACTCAGCCGCCTGACAAGACAGGTCCCATTCTATTCAATAGAACCGTTCTAATAGGAGCGACGCAAGAAAACGTTCTTGTACGACTTTGGGGGGAGACTTGCATTGACTTCTATACAGAAGTCATTTTGCAAGTCGCCTCTGAAGTCGTCTTCAGGACGCCTTACCGAGTCGCCCCCTTAGCTTTAAGGACTAATATAAACTTAAATGTAAATATTTTTTGGCTCTACAATTGGTGTGGCACTAAAGAGACGTTTTAAACGCGAGTTACTATCTGTCAAGTTAAATCGTTCAGGAGAGGTTGTAAAAACTTCCCGTGTACATGAAGCCTTACTTTGTTTCTAAACATCTGAATTTTTCCCAGGGTGATCCCCAAGGCTCCCTGGTATGTATGAGCTGCCTTAGCTACAACACTTAATGAAATCAATCTCCTCTCAGAATATCGGAATAAAATAGCCTTAAATTAAGCATCTCATAGTCACACGCTTGCTTTTTTTGGCCATTCACAAGTGACCACAGCGCATAGTAGTGCGTTACAGTGTACAACAGATCAGACTAAATGGTATTACAAATACTTAGAAATTTAATTGACAAGAAAAGTCAGGTAACTATTACATATTTTGTATTCTCTCCATAATTCATTCAACAGACTCCAGTTAACGGTTTACAAGGCTAATTGCCACTATCTACTCTGCTAGATAAAAAATAAATAAAAAATAAGGCCCTTACAGGGCTCAATATCTATAGCTAAATTTATATGAAAAACTGGTCACAAGAGTGACTTCTCTCCCCTCTCCTGTCCCTATAGGACCATGCTAGAGATAACGAGTGGCAAATAGACTATTAACTTTGTAATGGAAGCTGCACTTTGACAGAAATGTTCCCCAGAGCTTAGTACACGAGGTGAAGCTCTCCAACTTCCATTATCCGATCATGTGCCTTTTTTCCCTCCTCACCTTGCACATGATTGGGTATTCTCTGAGGAAACCTCCCTGCAAAGTGCATCTTCCCTTGAAAAGGAAACAGCTTATTTGCCTTTAGTAAAACAACCTCGTAGTGTTTCTGCAACTCCTATCACACTATTGCTCCCCGTATTAAATGTTTATTTAGACGTACAACACTACCACGAGCCAAGAAAAATGAAGTTCAATGCTTCTGAGCATGCATGGTTTTTAGTTCGTTGGAAATTGCATCCAGACGAACGGAAATTCCGATAGAAATTTTTCTCATCGGAAAATTTGAGAACATGTTCTCTATCAAATTCTGACGGAAAAAGACAGATGGTGCGTACACACGGACGGAATATCCAGAAAAGCTTCCATCTGACTTTTTCAGTCTGAAATTCAACTTGTGTGTACATGGCATAGGACTACACCTAGAACCTTGGCATGCGGGGATGGGCTTCTAGTTGTGCCATCGATTTTGACAGAGATCGGGGGAAAGGGAACTAGGTGGTGGAGGAAAAATTACAAGTTCGGTTTTGGATAGATTGAGTTTGAAGTAGTGGTGCGACATCCAGACTGATATATCAGTTAGTGATACGCGAGATGATATGTTAAATAATTTCCTGTTGCAGGAGGCAATTTAATAACACTTTATTTTGTGAGCATACAACACTGTAGCACAGACATTCAGACATACAGCAGGTAGGTACACTTCTGCATTTTGGTTCTGTTCAAATACAGTAAGCAATAAAAATGTCATTATGTGAGAATCCTAAGGCAGGGAAAGTTGATGGCTGCCATGTTGGCACCTCCTGCTATTCCATAACAAACCATATTATACCTGTGGCAAAGGAAGAAGAATGCATTCTAGTCAGAATATTAGATTCTCCTTTAAATAGACAGCTTTAAATCAATCTGAATAGCATTTGTTCTAGCCTCACACCTCGGGTTACTTTGAAATAATTTCATTAGTGCTATTGTACAAAAGCAAATGTCAAACGGCAATCCAGGAAGCTTCTCAACGCCTGCAAAGTAAAGTGGGGAACCATTTCGCTCAAGAGAAAATGCAATTTGCAAAATACAATTTACCAACAGGAAGGTAACAACGTCAATGCTAGGCAGCAGATGTTCCATTTAAACATATACAAATCAGCTTTCAATGTAATCTTTATATTATAAAAGTATTTCTTAGGTATAGACTGAGCGTTCTTTTACAAAGACCTAGTTATAAAGCAGAGTTCCACCCAAAAATTGAACTTCCGCTTAATCCACTCCTTGCCCCTTACATGCCACAATTGGCATGTCATTTTTTTAGGGGGGGGGGGGGTGGGGGCTTCAGGAGGAGTGGGACTTCCTGTCCCACTTCCTTCTTCCGCCGAGGGGCTGCAAAGGCGAATAATCTAATCGCCTTTTGGCAGCCCCTCCCTGTAGGCGATCACGTGTCCCAGGCGATCGCCTGTCCAATCGGATGGCGCAGCGCCGCTCGCGCATGCGCAGTGGGTGCCCGGCGGTGAAGCCGAAAGCTGTCACGGCCGGGTGCCCACACTTAGAATGAAGACGCCAGCCGGAGAGGGGGGGAGAGGAGCGGACCCCCTCGCTGGCGCGTCGCTGGAACGTGGAGCAGGTGAGTGTATGTTTATTAAAAGCCAGCAGCTACACTTTTTGTAGCTGCTGACTTTTAATAAACATTAAAGATGAGTGGAACACCCCTTTAAGGAAGTCATAAAACATAGCCTGCTGATAAATTGTACTTCAAATAAGTTCAGCTTTGGATCTTGCCAGTTTTCAGATTTTTGTAATGCAAATTAGAAGGGGTAGGTCTCTTCCCTACAACATTCAAAGCCCTCAGGGTTTTGAAGATTTTTAGCTACATTAGAAAAACTGAAGATACCTCAACCTTTAAAAGTACTAATATTCCAGCATACAGCACATTGGTGCAGTGAGTAGCACTTTCACCTAGCAGCAAAAGGGTCGCTGGTTCGAATCCCGACCACGACACCATCTGCCTGGAGTTTGCATGTTCTCCCAGTGCCTGCGTGGGTTTCCTACGGGTACTCCGGTTTCCTCCCACACTCCAAAGACATGCTGGTAGGTAAATTGGAACTTGTCCAAATTGGCCCAGGACATCTGTGTGTATGACTGTGTGTCCCAAGCATGTCGAGATCCTAGGGGGTAAAATGACCGCACCAGCCAAGCAGACACTGGCTGGAAAAAGCACCTAGAGGCGATTCAGTTCGCATATGTAGCGCTATACAAGTCATTCATTCACAAGATTATATCAATAGCCAAAGGAAATTTCTTCAAAGTAAAACTCCAGCTATTCTTATAAAGCAGCCGTCATCAAATGGTGGACCGCGGTCCGAACAAGGATCGAGCAATGCTGCTGCCTGGTCACTTCTTAGATTTACAGACACACAGGAGCTCCAGCTCTGCAGCTCTCATTAGTCCTCTTATGACACATCCCCCCTCCCTTCCTGACAAACTCTCAGGAGAGCGGTTGAGAGCTGTGCATGATGTCATAAGCCTAGGCAAAAGGACTTATTTGCTAGTAGCAGATTGCTTTTGGTTGCATAGGTCAGGGCTCAACAAAAGCCGGGCGCCCGATCGTAATTGCGACAAGAAATTGTGACCTGGCGCCCGGGGAAGCTTAGGCCTGCAGAAGGCCGCGGCCTCAATTACCGGCGGGCGGGGGAGGTGGGGGTCACACGGAGACACAGGATCCTGTAATTAACCACTTCAGATCCGCGCTATAGTAAAAATACGTCTGCAGCGCGGACCTGAAGTGCCAAGTGGCCGTTTTTAAACGGCCTGTCGTTTCTCTGCTGGAAGCGCGTCCCCGCGAGCGCGCTTCTGCAGAAAACTGTGTTGGCCGTGTCCCTCGGACACAGCCAATCACAGATCGTGCTGAATGGCCAATCACAGCGGCCATTCAGCATTCGATCTAGCCGTCCAATGAGAGATGATCTCGAATGTAAACAAATGAGATCATCTCTCATCGCCGGCTTTCTCTCCTTACACACAGACCGCGTGTGAGGAGAGAAAGCCTTTTACAGTGCATCCATCGTTACAGTCAAAAAAAAAAAAAAACAGTGAGTGACACAAACACTACCCACAGTCCCTGCCAGTGCCACCTTCCAGTGCCACCTTCCAGTGCCACCTTCCAGTGCCACCAGCCAGTGCATTTATCAGAGCCACCTGCCCCTGCCATCAGTGCCACCTGCCCCTGCCATCAGTGCCACCTGCCATCAGTGCCACCTGCCCCTGCCATCAGTGCCACCTGCCATCAGTGCCACCTGCCCCTGCCATCAGTGCCACCTGCCAAAAGTGCAATCTGACAAAAGTGCAATCTGCCAAAAGTGCAATCTGCCAAAAGTGCCACCTGCCAGTGCCACCTGCCAGTGCCACCTGCCAGTGCCACCTGCCCGTGCCACCTGCCCGTGCCATCTGTGCCGTCAGCCGCCCGTGCCACCTGCCCGTGCCATCTGCCCGTGCCATCTGCCCGTGCCATCTGCCCGTGCCATCAGTGCCACCTGCCATCAGTGCCACCTGCCATCAGTGCCACCTGCCATCAGTGCCACCTGCCATCAGTGCCATCTGCCCGTGCCATCTGCCCGTGCCATCTGCCCGTGCCATCTGCCATCAGTGCCATCAGTGCCACCTGCCATCAGTGCCACCTGCCATCAGTGCCATCTGCCATCTGCCCGTGCCATCTGCCAGTCCCATTTGCCGTCAGTGCCACCTGTCAGTGTCATCAGTGCCACGTGCCATCTTTTGTCATGGCTAAAAGATCTTTTTCACTTACGGAGGCATACGAAATTATTGCGGCCGACGAGAGCAACGGGGAGCTCTGCGATTCGGATTCCTCCGCAAGGTCAGACGCCGGATCTGATGTTGACTATGAGCCGATAGTTAGCAGTGAAGAGGAAGAGGAGGAAGAGGAGGAAGAGGGGGAAGATGAGGAAGAGGGGGAAGAGGGGGAAGATGAGGAAGAGGAGGAAGAAGAGGAAGAAGAGGAGAAAGAGGAAGAAGAGGAAGAAGAGGAAGAAGAGGAAGAAGAGGAAGAAGAGGAGGAAGAGGGTCCGCCCGCCAGACGAAGGCGTATTGCTAAGGAGGCAGTGCCATCCACCAGCACTGCTGTGCCATCCACCAGCACTGCTGTGCCATCCACCAGCACTGCTGTGCCATCCACCAGCACTGCTGTGCCATCCACCAGCACCGCTGTGCCATCCACCAGAACCGCAACACCTCGTCAAGCAAGGTCACGTACCAGTAGGTCCCATGCCAGCCTTCCCTATTCCCTTCAGTACCCCTTGTGGCTTCCTCCTAATTCAGGAGAAGCCAACATTCCCCCTTTCACTGCCCAGCCAGGAGTCCAAGTTGACACAGAAAATTTTGCCCCAATAGATTTTTTCAGTTTAATTTTTACTGAGGACTTGCTTTCCTCAATTGTTTCCCAGTCCAATCTCTATGCCCAACAATTTATTTCCAGTCACCCCACATCCTATTATGCCCGTCCCTTCCAATGGAGACCCCTTACAGTGGAAGAGTTTAAAACATTTTTGGGCCTCGTATTCTGTATGGGACTAAACCACAAAAACGAAGTACGTTCATATTGGTCAAAACGCCCCATATACCACATGCCCGTCTTTTCCTCAAAAATGCCCAGGTCCAGATATCAAATGATCATGCGATTCCTACACTATAGTGACAATACCCAGTGCCCTCCCCGAGATGACCCAAATTTTGACAAACTTTATAAGATTCGGCCACTACTAGATTATTTTTCCCAAATTTTCCCCCAGTTGTTTACCCCGGACCAAAACATCTGTGTTGACGAGTCACTTGTCAAATTTTCTGGCAGGCTCGGCATAAAGCAATTTATGCCCTCCAAAAGGGCCCGCTATGGAGTGAAGCTCTACAAATTATGTGACCGTGCCACCGGATATACCTATGCCTTCAACATATATGAAGGAAAGGACAGCCAGCTACACCCCCCTAATTGCCCAGACTACATAGGAACCAGCGGGAAAATTGTTTGGCAACTCCTAAACCCGCTCATGGAGAAAGGCTACCACTTGTATGTGGACAATTTCTACACAAGTTTGCCCCTTTTCCGAAACCTGTATAGAAAGAAGACACCCGCATGCGGCACCGTACGGTCGAACCGGAAGGGCTTTCCTCAAAGCCTCGTCACCAAGAAGCTAAGAAAAGGGGAGACGGCGAGTGCACGCAATGAGGAAGTTCTGGCCGTGAAATGGAGGGACAAAAGGGATGTGTACGTGCTTTCTACCATCCACAACAATACATGCGTTACCATCAGAAGGAGGAATGGGCAAATCCAGAAACCTAAATGTATCCACGAATACAATAAGTTCATGGGGGGGGTCGATTTCAATGATCAAATGATCGAGCCCTACCTTTCCACAAGACGATCATACCAGTGGTATAAAAAAGTTTCAATTTACTTATTCAATTTGGCCATATACAACACGTACGTATTATATCGAAAATCCACTCCAAGACCCAAATCCTACCTTTACTTCCAGGAGGAAATCACCACTGCCCTTTTATACACCAGCAACCATTCGATCCGATGTGGTAAGCCGACTCTACGAGCGCCACTTCCCAGATAAAATCCCTCCCGGACCAACAGGCCGAAATTCCCCAAAAAAATGCCGGGTGTGCTCCAAAGATGGAGTGAGAAGAGACACCCGTTTTTATTGTGCCCAATGCCCTTCCCAACCAGGCCTCTGCATAGACGGCTGTTTCCGCCGTTATCATTCCTTACTAAATTATTAGTCACTTCCTGCCATTTACCTTTACACCCCTTATGCCTCTGCTTGCTCTGTATTTGACCCTGGCTTGTTATTTGACCACGATTCTGCCTACCGATTTTGTTTATACCTCTGCCTGATATGGAACTGACCCTGGACTGTTATTTGACCACGCTTATGCCTACCGATTCTGTTTATACCTCTGCCTGATCTGGAACTGACCCTGGACCGTTTGACCATTCTTTTTGCCTGCCTCTTGGACTGATCTTTTACCCTGCCAGTGGACTAGTGGGATTCAAAGCACAGGGGTCTCACATGTGAGGGGCTCCAGAATTGTTTTTCTGGATGAAGAAAACTATTGTTTTTGTTTTCTCATTTTAGATTAGGGTCTGGTTGCCCGGAGGCTTCAAAGAGAATTGGGTGGGAGAAGCCTCTACCCCTGTCCCCATTCTGTCCTGAACGAGGCCCTACTTCTGCCTGCTGCCTGTAGGACCTATGCCATCATGCCTGTTGCCTGGACAATTGCATTTTCTTTTGCTGACCAAGTCCCTGCCTGCTGCCTGGACCAGTGCTATCGTCCCGTGGACAACTGCGCTACTAAAACCACAGGTACATTTTTTGTTTACCCTTTGCTTAGCATAATGTATTTTGGTGTGTAATTCTTGTCATGTGTATGCTATGTGTCCCTAGAACACCGGTTGGTCTTCCTTGCATGTTGGGCCTCTGTATGTGGTCAGGCTGTGAAAAAGTCCCACACATGTGGTATCGCCATACTCAGGAGGAGTAGCAGAATGTATTTTGGGGTGTAATTTTTGCTATGTACAGGCTATGTGTTGGCAATATCTTATAAATGGACAACTTTGCGTAAAAAAAATGCGTTTTCATTTTTTTCCCACATTTTCCAAAAACGTTTGGAAAAAAATGAATCGTTCAAAAGACTCATTATGCCTCATAGATTATACGTTGGGGTGTTAGCTTTCCAAAATGGGGTCACTTTGTGGGCATTTCCATTGTCCAGGTGCTCCAGGGCCTTCAAAAGTGTAATAGGTAGTCAACAAGTTAGATGTGTAATTTATGCTCCTAGAACACCTGATGGTGCTCCCTGCATATTGGGGCTCTGTATGTGGTCAGGCTGTAAAAAAGTCTCACACATGTGGTATCGCCATACTCAGGAGGAGTAGCAGAATGTATTTTTGGGTGTCATTTGTGGTATACACATGCCATGTGAGAGAAATAACCTATTACAATGACAATTTTGTGAGGGGGAGAAAAATAAATAAAAAAAATATTCATTTTGCAAAGAATTGTGGGAAAAAATTACAACATCAAAAACCTCATCATGCATCTTACTAAATACCTTGGAATGTCTACTTTCTAAAAAGGGGTCATTTGGGGGGTATTTGTACTTTCCTGGCGTGTTCAGGGCCCCAAGAAATGAGATAGGCACCGGTACAACAGGTGTGATATTTTTTTTATGATTTGCACCATAGCTTGTAGACTCTAACTTTCACAAAGAGCAAATAATATCCACTAATTTGGGTTATTTTTACCAAAGACATGTAGCAGTATAAATTGTGGCCAAAATTTATGAAGAAAAATTAATATTTTGCTAAATTTTATCGCATAAACTAAGAAAAATTCATTTTTTTTCAAAATTTTCCGCCTTTTTTCATTTATAGCGCAAAAAATAAAAAGTCCAGAGGTGATCAAATACCACCAAAAGAAAGCTCTGTTTCTATGAAAAAAAGGACAAAAAATTCATTTGGATACAATGTTGTATGACTGAGTAATTAACATTCAAAGTGTGAGAGTGCTGAAAGCTGAAAATTGCTCCGGGAACGAAGGTGGTTTAAGTGCCCAGTAAGCAAGTGGTTAAGGTCGCAACTTTACGGCCTTCACAGAATGAAGCTTAGGCCTGCAGAAGGCCGAAAAGCCGCGGCCTCAATTACCGGCCGGCGCGGGCAATTGAGGCCGCGGCTTTGCGGCCTTCTGCAGGCCTAAGCTTCCTTCTGTGATCTGGCGCCATCTTGTGGTGGCCGTTGGCATTACAAGTAAAAGCAGTTCTAATGCTTTTTTCCCTTGTTTTACTGCCATCTCCTTCCCTCTAATTAGAAACCCCAAACATTATATATATTTTTTATTCCAACACCCTAGTGCATAAAATGGCGGTGGTTGCAATACTTTCTGTCCCACCGTATTTGCGCAGCGGTCATAGAAACACACTTTTTTTTTGGGGGGGGGGGGGGGACAGCTTTTTTAAATTAAAAAAAATAAAACAGTAAAGTGAGCCCAATTTTTTTTTATATTGTGAAAGATAATATTACGCCGAGTAAATTTATACCCAACATGTCACGCTTCAAAATTGCGTCCGCTCGTGGAATGGCGACAAACTTTTACCCTTTAAAATCTCCATACGCAACGTTTAAAAAATTCTACAGGTTGCATGTTTTGAGTTACAGAGGAGGTCTAGGGCTAGAAATATTGCTCTCGCTCTACCAATCATGGCGATACCTCACATGTGTGGGTTTCTGGCTCCTAACTTTTTTAGCTGGCTCCAAGATTCCAAGCAAATTTGTCAAACCCTGGCATAGGTGTCAATGGAAACGCATGTATGTGCGTTTTCTACATGACAATCTCCCCCAAGCAACATTAACACATCCCAAAAACGCAAAACAAAAACTGCACTAGAAAAATGCATCAACTGCAACCTGCATAGGTGTGAATCTAGTCTAAGTGACCTATTTTACCTTTTAAGAAAGGATGTCCTTCATTCAGGCTGCTAGATCCTGTGGAAATGCTCTTCCTGGCACTGGTCTGGTTTTCCGAGCCAAACTCGCTAGAAGACGCTCCCATCGGGGACCCTGACCAGATAAGGTCCAATCCCCTCTTCCCTGCTCATCTATTCAAAAAAGCCAGTGCATATTCTATACTGCAAGTAACATGAACTCTGAATGGGGAAAATCTGCCACATTCAAAGATGCAATTTTTAGCGCTAAAAACGCCTGTAAAGCGCCTCAGTGTGAAAGTAGCCTAAATGACTTTGAACCATAAGTGAAACTATGCTTTTTGGATGCAGCATAAAAGAAACAAACATACATGCTTATCCTCAAGACATATCTTGCAGCTGTATAAAGTTATTAATTGAAAAAATAAATCTCTACAAACAAACATCTAAAGCTAACAAAATAACATTTGAAAGATTGGGAAACATCTTCACGTACTAACCTCTCGCTATCTGGATAATTCCTTGCCATATATACCTCAACCCCCCAATAATCTGTTCTGCACTAATTGATGTGGATCAAGACCTTTTTTTTTTTTCTAGGAGCTTTTCTATGTAGGTATGTTATTTTATCTCCAATAATCATTGAATTGACCTGTTATATCCATTGTCTCCTGGTGGGCATCCTGGGAGAGATCCAAAACCTAGCAATTAATTTGCGCACAACGTAAAATAAAAAAGTAATATTGCCACATATTCATTTGGAGTTAGTTTACCCTCCTCCAGAGAGCCCAACAGACAGGCAACAGGGCCACTCTTTATTTTGTAGTTGTAAACCTGGGATATCATGGATATAACCTCTGCCCAATGATGAAAAAGCTTGGGGCATTGCCACAACATGTGTATGAGGTCCCCATGTTCTTGTTCGCACTTCGGACACAGAGGAGTACCTCCACAACCCCATCTATGCAGTTGTCAAGGTGTCCTATATGCTCTGTGAAGCAGAAAGATAATAGTTTCTGCGTAGCTGACACGGACACCAAAGGAGCAGCCGATAGGCAAGCTTCCTATATATCTCCATCTATAGTGCTCACATCTCTCTCCCATCACCTCCTGCAAGGCAGATCAGTGGCCTCCTGTAATGCACTTAGGAGCATGGAATAAACCAGTGAAATCATGCCCTTCTTGTTTGAAAGCATGAATACCTCCTCTACGATAGGGTTGTCTGTCAATTTGAGTCTTGAGGACCGAGCTTGGGCATTCAAGGCATGTCTCAGATATTTATAAAATTGTTTTGTAGGGAAATTGTAATCCTGCTGTATCTCTATAAAGGCTTTAAATGTAGTCCCCCGATACATTTCAGTAACATTTAATCCCCAAGCTCACCCATTCACAAAACCCTTCCAACGTCAATATCTCCCTGTCTTGGGAATTACACTAAAGTGGGGTACATGACAGAAAGCCATTCACATTCAAATTAGTCTGGGTATATTTCCACAAAGTTTTTAGTAGAGTAACTGTCTAAAGATGTGATGACAGATGAAGGAAGCCTTCCTTTAAATGAGCAAAAGAAAAATAGTCAGATTCCTCCTGGGCTGAAAGGAAAATTAGGGAACATTCGTCCAAGAAAGAGGCTATTTCGCTCCCAGAAGGGTGTACTTTAGGACGAGTACTATAGATTATTTTACAATGAACAAAACAACTGCAAAATGTCTTGTGTTGAATTCCTAAGACGGCCCTGAGAAACGTGCAATTTATCAATAGGTGTTGAACATTGCTGATACGTACGTAATCAACATCGCTAGCATATGTCCTGTGTTTTCTCCCTAATCATAATGCTTTTGTTGTAGAAAAAAAAAAAAAAAAAATGTTATATATATATATAAAAAATTTTGTTCTCTAGAGATACGCATCTTCACGATTCGATTACGATTATGTCAATGATTCAACTCTATTCCACAGTGCATCATGATTACAGAGCAAGTGCACATTAAAAAAAAAAACACCACACACACACACAGCTCTCTGCATGTAGAAAAGTCTAAACACAGCAGACAAGAGCTCCAGGCCCTGCCCCAAAATACTAGAGGAGAGGGTCAGAGACTGCGCACGCGATACAGGAGAGGGTCAGAGACTGTGCACGCGATACAGGAGAGGGTCAGAGACTGCGCACGCGATACAGGAGAGGGTCCAGCAGGCAAGTGTATCTTTTTATATTTTAAAGAAAAAAAATACCCTTTAATATCACTTTAACAAATCATTGAGTCTTTTGGCAGCAACTTGGATAGCAAACAGGTCAAACATCACTACAAAAATAAAAAAGGAAGACATTCCAATCAGCAAGAAATGTACTGCTTGCAGATCAGTGGATGTTTCCAGAGGGAAGAGATAATAGGGAAATCTCAGGAAGAAATTAGACAGCCCCCAATGTGTTAGGCACACAGTACACACACGCTGGATAGGTGCAGCAAGTGGGGAATGTGCCACTTCTATACACTCACCCCGCACATATATCAAGCATGACAGGCTGATCTCTCACCTCTGGAGCAATCCTACAACCCATCTCAGCTTGTTTTCTGAAGCCAACTCCATGCCTCATCCCACGTATTTTAAGAGAGCTGCAATGATCCATGTGTCACAGCTCTGTGCGATTCTGCACCCACCCATTGGGGAGATGACAGGTGTCACTGTCCAGATTTACAAATCCCGCTCAGCGGCTTGTCTTTCCAGACAACGCTGCTGTGCAGGGGGGGGATGAGGAGGAGCCGGAATGACATCATGCTCAATTGATTATGCTGGAAACCGCATCAATGCCGAATCGTGAAGGGCAGCATCGTGATGCATCAATGTGCCCAACACTTTCAATACCCCTAGCATTCTCCGCTAACTGAAGTTCTACCTGTCTCAACGTTGACTGTGCAGCCAGCCAAGCCCGCTTAGTGTCACCCGAGGGATTGTCAACATGGGCGGCGTCGTCCTCTCTCCCTGCTTCCGCCAAAATAAATGTGTCCCAAGCTTTTGTAGAAGTTTTAATATGGTATATGAATTGACCTCTTAAAAAGGCCCTAGCTGTATACCACACCACCCCAATATCTGCTGAATCCATATTAGAGTGGAAGAAAGATGAAAGATGTTAATTCAGGGATAGGGTCTGGATCAGGAAACAGTTAACCACAATGGATTTATTTTCCAGCTAAAGTGCCACGGGACTGTAGAGAGCACTAGTTCCACCCAAAAAGGGAGTGATCCGAAATATGCCTGGGTTCATATTGGGAGGCAGCTAGAAGAGAGAATAGAGCGATTGCCTAGGCCCAGATTTATCCTAGATTATCCACCATAAGTAGCAGAGTTACATGAGAACATTTTAGTATCTGGGTGTTGCAGCATCCACTTGTCTATCAGACCAAGCTCTCCCACCAGGCGAGAAAGGGTAGTGGGTCTCCCAGTAGAGGAGGAATTTTGAGTAGTAGGGGATAATTTATCCCAATCTAGCAAATTGTTGTAGTCTCCAACTGCTAGCAGTGGTGCATCAGAATAACGGGCCATAAAACACGCCAATGTTTTTAGAACCTCAGCCGAAAACAGTGGAGGGATGTAGACACCTGCGATTATACAAGACACCCCATGCAGCTTGCATAAAATAAACACATAACAACCATTGGGGTCAGTGAGCACTTGATTTCATGCAAAATTAAGTCCCTTGCCAAACAAATATGCTTACACCTCTAGAAATGATCGAATAAGTTGCATGATCATGGCAACTAGACAACCGTGGTGACAGACAAGGAGTTGTATCAGGTGACAAATGAGTTTCTTGAAGGCACACAATGTCCTCCTTCAGACATTCAACCGTTCGATAGACAGCCAAACATTACAGAGGCCTTGAATATTCCAGGACAAGATGTGTATGGTATTAGCCATAAAATAAGAAAACAAGCAATAGGCAGCTATCAGACAGGCTTGTAGCATAGGAGTTTTCCTTGTATACGACCAGTGGTGAAGTCATCTGAATTGTCACTATTATGGCCCTCACACACCAATACCGGAAGTGACAATTGGTCATGAAAGGGAAGGCAGAGGTATAGGCATTCAGGAGGGTAAATATAAACCAGGAGGGCAAGCGTATAAAAAGGTCAGCAAAAAATATATATATATGAACATCAGAAAACCAAGTGATCCAACCTAGACCACCAAAACAAAACTTGCGAATCCAACTGTCCGCTTGAGACTTCCATGGGGGGGGGGGGCAGTGGAAGGTCAAAGATGTTATAGAAGAACATACAGGTGTTGGAGAGGTGACCTCATCTTATTCATCAAAAGAAAAGCACTCAAAAATGCATCAAGGAACAACAGGCCTCAGAGGTGTACGTCCACGAAATGATCATTCTTCCCTGTCAAGCCACTGTGTTGCAGCAGAAGGTTTTTCAAAGAAATGTGCCTCCCCATTGGCCACCACTCGCAGTTTAGCTGGGTAGAACATGGAGTATTGAAGATTGAGGTCTCTGAGGCGTCATTTAACATCCGTAAATTTCGCCCTCTGCTTCTGCACTTTTGCAGAGTAATCAGGGAATAAGGAGATTTTATTATTATCCATAGCCAATGCACCAATCATACCTCGTGCCTTAGCCAGAATCACATCTCTGTCTTTGTAATTTAATAGTTTAAACAGGAAGGTGAGAGGTTTGGTGGCCCGGAGGTAGGGGGCACATGGGCACTCTGTGTGCCCTCTCTACAAAGAACATAGGAGTAAATGACTCCTTTCCAAACACTGATCAGCCAAGAATCAATAAAGGCAATGTGATTTTTCCCCTCTGCTCTCTCGGTATACCGATAGCCTGCACATTATTGAGCCTCATTCTGTTCTCCAAATCATCCAGGCGAGCGAGAAGGGACAGTCATATCACTTTTTTTAAATCACACATTAATGGCTCCAAGTCATCCTCCACTGTACTGACCCATCCCTCCAGGTTTGATATTCTTTCCCACAGTTTTTGGACATCATGCCTGATCAAAGATGCTTCCTCTCTTACCCCCTTTATCTCAACTGTTAGAACGGTAATGGAGGTGGTGTAATTAGTAACCGCCACCATGATGTCTCTAAGAGTGAGCTGCTCCAGGCTTTCCCCTGGGGATAGGGATGGCACAGTAGGGGAGATAGTCTGTGCACTTACTGTGTCCCACTCTGCCAGCAGGCCGGTCTGATCCTCCAGCGGCACTGTGTCATTTGCCTCAGATTGAGCGCCTGAGATGTAAGAGGCATGTGGTTCCCTCAGGAAGGACCTAAAAAAAAAAAAAATATTTGTGGCCTCCTTGTACTTGTCTTTTGACGAGAGCTGTGTCCGCGCGCCATCTTGGGTCACCAAGTTAGGGGAAAGAACAAGCTTCTTTCAGCTTTTTAGCCATGGGAGCGATCAGTGCAAGCTGCCCAGAAGATAATGCAGTGCTGTGCCAGTCTACCAGTATTCTTGTTGGTTGAATCAGGTACTATAGCAGGTCACCCTGAGGATAATACACAGACAAGCCCACAAAAAAAAAACGCAACAGAAAAATTTCTGTAAGATTTAGATGCATCGGTAAATGAACAGATATAACTTATTTACTGTACAATGGCTACAAAATATCAGAATGCACAATGCAACACTTATTAAAAAGTACATTGTAGTACATTATTTTTCAGTAATATAAATACAACTTAACACTGAAAGGTTTAGACACAGCTTGATGCCCGCAACACTGATGAACAATAAGGTACACTGTCGCCCTTCTAAAGACATTCCGCTGTTGTTCGCTTTTCAGAGAACCCCCCCCCCCCCCGTTTTCTTACCTGAGCCTGATCGTTACAGGGACGAGCACAGCAGCCCCAGTCCTCATTGTATAAATTGATAGCAGCAGGAGCCATTGGCTCCCGTTGCGGTCAATCAAATTCTGTGACGTGAGCTGGGGGGCGGGGCTGAGTCCTGCTGTCTGTGTCAATGGCACCGCTGGTGGACCCTAGAAAAGGAGGATCAGTGCCAAACTGTGCAAATACCTTGCACAGAGCAGATAACTATGACATGTTAGTTATTAAAAAATAAAAACAAAGCTTTACAATCACTTTAAAGAATTGATAAACTGTAATACAGGGCTCGACAAAATCCGGTCGCCATTGCGACAAGAAATAGTGACCTGGCGCCCGGGGAATCGTAAGGCCTGCAGAAGGCCGCAGCCTCAATTACTGGTCGGCGCGGCGGGGGCGCATGGAGACACAGGATTCTGTGTCTCCGTGCGCCACCTCCCCCGCCGAAACGATCGCAGCGGGCCCGCGCCGGCCGGTAATTGAGGCCGCGGCTTTGCGGCCTTCTGCTGGCCTAAGCTTCTTTCTGTGATCTGGCGCCATCTTGTGGTGGCCGTTGGCATTACAAGTAAAACACCAATCCAGCAATTCTAGTGCGTTTTTCACTGTGTTTTCACTGCCATCTCCTTCCCTCTAAATAGAGCCCCCAAACATTATATATATTTTTTATTCTAACACCCTAGAGAATAAAAAGGCGGTCGTTGCAATACTTTGTCACACCATATTTGCGCAGCGGTCCTACAAGCACACTTTTTTTGGGGGAAAAAAATACACTTTTTTAAATTAAAAAATAAGACAACAGTAAAGTCAGCCCAGTTTTTTTTTATATTGTTAAAAATAATGTTACGCCAGCAGAGATTTATTAACAATACGGTGAGGTGCTGCTCCCGGAATTGCTAAAAACGCTGAACTGGGCGATAGAAGGAGGAAGGCTACCCACCTCAATGCTAGAAGCAACTATTATAGTGCTCCAGAAGGAAGGAAAGGACCAACTAGATACATCATCTTATAGACCGATATCTTTGCTTTGCTCAGATGTAAAAATCTTGGCTAAGGTACTGGCAACGAGAATAAACAAATTCATTCAGAAATTAATACACCCAGACCAGTCTGGATTTATTCCAAATCGGTCCACAAGTATAAACATAAGAAGGCTGTACCTAAACCTACAGACCCCGACGGAGAATGCGGGAGATAGATCTATCCTATCATTAGATGCCACCAAGGCCTTTGATAGTCTGGAGTGGGACTATCTCTGGTACACTCTGGAGAAGTTTGGGTTTGGCCCATCCTTTATTAAATGGATAAAGCTACTGTATAATTCCCCAAGGGCTAAAATAAAAATAAATAATGAAGTTTCACAGTCGTTTGAATTGGAGAGGGGAACGAGACAGGGATGTCCATTGTCCCCTCTCCTTTTCGCCCTGGCAATTGAGCCCTTGGCGACTGCTATTAGAGCTAGACAGGAAATACAGGGGTTCCAGAGAGGAGCAGAGGAGGAAAAAGTCGCGCTGTATGCGGACGATATCCTCCTTTTCTTGGGCAACTCTACAACCTCCCTTAAAACCGCAGTTCAAACAGTAGAAGCGTTTGGACGATTCTCCGGCCTAGTGATAAACTGGGAAAAATCTACACTCTTACCAGTGGATCCGGTAAGCAATATGGATGGGATAGGAATCCCGCAATTAAAAATTGGGGAGAAGATGAAGTATTTGTGCATCGTGGTAACACGTAACAATTTATAAATAATAATTTAGTGCCACTTTTGGGCAAACTTAAACGCAAAGCGGATGTATGGGGACACTTGCCACTGTCGGTGGCCGGACGTAGCAACCTTATTAAAATGATCTGGATGCCACAATTGCTGTATATACTTCACAACGCCCCAGTGTGGATTGATAACCGATGGTTTAAAAAGATAGAGACCCTCTTTAGGACCCTAATCTGGAAAAAGGGAAAGGCAAGGATCAGTCTCCGAACACTGCAACTGCCAACAGATAGAGGAGGGCTATCGGTCCCGCATCCGTATAGCTATTTTTTGGCGGCGCAGTTGCAGCATTTGGGGGGGTGTAGCATAGAGGGGGGAGGCAATGCAAGTGGGAAAATGATACTAAGAGGGTCTCCTCATAGATCGGTAATAGAGACCTTAGAGGCCAACTCTTTCTCGGTAAAAAGTCCAACAGTAAAGATGATGGTAAGAATATGGCAAGTGGGAAAACTTGCCTTGGGCTATAAATGATTAACAGAATACTCCCCACTATGGGAAAATAATAACTTAAAAGAAATTTTGGCCATGGGAAAATTAAAAGAATGGGATAAACGTGGGATAACCAGAGTGGCACAACTCTATACAGACTGCACATTAAAACCCTTCTCAGAGCTAAGTCGGGAATATGGCATCCCAAATTCTATGTTTTTTGCCTATTTGCAGGTTAGACACGCACTACAAGCCCAATTTAAATTACAGCCGGTAAGATGGCAAAAGCTCACGCATCTCCAAAGACTAATCAAGACGGGGGTCTTGAAAGGTCTTATCTCAGAATTGTACGAACGGATCAGTTAATAGGAAAAGAGAAGCTGA
The DNA here is from genome assembly GCF_905171775.1 of Rana temporaria. NCBI lineage: Eukaryota > Metazoa > Chordata > Amphibia > Anura > Ranidae > Rana > Rana temporaria. Next base: position 147,979,877 of record NC_053489.1, on the reverse strand, counting down.
GCAAGAATAAACAGAGGTGGGAGGAGGATATTGGACTCATAACAAATGACCAATGGGACAGGATACTGGAACTAGGGACAGTGGTTTCATTAGCCCCCTCACAACGGGTTTCTCATTTGTTTCTCCTCCACAGGGTCTACTATACCCCCAAGAAATTATATGGATTTGGATGGAAGTCAGATGACAAATGTCCCAGATGTCAAAATACAGGGGACCTCATCCACATGATGTGGAAATGCCCAAAACTGCATAGATATTGGGCTAAGATTCTGGACATTATAAATGCAACCTTTGGAATCACTCTGAAACTTGAAGCCAGGGTTTGTCTATTAGGATGCATTGAAGAGAGAATGGGGCAGAGGGATATATTAGTAGCAGTTATAAGATGCCTGTTTCAGGCGAGGAAATTGATCGCACTAAAATGGCAAGCACAAAATCCACCCACAGTAGAGGAATGGTTTAACGTAATGAACAGCACAATTGGGAAGGAAAGGGGAACATGGATCAGACGTGGTAACATCAAAAAATTTAATGCAATATGGGAGCACTGGTTATGTAAAATAGGCCGCTCACTTTAGTTAGGGAACGATAGGTAAAGAATAAGTTAAGGAAAAGAACAGAACCAAAAAACGTGTATGCACTTTAAAAGTAAGATAGGAGGGAGGGAGGGTTGGGAATGGGATTGAAGGAAATTTTTAAACTATGCAACTAATTTTTTGTATGCACATATAATGCACTGAGTATAGAATATGGATTTGTATTTTCTCCTTCTCTGCTATATATGTATGGAAACAATAAAAAAAAGTATTGAATTAAAAAAAAAAAAAGATAATGTTACGCCGAGTAAATTGATACCCAACATGTCACGCTTTAAAATTGTGTTCGCTCGTGGAATGGCGACAAACTTTTACCCTTTAAAATCTCCATAGGTGACGTTTAAAGAATTCTACAGGTTGCATGTTTTGAGTTACAGAGGAGGTCTAGGGCTAGAATTATTGCTCTCGCTCTATCAATCGCGGCGATACCTCACATGTGTGGTTTAAATACCGTTTACATTTGCGGGCGCTACTCACGAATGCGTTCGCTTCTGCGTGCAAGCTTGGTGGGACGGGGCGTGTTTTCTGGATCCTAACTTTTTTAGCTGGCTCCTAGATTCCAAGCAAATTTGTCAAACCCTGCTGTAATACATACATTTTTTGTTTTTTACATCTTGAGGTGTAGGTTTATTAAAGTGTGATGTTCCCTGCCTTTATACATTAATAACTTTATACACAATAAGGCCCCTTTCACACGGACGGCTGTTTTGCCGCAGTTAAAAGCATGTAAATGTTCAGTGAAATTCAAGGCTCCAGTCACTGCGATTATCTGCGTTTATGTGCGGTTACATGCAGGCGCGTTTAGCTGCGGTAGTCATTCCCATAGAAACCCTTTTTATTTTTAAGTCCCTTGAATCTACCCATGTTCCTGTATAGCTGCGCTAAATCGCACCTGGACGCATTCAATTCTATTTTTTCTATCTGCACCAAGCCGCATGTAACGAAATCGCAGCTAAACGCTGTGTGTGAATGGGGCCATGAGTAAGCATTGTGTGCTTCTAGCTACAGTAGAAAACTAGAAAATCCACAGCTAAAATCACCATTCTATCCATCCGTGTTAAAGGGGCCTAAAAGATCTACAAAGGAGAGCTGGTTTATTAAGATCTGCTGCAAAAAAAGCCCATAATCTCCACTGCTCATTAACACTAAGGCTCCATGCACACTGGAGCTGATAAACTGCAGTTTATTGGCGTTTTGGGCGTTTTTTCAAAAGCCCACAAACTGAACTCTATGTTAGCCTATGTGCCCATGCACACATGGGCATTTTTTAAGTGTTAATGAGCTTTGGAGTTTATTGGCTTTTTCCTGAACGCCCAAAATTTGCATCAAAGTGCAGTTTTTCGGCGGGAAAAAAAACACAAAAAAAAACGCTCAAAAACTCCGGCGCCAGCTTTTTTTGGTGTTTTAATTATCCATTGAAAAAAAAAACAAAAAAAACAAACACACTTTACTGAAAAACGCTATTGCAAAAATGCTAAAAAATGTTGAAAGGCTCCCTGAAAAGCTACTGGTGTTTTTTAGCTTCTGTGTGCATGGACACATAGACTAACATAGAGTGCAGTTTATGGGCTTTTAAAAAAAAAACGCCAATAAACTGCAGTTTATCAGCTTCAATGTGCATGGAGCCTAAATATTAAAGTATATTGTAAAGCCAAAAATAAAAAGGAACACACTATTCATCAAAACACTGATTTGTTATTCAAACACGTTTTTTTTAACCATAATAAGTCCAGACAACCAGAAATAAATGATCAGACCCGGGTCACAGTGAAGGTGACATGCACCGTGGCTGGTAAAATACCAATATCCTAAAGTACGGTATATAGTCTATGCAGCTTGTAAAATACAAGTCTTTTTACACATGGAACCAGCAAACAAAAAACTGCAAAGAAAAATGGATCGGTCATCCATAGCAAAGCAATAAGTCTCATTTTACTTCACATGAAAACTGAAGAAGAATGTAATGCCGCGTACAGACGGTCGTTTTTTGTGCTGAAAAAAAAAAAAAGACGTTTTTGAAAACGTAATTTAAAATGACCGTGTGTGAGGAAAACGTGGTTTTATGTCTTCTGAAAAACGACAAAAAAAAAATTCGAACATGCTCAAATTTTTGGTGTCGTTATTCAAAACGTCGTTTTTTGTTTCACAAAAAATGACCGTGTGTGAGCAAAACGACGTTTAAAATGACGTTTTTAAACCCGCGCATGCTCAGAAACTAGTTTTGAAGCGAGCTTCAATGGAAAAGAGTGGTGAACGTAACCTCGCTTTGCTAGAGCATTTTGGAAAAACGATGGTGTGTAGGCAACGTCGTTTTTGAAAATGAAGTTTCAAAAACGTTTTATTTCATGATTTTAAACGTTTTTTTTTTTCATCACAAAAAACGACAGTCTGTACGCAGCATAAAGGGTTGCTTTGGCCAACAGCCCCATTCTTCTTAATTCCATTTTTTTTTTTAATCGGCTTAATGGATTCCAGCTACCACACTAAAGAAAAAAAACCTTCCTCGTTCACACAGTAAGCTGAGGAGCTTGCTGGGTAACAAGCCATCATTCTGGGTAATTTTACATCAAACAAGGAAAATTCCTTGTTTATTGATATCGTTTAACTGATGAAAACATAAAGACAGAGCAATTAACACACTGAGACAATCCTAGAAAGCAATAAAATACTTTAAATGACCAGGAAGACACGTGATCATAGGTCTCAGTAGTGATGAGATGCGTTGGCTGCTGGGCTCTGCGGTTTATCCAGAATAAGGGGGTTCCCAACATTGTATAGAGGTGCCCAGTGGTATCTAAACCCAAGCAAAGGTAAATGCACACTGCTCAGTAATAATTTAATCTGGAGTTGCTAGGTACTGAAGATTAATGCAGTGTTTAGAAATGCCATAACCCAGATGAAGGTAGACTGCACCCAGCGACAGGCAGCACATCAGGCTAGACATAACAGGTAGGTACCTTTACTTGCACACTAGTAAGTCACTGTTTCGTTATTTCGCCATTTGATGCTGTGCAGAAACAAAACCTTTCTAATGAAAGTCCCTCTGACACTTGTAGGAGTGTCAGAGGCCATGTGTGTTAAAGTGCCGACATGAAGCAAGGTCCTGACAGAGCCCTCTATACCTGCAAAGACTGAAAGCAGATGGAGATAACTTCCCCAGCCGCAGGCACACAGAGATTGTACATTTATCTGCTCTGTGCAGGGGGTGTTATCAGCGTCTTTATAAATGGATGAAGTCCATCTGTATACACAGTATTCTTCCCCTGGGAGGAGAACACTGGATGCATCCACACCTTACAGTAGTCATACAGAGTAAAACCAACACGACTCTCTGTTTGTAGAGTACACAGCCCACAGACACTCAGAACTGGACTAAGGTGGAGATATTACTCACAGCAAGGACGTCCACACTTCTGTTTTCTTATAAAATATAACACAGTGTGTAGAAATACAATTGGAGTCAGAGTGGAAAGTCTGCATACATTCCATGCAGCAGGACACGCATCTGGTGTACAGGAATATACAGGCTGTGCACGTGTACTCTGTATTTGGGATGTACAGGTGTATAATGATCATAGACTAGCATCTACAGGCTATAACACAGCTAATGGGGTGTACCGTATATAATTATGGGGTGCACAGTATATACAAACTATAGGGGTATATAATATATACAGACTATAGGGTATACACAGATTATGGGGTGCACACACACACACACAATATGGGGTGTAGAGTATACAGATTATGGGGTGCAGAGTATACAGATTATGGGGTGCAAACACAATATGGGGTGTAGAGTATACAGATTATGAGGTGCACACACTATATGGGGTGTAGTGTATACAGATTATGGGGTGCACACACAATATGGGGTGTAGAGTATACAGATTATGGGGTGCACACACAATATGGGGTGTAGTGTATACAGATTATGGGGTGCACACACTATATGGGGTGTAGCGTATACAGATTATGAGGTGCACACACTATATGGGGTGTAGCGTATACAGATTATGAGGTGCACACACTATATGGGGTGTAGCGTATACAGATTATGAGGTGCACACACTATATGGGGTGTAGAGTATACAGATTTTGAGGTGCACACACAATATGGGGTGTAGAGTATACAGATTATGAGGTGCACACACAATATGGGGTGTAGAGTATACAGATTATGAGGTGCACAGACAATATGGGGTGTAGAGTATACAGATTATGGGGTGCACACACTATATGGGGTGTAGTGTATACAGATTATGGGGTGCACACAGACAATATGGGGTGTAGTGTATACAGATTATGGGGTGCACACACTATATGGGGTGTAGTGTATACAGATTATGGGGTGCACACACTATATGGGGTGTAGTGTATACAGATTATGGGGTGCACACACTATATGGGGTGTAGTGTATACAGATTATGGGGTGCACACACTATATGGGGTGTAGTGTATACAGATTATGGGGTGCACACACTATATGGGGTGTAGTGTATACAGATTATGGGGTGCACACACTATATGGGGTGTAGTGTATACAGATTATGGGGTGCACACACTATATGGGGTGTAGAGTATACAGATTTTGAGGTGCACACACAATATGGGGTGTAGAGTATACAGATTTTGAGGTGCACACACAATATGGGGTGTAGAGTATACAGATTATGAGGTGCACACACAATATGGGGTGTAGAGTACATAGATTAGATTATGGAGTGTCTACACAGGCCCGGGTGTCAGGCTCTTACCGTAATGGGCTGCTCCAGCAGGCTCCCCACAGAGAAGCAATGATCCCCCGGGTTGACGGCTCCGGGCAGCACCTGGTGCAGATTCATGGTCCAGCAGGAGCATAGAGCCCGGCACAAGGCGGGGGTGACAATCTCTCAGGGTGACATTAGGATGACAGATCAGCCGGTCCGGGGTGAGTGCGGTAACAGCGGGAGGGGGACACTTGCCGGTTGGCAGAGGACGGGGTGAAGGAAAAACAGAGCAGAGAGTGACGCGCACTGGTACAGAGCAGACTCCGGCCACTGAGGTAACCCACTCAACCCACACTGCGCATGTGCCAACCTTTCGCTGCCGTCATCAGAGTGCGAACCGCACTACTGCTAGCCCCGCCCACTTCTTCCTCATTGACAAGCTATAGGCGCAGCTAGGGAAAATGAGGGCGTGCCCCAGATGGCGAACATAGGTTGGACGAACTGCTACAAGGGGAGGGGTTTCATGCTCACGTTAGAACTGTCGCAGACAGTGTACGCATGTGCAGCCACGCGATAGTCACATGTTTAGTCAACAGTATGTGGAACAGGAAGATCCAGTTGCGGATGTTGTACACATAGTTCACGGTGACAGTTTATTGTGCTAGATCAGCTGAAGGAAAGTTTTCCCACACAGCCTTCGTTGTTGCCAATGTAAGAGTGAGAACCTGAGGGATTGGATTCAATTAATGGCTGTGGGCCCCAAGACGCAATTCTTTCTAGGGCATTTAAGGCAGAGTTCACTTTTTTATATTGCAAAAATAAATAAATACAGTACTAAAATAAAAGTCATGTGCATTTATTTTATTTTTGCATTGAAGCTTGCAGAGTATTGCAATGTGTCAGTGCGTCCCCGGTGGATTGTACAGGCTGCTGTGTCCATACAGAGGTACACAACTTGTGCTATGGGGCTGGATAAAGTAAACAACGTGCCGCTTGTGCTGGTGTTCCATCAGAATCAGCGACCCGTCAGATTAGGTAACAAAAGGAATGTTCCATCAGCTGACTCCTTACTGCGCATGCGTAGCGGGTTTGCTAATCTGATAGAATACCTCCAACCAGAAGGTGGCAGCAAACATTTTACTACACCCAGCTACGTCCTGAATTTCACAGTCATTTTAACAATAAACTGAGCGTATATAAGTAAATATAGTGTATTGATATCTGTCATGCTGTTTTTAATGTTATATTGTGAAAGAAGCTGGACGTCAGCAGTAAGAAGGTGGCGGAGGCCATCTTGGTACACCTTGCACTGGTCAGCGCTAAACCTTCAAGCTTTGAAAATGTAACATGAAAGCAGCATGACAGATCTGAAAATAATATGTTTATTTATATACACTCACTTTATTGGTGAAATGACTGTGACATTCAAGACGTAGCTGTGTGTAGTAAGATATCCACTGGTGTTTTATGACTGTAGGTGTTCTGTCAGATTAGCAAACCTGAGCATGCACAGTAAGGATTCAACTACCGTTACCTAATCTGACAGGTGGCTGATTCTGATGGAACAGTGGCGCACCTGTGAATGCCTCCGCTGTGATGGAAGATGAGACTTGTCACCATGTTTTATGTTATACAAATGGGTATAACATGAAAAAGGGTTCCAAAGGTGAACAATGCCATTAAAATAGATGTGTAATTGGGTTCAAAGAAAGAAAGTTAGAGCAGTAGTAAAGTCATACCCCTTAAAGTGGAGGTTCACCCAAAAACCTTTTTTTTTAACATTAGATTGAGGCTCGTTTTGTCAAGGGGAATCTGGTGCTTTTTTTACAATCAAAGCAGTACTTACCGTTTTAGAGAGCGATCTTCTCCGCCGCTTCCGAGTATGGGCTGCGGGACTGGGCGTTCCTACTTGATTGACAGGCTTCCGACAGGCTTCCCTTGGTCACATACATCGCGTCACGATTTTCCGAAAGTAGCCGAACGTCGGTGCGCAGGCGCCGTATAGAGCCGCACCGATGTTCGGCTTCTTTCGGCTACTCGTGACGCGATGTATGCGACCGTCGGAAGCCTGTCGGAAGCCTGTCAATCAAATAGGAACGCCCAGTCCCGCAGCCTATACCCCGAAGCGGCGGAGAAGATCGCTCTCTAAAACGGTAAGTACAGCTTCGATTTTAAAAAAACTACCCGATTCCCCTTGACAAAATGAGCCTCAATCTAATGTTAAAAAAAAAAATTCGGGTGAACTCCCGCTTTAATTAAACAGGCTGGTGCCCGTGCAGGTTTAAGGCAAGACTTGAATGAATGAATGACTTGTATAGTGATACACATGCGAACTGAATCGCCTCTAGGCGCTTTTTGCAGCCAGTGTCTTCCTGGCTGGTGTGGTCATTTACCCCGTAGGATCTCAACACGCTTGGGACACACATATATACTGGGCCAATTTGGACAGGATCCAATTAACCTACCAGCATGTCTTTGGAGTGTGGGAGGAAACCAGAGTACCTGGAGGAAACCCACACAAACACAGGGAGAACATGCAAACTCCAGGCAGATGGTGTCATGGTCGGGATTCAAACCAACAAACCCTTTTGCTGCTAAGTGAAGGTGCGAACCACTACACCATTGTGCTTTACCAACCAACTTGATAAAGAATAACGTTTTTTAACAAGGAACATACATTCCACGTGAATAACTATGCTACCAAGATTAGTGCGTGCTGTAAATTGTCTCCAGCATTGCTCCTTTCCTTTTCTTCTTGCCGGAGGCAGCCATTTAAAGCCCAGGGCCCCAGCAGTAAATGCTAAAGCAGAACTAAACTCGTCAATTTATTGGTTTAAAAAAAAAACAGCTACATTCCTTGAATGCCAGGATTGCTAACAGTCACATTTGCTTGTGTCCTCAACCAAACTGTCAAACCATCAAATGGCTTATGTCATAACTGATCACAGCACCATGGCAGTTGCAGATCAAACAGAAGCAGCTTCCTTGGCTGTAAAGGATAGGATGGTTTAATTCCTCTTTAAGGCTGTCAGCAGATTGGCCTAAAAATCAAGAGCAACTGAGCATGTGCAGAGTAGGGTGAGACAGTGTTTTACTGGATTTTAAACAGTATAGACACTTATTGTTAATGTTATACTTAGATTTACCTGAAAAATTGGCCAGCCTGAAGTGATCTAGCAGGACTTCATTTTCTGACTAAAGTTCCATTGTACAAACATAATGTACTAGTATTCACCGCATACAAGTACAATGTGACAGACTTACCTGAAACGGAGACCTCCAGCGCAGCACTATCATGGCTCTCCCAGGGCTTCCATCGTCACCCAAGTTCCTTCCGGGTTTCATATCTTTGGCCGCTTGAATGGCTGGGCTGTGGTGACGTCACTCCAACTCATGAGCAGCACACAGCACACAGAGCAGGCTGTTAATGTGATGTGAACTGCACATGTGCAGCTCAAATCATGTTACCTGCTGATAGGTAGGAGGTACATTTATGACAGAAGAGACCACTAGGGTCTCTTCCGTTATAAAAACCCCTGCCTGTCAGCAGAATTTAACTATTTAAAGGGGTTGTAAAGGTTTGTTTTTTATTTTCTAAATAGGTTCCTTTAAGCTAGTGGCATTGTTGGTTCACTTACCGTTTCCTTCGATTTCCCTTCTAAATGTTTTTTTTCTTTGTCTGAATTTCTTGCTTCCTGTTTCTCCTCAGTAAACTTCACACCATCATCCGAGCTGTGGTTAGTCAGCCAGAACAGCTTACTGAAGAGGAACAGGAAGTGAGAAATTCAGACAAAGAAAAAAAAACATTTGGAAGGGAAATCGAAGGAAAAGGTAAGTGAACCAACAATGCACTAGCTTAAAGGAACCTATTTAGAAAATAAAAAACAAACCCTTACAGCCCCTTTAACCACTAGCCGACCGCGCACCGCCGTTCTACGTCGGCAGGTCGGCTCGGCTGGGCGAGAGCACGTAGTATAACGTCCTCTCTCTCAGCTGCCACTAGGGGCGCGCGCGCGCCCCGTGCTCGCCCCCGACTGCCGTGCGTGTGCCCGGCGGGCGCGATCGCCGCCGGGCACACGCGATCGCTCGGTACAGAGCGGGGACCGGGAGCTGTGTGTGTAAACACACAGCTCCCGGTTCTGTCAGCGGGGGAAACGCTGATCTTCTGTTCATACAATGTATGAACAGAAGATCAGTGTTTCCCCTAGTGAGGCCACCCCCCCCCCCACAGTAAGAACACACAAGGGACATACTTAACCCCTTCCCCGCCCCCTAGTGTTAACCCCTTCACTGCCAGTGGCATTTTTATAGTATTCCAATGCATTTTTATAGCACTGATCGCTATAAAAATGCCAATGGTCCCAAAAATGTGTCAAAAGTGTCCGAAGTGTCCGCCATAATGTCGCAATACCAAAAAAAAATCGCTGATCGCCGCCATTACTAGTAAAAAAAATATATTAATAAAAATGACATAAAAATACCCCCTATTTTGTAAACGCTATAACTTTTGCGCAAAAACCAATCAATAAACGCTTATTGCGATTTTTTTTTACGAAAAATATGTAGAAGAATACGTATCGGCCTAAACTGAGGAAAAAAAAAGTTTTTTTATATATTTTTGGGGGATATTTTATACAGCAAAAAGTAAAAAATGTTCATTTTTTTCAAAATTGACGCTCTATTTTTGTTTATAGCGCAAAAAATAAAAAACGCAGAGGTGATCAAATAACACCAAAAGAAAGCTCTATTTGTGGGAAAAAAAGGACGCCAATTTTGTTTGGGAGCCACGTCGCACGACCGCGCAATTGTCTGTTAAAGCGACGCAGTCCCGAATCGCAAAAAGTACTCTGGTCTTTGGGCAGCAATATGGTCCGGGGGTTAAGTGGTTAAAGACCAAGCCTCTTTCTGAGATTTGTTGTTTACAAGTTAAAAACATTTTTTTTTTGCTAGAAAATTACTTAGAACCCCCAAACATTATATATTTTTTTTCTAACACCCTAGAGAATAAAATGGCGGTTGTTGCAGTACTTTATGTCACACCGTATTTGCGCAGCGGTCTTACAAGCGCACTTTTTTTTTTAAAAAAAAAATACACTTTTTTTAATAAAAAAATAAGACAACAGTAAAGTTAGCCCAATTTTTTTTATATTGTGAAAGTTAATGTTACGCCGAGTAAATTGATACTCAACATGTCACGCTTCAAAATTGTGCCCGCTCGTGGAATGGCGACAAACTTTTACCCTTAAAAATCTCCATAGGCGAAGTTTAAAAAAATTCTAGAGGTTGCATGTTTACCGAAGAGGTCTAGGGCTAGAATTTTTGCTCTCTACCGATCGCGGTGATACCTCACATGTGTGGTTTGAACACCGTTTTCATATGTGGGCACTGTTCACGTATGCGTTCGCTTCTAAAACACGCGAGCTCAGTGGAACGGGGCGCATTTACATTTTTTTATCATTTATTTTACCTTTTATTTTTTACACTGTTCTGTTTAAAAAAAAAATTGTGTCACTTTTATTACTATTACAAGGAATGTAAACATCCCTAGTAATAGAAAAAAAGCATGACAGGTCCTCTTAAATATGAGATCTGGGGTCAAAAAGACCTCCGATCTTACACTAAAATGCAATAAAAAAAATGTCCCTTTAAGAGCTATGGGTGGAAGTGACGTTTTCACGTCGATCCTGCCCTGCTATGGTATGGAGACGGGTGGGGGCCATCTTCCCCTCACTCATCTCCATACCCAGCCCCCAGAAGGACCCGATCGCCTCCATCACTGCCGTAAGCTCCGGTAAGCGATGGAGGGCACAGGAGAGTGGCGGAGGGGCCCTCTCCCGCCGCCGATAAAAGTGATCTTGCGGCAAATCTTCCGCAGAGACCACCATTGTCGGAAATCGGACCACCTGCTGAAGAGGAAGATACCTGGGTTTTGTGGTATCGCCATATTCGGGAGTAATAGCAGAGTTGTGTTTTGGGGTGTAATTTGTGGTATGCATATGCTGTGTGTGAGAAATAACCTGATAATATGACAATTTTGTGAGAAAAAAAGAAAAAAAAAATCTTGATTTTGCAAAAAAATTGTGGGAAAAAAGGACAACTTCAAAAAACTCACCATGCCTCTTTCTGAATACCTTGGAATGTCTTCTTTCCATAAAGGGGTCATTTGGGGGATATTTGTACTTTTCTGGCATGTTAGGGTCTCAAGAAATGAGATTGGCCGTCAGTACTTCAGGAGTGATCAATTTTCAGATATTGGCGCCATAGTTTGTGGACTCCATAACTTTCACAAAGATCAAATAATATGCACCAATGTGTACTTATTTTTACCAAAGATATGTAGCAGTATACATTTTGGCCAAAATGTATGAAGAAAAATTACTAATTTGCTGAATTTTATAACAGAAACAAAGAAAAATTCATTTTTTTACAGAATTTTCAGTCTTTTTTCTTTTATAGCGCAAAAAAATAAAAAAAAACAACGGTGATTAAATACCACCAAAAGAAAGCTCTATTTGTGTGAAAAAAGGACAAAAATGTCATATGGGTACAATGTTGTATGAGTGATTGTCATTCAAAATGTGAGAGCACCGAATGCTGAAAATTGATCTGGTTATGAAGGGGGTTTAAGTGCCCAAGTGGTTAAAGTGTTTTTTCATTTAAAATAACAAACATGTTATACTTACCTCCACTGTGCAGTTCGTTTTGCACAGAGTGGCCCCGATCCACGTCTTCTGGGATCCCTCGGCGGCTGTCTCTGGTCCTCCCTGCAAGTACTGACCACAGTCATGCGAGATCGCTTGCATGGTGGTGAGTAATTGCACTCACTGTATGACTCGGCCCTGCCCCTTGGTGTGCCGCATCACTGGATGTGATTGACAGCAGCGCCAGCCAATGGCTGTGCTGCTCTCAATCCATCCGCTGTAGCCAATCAGGGGCCAAGCTGAGCGGCGAAGAGGATCTCGGGACCGAGCACGGGACTTTCGACGGGTCAGGTAAGCAAAACGGGGGCTCGGGGGGCGGTATACACTGAAGTTTTTTCACCTTAAAGGAACACTAAAGGCAGATTTTTTTTAAAATAACGAACATGTTATACTTACCTCCACTGTGCATCTCGTTTTGCACAGAGTGTCCCCGAATCCGGTCTTCTGGGGTCCCTAGGCGGCTGTCTCGGCTCCTCCTCGCAAAAGCTTTCCACCTTCATGCAAGCGAGCTCGCATGGTGGAAAGCTTTCGCGAGCTCGCTCCCGTGATACAGCGGCGGGCATAGCCGCCGACTGTATCACTCGGCCCCGCCCCCCGAGGCGCTGCGTCATCCGCTGTGATTGACAGCAGCGCCAGCCAATGGCTGCACTGCTATTAATCCGTCCAGCCTAGCCAATCAACGGCCAGGCTGGAAACCGAAGAGCATCACGTGGACGCATGCGGGACTTTCGAGGGATCAGGTAAGTAAAACAGGGGTTCGGGGGGGCGGTACCGTCGGATGTTTTTTCACCTTAATGCATAGGATGCATTAAGGTGAAAAAACATTTACCTTTACAACCCCTTTAAGCCTTGCAGTGCAGGAGAACTTTTTTGGAGTTAGGATTAAAATGTTTATTAAACATAACAGAATTTAAAGTGACACCAAAAAAAAAAAATGTATTATCCAAAAGTAATCCATACACATGCACTAAATAATGGCAGTGTAAACTATTTTTTATGAAAGTGTAAACATGTTTTCATGAAATGGTTTCTCACTGTGTTTTTCTGCCTCCATGAGCTCCTGAACTTCTCATTTTCCCCAGTTTGGAACGAACAGTGCTTGTTAATTGTGGTCATGTGCACTGCTCTATGCACGCTACAAAAGCCATAGCCTATAATCTCTAATCACATGGGAAAGTGATCACGTTCCTACATACAGTGGGACCATGGACAATAAATGTAGCCATCCTCTAACAGCAAGTTGGACCAAGATCACAAGGGTTTTTTTTATTTATTGTAATCCTTCATCCTATCCAAAAAGCCAACAGATGGGAATTCTGCCAGCACATTCAAGTTATCTTTATAGTTTTCTTTGTCTGACATGGCTAAAAATTCACTTTAATGGCTTTAACTTCAGTGTTTGATAAATACCCCTACAGACCAAGATCGGAGTAAGCAGAATTTCAGCAAGGTCAGGCAAAGCAAAATTGGCTTTGCTTGACCTTTATACTTTTCAGTAGTAGTTTCTATAAAAGTAACAGAATTACAGATTTAACATTGTACTGTATTCACATTTTTGGATACCGGAATGCAATTTAATGTTTAACATTGTACTTCATTTCAGACAAGAAGATATGATGTAACCAAGCTGAGAGGAAACCATAAAGCATACTACCCATAACCCTTTTATATACATATACCTTATAACTAAAGTAGTTTGTTTTTGTTGGTTTGTAACTTCCCTTTACAAAGTTAAAAGGACACAATAGTTACTTAAAAAAAATGTCTACAACTGAGCATTGTTTCTTTTGCTTGCAATTGTTTTTTAACGTATTGTCTTTATAGCGCACAATAAAAACAATGGTGACCATAAAACACAAAAGCACATAAAAAGCTAAACTAAAAAAAACAACATTATCTATGTTACATTTGAATACACATTATCATGCATTGTGCTTTCCTAGTGCTGTGTGGTGTGTAAACAGCCACAACTGATGATCTAGTCCGGCATCAGCCAGACCTTGTTTTGGCTTCACAGAAAGTGTGCTGGCAATGTTTTGTATACGCTGGTAAGATATGTGTTCATTGGTCAAACTGTATTTGTTCATGAGCCCTTAGGGAAGCCTAGGGAATGAGCTGAGGATAAGCTAGTGAATTCCTTAAAGCAGAGTTCCACTCACTTTTACAATTTTATCTTAAAGGAAAGATCACCCCTCCACCACTCGTTTTTGGATAACATTTTTTTTTTCCTTTCTTGCCCTTTCTGAAGTACTGAGTGTACTTTTGTCCTATCTCGCCACGGACCAGGGCATCATTTCCTCCTGCTTCCTTACTGCCTTCTGGGACCTGTGTGTTCCAGAAGACGACGGGGCCATTAAGAAACCGGTTTCCCTGAGTTAGAATGGTGGCGCCTGCATCAGATTCAATGAATTGAATCTGCTGGAACACCGCTTTTTCATTCTATCCTGATTGTCCTATGAGGCTGCATGACCCCTGACTTTCTGTCTGGACAGTGCTGATTTGCCCTGTGCCAGGTCCTCAGACACTTTTTAGGACAATAACTTGCATTTCTCACATTTGAGTCCCATAGACTTTAACCGTGTTCTAAAGTTTGCGTGAACTTTTGGTCTGTTCGCATGTTCTGGATGCGAACCGAACCGGGGGCGGGGTTCGGCTCATCCCTACACAGAATGTATTTTAAAATGACTGTCTTGTATGTACGTTTTTTCAAAGGTTTTGGCATGGCCCAGAGCCTTGTATGACAGTGCTTTGGCCTGGTCATAGGTCGTTTAGGCACCAATTGTAGCTTTGGGAAATTAGGTATGTAATACACAGTTTGTGCATTAACCTCTCCTACACCGAGATTCTGAATGCCATAGACAAATGCATGATGAAAGATCCCAGTACCAAGGTTCTGGCAACAGAGACTCTTGCTTAAAGTGGATGCAAACCCAAAATTTGTTTATCATATGTTATGTTATGTTTATCATAATATGAGGTGATCCACAGTATAACAAGTGAGAAATCCACCCCTCCCCCACATAACACATCCTGGTAATATACAATGACATGTGGATCACCTCATATTATGATAAACATAACATAACATATGATAAACATGTCCAAGCTAGATACAGTCCTGATCAAAAGTTTAAGACCACTTGAAAAATGGCAAAAAATCATATTTTACATTGTTGGGTCTTAACAAGGTTCCAAGTAGAGCTTCAACATGCAACAAGAAGAAATGAGAGTGAGACAAAACATTTTTTGAGCATTCAATTAATTGAAAATAACGAATAAACTGAAACAGGCTGTTTTTCAGCTGATCAAAAGTTTAGGACTACATGTCTTTAGAAAGCCAAATATGTGCAAAGATGTGGATTCATTGTCATTTTCTGTCAGGTAGTCACACGTTGTGATGGCAAAGACAAAAAAACTCTCCCTTTTTGAACATGGTCGGGTTGCTGAACTGCATAAGCAGGGTCTCTCATCAAGACACTGGACGATCCTTGACCCAAATTAAGGCCCTTACTGGTGCTGACTGCAGACCCATAACCATCAGACAGCATCTGAGACTGAAGGGCTTCAAAAACAAAAAACGTCTTCAAAAACCTTGTCTCCTTGAACGCCACAGAACTGCTCGTTTGGACTTTGCAAGAGAGCACCAAACATGGGACATTTAAAGGTGGAAGAAAGTTTTATTCTCTGATGAGAAAAAATGTAACCTTGATGGTCCTGATGGTTTCCAACCTTATTGGCATGACAAGCAGATCCCACCTGAGATGTTTTCTACGCGCCACAGTGGAGGGGGCGCCACAATGGTCTGGGGTGCTTTTTCCTTCAGTGGAACAATGGAGCTTCAGGAAGTGCAGGGGCGTCAAATGTCCAGATGTTGCAGAGAGCATTCCTAATGACTGAGGGCCCTCGTCTGTGTGGTAACGACTGAGTTTTTCAACAGGACAATGCTACAGTACACAATGCCCGCAGGACATGGGACTTCTTCCAGGAGAAT
Source organism: Rana temporaria (assembly GCF_905171775.1). Classification (NCBI taxonomy): domain Eukaryota; kingdom Metazoa; phylum Chordata; class Amphibia; order Anura; family Ranidae; genus Rana; species Rana temporaria. Next base: position 147,963,879 of record NC_053489.1, on the reverse strand, counting down.
AACATCACTCTTTTGGCCCATCCTGCGTGTTTCCCTGATCTAAATCCAATTGAGAACCTTTGGGGATGGATGGCAAGGGAAGTTTACAAAAATGGACAACAGTTCCAGACAGTCGGACCCCGTCGCCGACGCCTGCATCGACCATCTGGAAGGATTAGGTCTGCAGCAACTAATACACAGGCCCACTCATGCCTCAGGTCATACGCTCGATCTCATTTTCAAACAAGATTTGGAAATCGACGTCCTGGAAAATGAGCCACAACCATGGACTGATCACCATGCCATTGAATTCACAATTACCAAAAACGCCCCCCCCCCCCCCCAAAATGATAAAACCGGTGACAACTCACTGGACTAGGTCTCAGAAGAAGCTCCATTCAGAACTCTTCAAAACAACACTAGGGAACAAAATAAAAACAATCCAACAACAGCAAACAGTCACAGAAACACTGGACGCCATCAACAAGGTGCTACTACAGACAGCTGACTTAGTAGCACCAAAACGCAAAACTTGCATCCGGGAAAACAACACCAGCTGGTTTAATGATCAGCTGTCGTTGCTAAAGCAAGAGCGTAGAAGAGCAGAAGCTGCTTGGAAAAGGAGCTCTTCAGAGGAAAACCACACCACTTATAAGATAATAACCAAGAAATACAACAAAGAAATCTTTATGGCCAAAAAAAAAACACTTTTCCAACATCATCGCAAATGCCCTAAACTGCCCTTGCGAACACTTCAAGCTGGTCACTATGAATACTGCTTGTTTAGAGGCCCCCAATTCTGATTCACAAGAATTTTGCAACGAATTATCGGATTATTTCATTTAAAAATTTAAAAAATCTGTGAAAGTATTCAGCAAAATAGAACCGTCACCAACTCCCCCCCCCAAAAAAAATCACAAACCTAATACCCACATAAATCCGCCGCAATCATCAAAATTCACTCTAAAACCCATTTCCATCGATGCCACTAAAAACATCATCGGTACTCTGCGAAACAGCACAGCGCCCAATGATATCATCCCCACTAAACTGCTGAAAGAATGTGTTGATATATTGGCATCAGCTATCATGCAGCTCATAAACCAATCATTCAAGGAGGGCATGGTGCCCACCTTGTTGAAACAAGGTACAATAAAACCAATTTAAAAAAAAAACACCCTCGACCCCAAAGATCCAAACAATCGTCGACCCATAACAGGCCTAAATGTCTTCTGCAAGGTAATGGAGAAAGAAGTTGTATAACAGCTTCAACATCATTTAGACACCCATAAATTACTCGATCCGTTTCAATCAGGTTTCCGTCCGGGTCACGGAACAGAAACGGCACTGCTCAAAATATGGGATGACGCTCTAGAGGCCGCAGACAAAGGAGAATCTTGTCTCCTGATACTGTTGGACCTAAGCGTGGCTTTTGATACTGTAGACCACGGACTCAGCTAGCTGAAGTAGCCAGAGTCGCGGAAAGTGATTTACCCTGGTTCTCCTTCTTCTTGGAAAACCGATCACAAATGGTGAAACTGGGGTGTTTCACTTCTGAAAAACGCACGGTATCATGCGGAGTCCCTCAGGGATCCCCTTTGTCGCCCGTTCTTTTCAATATCTATCTCCGCCCTCTCTTCGAAATCATCAGCAACCAGAAGTTACTTTACCACTCCTATGCAGATGGCACACAACTGTATTTCCGCATCTGCAACAAAAAGGATCATTATCTCGGACTAGAGAAATGCCTTACTTTGATAGATAACTGGATGACAAACAGTTATCTTAAACTCAACGGTTCGAAAACAGAACTTCTCCTGTTTCACGCCAACCGAAAAAATCACCCCGCGACAACCTGGACACCCCCGCCCATTCTGGGTAAAACTATCACCCCTAGCACCAAAGTCAAAAGTCTCAGAGTCATTTTCGACACCAACATGACAATGGATGCACAAATAGGGTCAGTAGTCAGCGGATCGCACCATCTGCTGCGCCTACTACGCAGACTCACCCCCTTTATCCCGAAAGAAGACATTGCAGTCGTGGTGGGAACAATCATTAATTCCAGACTTGACTATGAAAATGCCCTCAACCCCAATCGCATTCTGCGATCCACCAATCAAAACCTACTCCAGATACCCAAAGCCAGATACAAGTCCAAAGGAGATCGAAGATTTGCAGTCCAGGGACCTCGGCTGTGGAACACTCTGCCAACCACCATCCGATTGGAGTTGGACCACTTGGCCTTCAGGAGAAAGATTAAAACCCATCTCTTCTGAGGTCAAAGGGTTTTTCCCAGGGAATGGATACAGCGCCCAGAGGCGATTCAGTTCGCATGAGCTGCGCTATATAAGTTTTTCACTCATTCACTCACAGTAGATGGCCTTCGTGCGGCTGTCTTCACCAGGAGAAATGTTCCCACTCACCTCATGGAAACGCTTGCATCAAGCATGCCGAAATGAATTTTTTAAGTGATCAACAATAACGGCGGAGCTATTCATTACTGAGTTCATGTTTGGAAGTTGGATTTCTGTTTTGGGGGGGTTTAGTTTTTTTTTTTTTTTTTTTTGGAGGTGTGGTCCTAAACTTTTCATCAGCTGAAAAATAGCCTGTTTCAGTTTATTTGTTGTTTTCATTAAATTGAATGCTCAAAAAATGTTTTGTCTCACTCTCATTTCTTCTTGTTGCATGTTGAAGCTCTACTTGGAACCTTGTTAAGATCCAACAATGTAAAATATGATTTTTTGCCATTTTTCAAGTGGTCTTAAACTTTTGATCAGGACTGTACTGTATGTAAATAACCTGTCACTTAAAGCAAGGAGAGAGGAAAGGACTTTGTATTTAGACAGGGTTTTATCTGGAAGTCTGTTAATTTTCACTAAACAATAAAAGAGGATTGCTCAGAGCTGGATTAACTCTGTGTGGCAAGACTGGGCACAGATGATAGGAAATCTTATACTCTATTATTGTGACATAAAAAAAAAAAATTGTGGGTTTACATGTGGATACATTAAAGTGGTTTAATGTATCCTTTCTTTATAACAAAGAAAGGATATTGCTACGCACCCTCTATTATACCCTTCAGGTTTGCACACACCATGGCCCGCATTTTTGGGCCCATTAAAATGCGGGCTTTAATGTGGAGCTTGTAGTGCACTTAACTGGATTTGGACTCTGAAGCCAGCTTAATGCACATTTGTAAAGCACACTATTATGCTTTTTAAATGTGCAGTAATTAGTTTTACTTAAAATAGAAGTACAAGTTCTTAAAAAAAAAAAAAAATTATATATATATATATATAATTTTTTTTTTTTTAAGAACTCGTACTTCTATTTTAAGTAAAACAATAATAATATATATTCACCTAGGTGGATGCAGCATTGGTTCCCTGCTGCTTCTAAGACTGAGAACTTAGCAAGCAAAGACCGCTGATCACTCAACTCTCAATCTTCAGTGTTCCCTGCTCTGCCACTCCAGCGCTCAATAGATAGGCTCTCAATGGATCACTGAGAGGCTGAACATCTGTTGGTCCAGGCATCTGGGTGGATCCCCACATGTCAGAATCTCTTCAGAGCCTGGACTGGCTGAGTGACGTCAGCGGGCTTTAGTCCACTGTCAGCTGAAATCAGGTCACAATAGTGCAGAATGAACTGCATTCCTGTGATCCATAGAGGAAGTAGGTCCAAAAAAGCTTTGGCCATACTTCTCCTTTAAAGCAGGTTTATGGTTATGTGGTATACCATACCATTGCTTTTTTTTAATAATAAATAATTTATTATAACTAACATCTGTGATTTCAGTTCTTGCAATGCAGTATTTTGAGGTGCCCACGAACATGAGATAAGAGGCAAGCAATCTGACTACCAAGAAATTTTTCTTTCTTGCACACTTGAGCTAAAAAATGACAGTTTTACAGGCGTTTGATGTTTTGTTTTTTTGCCTCTAAACGCCCCTCAATTTTAGTGTTTAGAGGCAAAAAAAAACCTCACTTACGAGATCAAGAGAGGAGTGTTTTGGCTGCAAATTGTTAAAACACGTGTAACCGCAGCTAAATGTACCTAAACTCTAGACACGTGTAGTGCTTGAGTGTTTGTTCATTTTCGATGGCCAGAACAAAATGAATATTCTGGTCAATGAAATTATCCTATCCAAGTGCTTATTCACTGTTTAGTGATGGCAGCAACTTACTCTTATCTATACAGTCTAAAGACCTTTTCACAACACATGCAGTCCACTGCAATAAAAATTCTGCATCAAAAATGCATGGACAGTACGTTATATGGTTGGCATAGTTCAAACCAGTGTGGACAGTTCTAGGGCATTCCAGTTCCAGAAAAGTAGTACATGCTGCATTGTTCCTGCACTGAAACACGGAAAAATGCATCAAAAATGCACCGGAATGCACAAGAAAGCATCACAAATGCATCAAAAACATACTGGTCCCCAGTACAATGAAAAAAAAAAAGAAAATAAAAAAGCATCTGGAATGCATCAAAAATGCACCAGAACATGCTAAAAACGCACATGCAGAAGTGAATGCGGCATTTTTGTGGTGTGAACCAGATGCCTTCTCAGGTTGTGCTCCTCACCCATTCAGTCTATGAAGAATAGACCACATGCAGTCCAGTCCACAGTTCACATCAGTGCTGTCAGTTCCAGGGCGTTCCAGAAAAAAAATAGAACATGCTGCATTTTTCTGCTCTGAACTGTACTGGAACGCGGTAAAAAGCATCAAAAATGAACCTAAATGCACCAAAAATGCACATGTCCTTATTTAAAGTGGAGCTCCGGCCACAATTACACTTTTTAAATAAAAATACCCCTATAATACACAAGCTTAATGTATTCTAGTAAAGTTAGTCTGTAAACTGAGGTCTGTTTTGTTAGGTTATTACAGCATTTTGAAAGTTTATAAACTAGCATTAGACCGTGGCCATCTTAAAGGGTCGATAAAGGATTTTTTTTTTAGCTAAATAGCTTCCTTTACCTTACTGCAGTCCTGGTTTCATGTCCTCATTGTTCGTTTTTGCTCTGATGTTGCTGTAATCCTTCTCTGTTCTGAACACTTCCTGGTTGTCTGTTTCCTGATGAAAAAAGTCATGGGAGCTTTCTCTCTGTGGTCACTAATCAAGGAGGTGTGATTACAGTGTGTCTAAACCCCCTCAACACCAATCAGTTTCGTTTTACAAACCATCACTGCTCTGTATTGGCTCTGAGTCTCTGTACATCACACAAGCAGGAAACAGCATGCAAAATCAAAACTGAAACTACAGGTACATTATATGATTGATTTTTATCTATTTTTAATCATTTTTAAAAGCAATCAGTTAACTATTATGTCTCTATACCCTGTAAACAGTCATTTCAGCAAAAAACAAATTTTCCTTTACAACGCCTTTAAGTGTGGGCATATAAAGCCAGACTGTATTACTTCCTGGATATAAGTGACAATGACATTGCCCGTTAGAAGTTGATAACTCAGGGGGGGGGGGGCCGATCGCTGAAAGTAAATAGAGAGAAACGTCAATCAACCGCCGATCACCGAATATAAATGACAATGACATTGCCCGTTAGAAGTTGATAACCCGGGGGGGGGGGGGGGGGTGATTGACGATGGTTGCCGCCGATCGCTGAATATGACATTGCCCATTAAAATTGTTAGGGGGGGGGTTGCTGATCCACGTTGAAGGTAGGTGACATTATAAGTTGATAAGCGTGGGCGGGGGGGGGGGGGTTGGGTGGTTGCCGCTGATCGCTGAATAAAAATTGTCCATTACAACATTAGAAGCCTAAATGGGGTGTTGATGTTTTGGTTACCGCCGATCGCAAAATCAAAAAATGCACCTGAAAAACATCCAAAATGCGCCAAAAATGCACATGCAGAAACGCATCCGTAATGCATCTGGACTGCGTTTCTATGGCATGAACGGGCCCTCAGGCCAGATGTCTTCTCCAGCTTTGCTCCTTGCCCATTCGGTCTATGGAGAATAGACAGCACCAGAGAACATTATTGCTCTGAGGATGTAAACATCATAGGAGGCTGCAACTGTCTGAAGAGGTAAGAAAGCTTCTGAGAGGGGTGGGTGTTTTTATTAAGATTAGGTTAGGGGGCCAGGAAGGTTAGACTTGGGTTTTCACTTTCAAAAGTGCAATCAAAGTGATCCTATCAGGAAAGTGGGAAAATATTCATTTATTTATTACAGCTACTTATATTGCTCTACCAATTTACATAGCACTTTATAAATGATACATTCACATCAGTCCCTGCCCTCAAGGTGCTTACAATCTAAGGTCCAAATTCACATTCATACATACTAGGGCCAATTTAGACAATTACCTATTAGCATGTCTTTGGAGTGCTGCTTGGAAGAAGTGCTAACCACTTAGCCACTGTGCTTCCCACTTCAATTTCTTTAGGTCTTAACAGAATTAGTACAGAAAATAGCAGCACTATACACTCCCTTTATATAATAAAGGTGACTAAAGCAAGCCATATATGAATTAATTTTCTTTCCTTCCCCCAAGGGTGGTAGTAAAGAAAATCACTCAATACCTTCGTCAACCCAGTCAGTGTAGATGGGGGAATGCGTCCCCTGGCGCTATTGTATTCTGTTGGCAGAATACAATTACTGCTAGTGACTATAGCTGCTGGCAGTAAGTGCATAAGTAAAATTGATTGAGTAAAATCAGCCTGCCTATACATAGATTTAAATGTGGCCGGTCCCTGGGGACCCAAACTAATTTTGACCCATGTATGCCCAGCTTAACTTTCTGAATGAGGTCATTAAAATAAATTTTCAACGCACTTCATCGTTTTTTTTTATTTTGTTTTAAAATTTTGGATCAGCTAGTAAGTTACAAACACACATCCACATTATACACTACACAATACTTTGGCACCTTAGTCCATATATTAGAAAGCAACAAACGAAGTATAAAGTATTTTCCAGTAGTAAAATAAAAATTTTAATGCCTGCTTTCTGACTGATATATAGAGTGGTGAATTTCTTTGCTAACCGGCATAAATCCTTGTTATGGAAGTCCAGCTGTGGTTGAATGAAACGTTCCCTGCTGGCGGTTCTTTTTAAATTTGATTATTAATTCACGCTGATCTATCAAGGGGGCTGCTTTGCCACAACTAGGTTTAGAATAACTAAATTCATTAGCAACAGATTTTCCTGAATTCCTCATCTTGAGTATAATAAAAGTGAAAGGTATTCCGTCAATAAATTGTATTTTTTCTAGACAACCATTGGGTCACTGTAGCAGGTGACTAAGGGCCAAATCCTCAAAAGAGATACGACGGAGTAACTGCTGTTACTCCGTCGTATCCCTGGTCCTAACTATGGAACTGATCCACAGAATCAGTTTTCCATAGTTAGGCAGAAGATCCGGCATGTGTAATTGAATTACACTGCCGGATCTTAGGATGCAGTACCGCATCCGCCGCTGGGGGCATTTCGTGTCGAAATGCCGCCTCGGGTATGCAAATTAGCACTTACGGAGATCCACAAAGCTTTTCAGCTTCGTTTTTTCTCCGTAAGTTTTAGTTTGCATACGCAAAATTAGGGCTGCTTTTACAAGGTGTAAAGTTAGTACACCATGTAAAAGCAGACCCTTCTGTCTAGCGACGCGTTTTTTTTTCGAATTTGAATTTTTTTTTCGCGCCGTATCTTTTTTTTTTCACGACGCAACTTTATTGACCCATCGCAATCCACAAAGCCCGGCGTAACGTAATTTCGCGCTATGCACGTCGGGAAAATGACGTCACGAGCATGCGCAGTACGGCCGGTGCGGGAGCGCGCCTCATTTAAATGGGAATCGCCCCCATGAAATGAGGAACGCCTTGCGTTGGCGGAATTTAAGTTACACGGCCAGAAATTTCTAGGTAAGTGCTTTGTGGATCGGGCACTTAGGTAGAAATTTTAAGGCAGTGTAACTTAAATTAGAATTTCGCTGTTACGCCGGGTCTTTGTGGAGTTGGCCCTAAGTGCTTCCACAGAGCCACAAATACAAGCTCCTGCTGCATTGTGCATTTGGATAAAAGGACAATTGTTATATCTTTTAATTATTGGTACAGAGTTGAAATCTATTTAAACAGTCACTGAGTATGTTTCTAACCATGTAAATGTAGCTCTAATTTTTTCCCCTCTCAAACATGGCAATTGCATAAGATGTAGATGTCCAGAATCCTCATTACACCTCCAGGACCAAATGCAGGCATACCCCACTTTTAAGTACACAATGGGTTTATTTACTAAAGCTGCAAAGTGCAAAATCAGGCTCACTTCTGCATAGAAACCAATGAGCTTCTAACCTCAGCATGCTCAATTAAGCTTTGGTAATGAAACCTGGAAACTCATTGGTTTCTATGCAGAAGTGAGCCTGATTTTGCACTTTGCAGCTTTAGTAAATAAACCCCATTGTGTACTTAAAGCGGTTGTAAACCGCATAAAATTTTTTTTTTCAAACCTGCAAGGCAAAAGGCATAATCAGCTAGTATGCACCGCATACTAGCTGATTATGAAATACTTACCTCGGAACGAGGTGAAGAACACTTACCTGGTCTACGCCGAGCGAGATGTCATCTTGCTCCGGCGTGTCTTCCGGGTATCCCCGCTCCAGCGCTGTGATTGGCTGGAGCGGTGATGACGTCACTCCCGCGCGTGCGCGCAGGAGATTTAAAATCGGCAAGGGTCGGCGGCTGCCGGTCCTTTCGCCGTGGATTCCCTCCTGCGCATGCGCCGCTGCAATTGCAGCGGCGCATTGCGAGGGGAATATCTCCTAAACCGTACAGGTTTAGGAGATATTCTTTATACCTACAGGTAAGCCTTATTATAGGCTTACCTGTAGGTAAAAGTCAAAAAGTGGGTTTACAACCACTTTAAAAGAGGTATATGCCTGGTAGTCACTTTTGGATATGTATTGTGTATGTGAGTGAGGGGACTAAATACCATCTGGAAAGCAACTTGATGTCTGCCTCCTAAAATCTGTTAGAGAATGAAGATTCACTGGCAACAAGTTCAACATGTTCAACAGCCCACTTCCTGTCTCTTGTCTGGTCATTAGCTTAGGTTTATGACATCATGTACAGCTCTCTCCCCCCTCTCTCTCTCTCTCTCTCTCTCTCTCGTGAGAGTTTGCCAGGATGGGAGTGGGGATGAGTCATAAGGGGGTCAATGAAAGCTTCAGGGCTGCTGGGCTGGAGGTGTGCCACTGTGTGTGTCTTTGTAAATCCAGGAAGTGAACAGGCAGCAGCTTAAGCTACCCACAGTTAAAGCGGAGGTTCACCCTAAAAACATGTATATACCATTACATTCAGCATACTTCCGACATGTACAGTATGCTGTTTGTTTTTCGCTGTACATACCGTATTATTGTTCTTTTCCACCCGACTTCCGTGTTCTCACACCCGCGGGAGTAGGCGTTCCTATGAAGCAGCGCAATGTCACCTGGGACTTAGCCCACATGATTGACGTGCTTTATAAAAACTTCCCCCCCGGCGGATAAGGCGCGTCACGAGTTTCCTAAAATAGCTGAACTGGGAGTCGGCTCTATACGGCGCCTGCGCATAGACTAGGAGCCGTGTAGAGCTGACTGCGCAAGGCGCCGTATAGAGCCAACTCCCATTTCGGCTTTTTACGGAACTCGTGACGCGTCTTATCCGCCAGGGGAAGTTTTTATCAAGCACGTCAATCATGTGGGCTAAGTCCCAGATGACATTGCGCCGCTGCATAGGAACGCCTTCTCACGTGGGAGTGAGAACCCGGAAGCCGGGTGGAAAAGAACAATAATACGGTATGTACAGCGAAAAAAAAAAAAAAACAGCATACTGTACATGTCGGAAGTATGCTGAATGTATATATATGTTATATACATGTTTTTAGAGTGAACCTCCGCTTTAAACTAGCTGCAGCCAGACTCAGTGGAGGGAGATTTCTGCAGCATATTTGGTAAGTACAGAATCACAGTATGCATAAAATAATATAAAAAAGTGGCTGAAGGGAAGCTTCAGAATGACAAAAAGATTTTATTACAAATTATGTGAGCAGACTGCAGTTCCTCTTTAATGATTCATACTCTGAATGGTGTAGGGTTGTTTTTGGTGTACAGTGTTGGTAACCTTACTTTTTAATATTTTTACAAATGATACAGAGTCAGTTAGGGTCAGAGTTATGCACCTGGGGGGGGGGGGGGGGGGGTGGCTGAAAATATGCATTTATCTTACATACTAGGGAAGTTATAACTGGGGGAGTCAATGGTTGAGAAGGATCTGGGTGTTCTGGGTATTCTGGTAGATCATTAGCTCAATAATGGCACGCAATGCCAAGCTGCAGTTTCCAAAGCGAGCAAAGTCCTTTCTTGTATTAAGAGTGCTGTGGACTGCAGAGAGAGAGAGATATCATTTTGCCCCTGTACAAATCATTAGTAAGACCTCATCTGGAATATGCAGTTCAGTTTTGGGCACCAGTTCATGACAGGGGCTAGTATATAGGAACAATGACCGGTCTCCTCCCCAAGTCAGTCCCATCCCCCTACAGTTAGAACACACATCTAGGGAATACATTTAACCCCTTGATCGCCCCCCCCCCCCACCAGTGACATTTATACAGTAATCAGTGCATTTTTTTATAGCACCGAACGCTGTATAAATGTCAATGCATATAATGGACACACAGAGTGTGGCTCAGACTTGCCCCTGCTCTATCCTCGCCGACTGTGATTGACAGCAGGGGGAGCCAATGGCTTCCCCTGCTGTGTCTCAGCCAATTAGGAGAAAGAGACCTGGGAGAGCCACTGCTCTCATGCAGATCGCTGGATCGGGATTGGGCTAGGGTAACTATTAGGCCGGGTACACACGAACACACATGTACGGTGAAACCGGTCCGTCGGACCGTTTTCACCGTACATGCCTGCCAGAGGGCTTCTGTACGATGGTTGTACACACCATCGTACAGAAGTCCGCGCGTAAACAATACGCGGGGCGTGTCCGCGTCGTCGCCGCGACGATGACGCGGCGATGACGTGGGCGGGCCTGCCATTTAAAGGCTTCCACGCATGCGTCGAAGTCATTCGACGCATGCGAGGGACGGCGGGCGCCTGGACATGTACGGTAGGTCTGTACTGACGACCGTACATGTCCGAGCGGGCAGGATTCCAGCGGACGGTTTTAAAACACGTCCAGGAATATTTGCCCGCTGGGAAAAGGCCCGGCGGGCAAATGTTTGCTGGAATTCGGCCCGCTCGCGCCTACACACGACCGAACATGTATGCTGAAACTGGCCCGCGGACCAGTTTCAGCATACATGTTTGGTCGTGTGTACGGGGCCTTAGGGGGGCTGTGGGGGGAGCTGCACATATAAGGTTTTTTACTTTCATGCATAGAATTCACAAAGGCAAAAAAACTTCACTCTTAACAGCCACTTTAAGCCTAACTTTGATCAGGAAGTAACTACAGATTATAGGGCCTCATAAAAAATGTTGATGGGCCCTGTGACATCCCTAATATTAATATTAACATTAGTAGCTAGATTCAGGTAGGCAGGCTTATCCTTGCGGCGGCGTAGTGTATCGTGTTTACACTACGCCGCCGTAAGTTAGTGAGGCAAGTACATGATTCACAAAGTACTTGCCTGCTAAGTTATGGCAGTGTAGCGTAAATGCGGCGGGCGTAAGCGCGCCTAATTCAAAATAGGCTGAGGGGGCGTGTTTTATGTTAATTTGGGTTGACCTGACGCAGGGCTGGACTGGGACAAAAATGTGGCCCTGGACTTCATCCAGACTGGCCCACTTTGACAGGTCTCTCCCACAGCGGCCGGACAACTCCCGCACCCCCCCCCCCTCTCTCCCCCTTCACTAGCCACTAGCCGTTTTACTTTATTAGAGTAGAACGGCTGGTACTGGTACTCTTATAGGCAGTACCAATGGGGAAGCTAGACATTATTTCTCCCGGGGCAAAGAATCAGTTTGGTGCCCCCCCCCCTTATGGGACAAGATTAGGCAGAAGTGGGAAACTCCCAGGCTGCTGTCACTGAAACCGGCCCACTGAGCCATCGGCCCACCGGGAAACTCCCTGTAGTCCCAATGGCCAGTCCATCCCTGACCTGACGTGATTGACGTTTTTTTGGAACGGCGCATGCACCGTCCGTGTACATATCCCAGTGTGCATTGCGGCTAAGTACGCCGCACTGTCCTATTGGTTTTGACGTGGAAGTAAATGACGTAAATCCCTATTCACGGACGACTTACGCAAACAACGTAAAATTTTCAAATTTCGACGCGGGAACGACGGCCATACTTAACATTACTATTCCAGCTATTTGATAGAATAACTTTAGGCCTGATAATGCGTTACGTAAACGGCGTATCTGTACTGCGTCGGCCCGGCGTACGTTCGTGAATAGGCGTATCTAGTGATTTACATATTCTACGCCGACCGCAATGGAAGCGCCACCTAGCGGTCAGCCTAAAAATTACACTTTAGGATACGACGCTCGTATCTGAGCCTAATTTAAGCGTATCTGGTTACTAGAATACGCTTAAATTAGCGCCGGCGCACATTCAGACTTAGGCTGGCATATCTACTGATATGCCAGCCTAAGTCTTTCTGAATCCACCTATAAGTATTTCTTAATCAAGAACAGATTTTTTCAGAACTACAAATAGCTGTAAGTTTTTAACTGAGGAGACACTCTAGGATTTTTATAGGGTTTATCTCAGTGCTGACCAGGATTTGTAGAAGCTCGAAGGCAGTCGGCTGTGTCCAGTCTTAGACATCTGTCCCTAAGGCCCCTTTCACATTGAGGCGTTTTTCATGCGGTACAGCGCTAAAAATAGCGCTGCTATACCGCATGAAAAATGATGCCCTGTAGTGTTCAATGTGAAAGCCCGAAGGCTTTCACATTGATCAGCGGTGCGCTAGCAGGAGCGCTCCAAAAGTCCTGCTAGCCGCATCTTTACTGCGGTATAGGAGCGGTGTGTTCACCGCTCCTATACTGCGCCTTCCCATTGAAATCAATGGGAAACCGCGGTATTAACCCTTTTTCGGCCGCTAGCGGGGGTTAAAACCTCAACCGCTAGCACCCGAATATCGCGGTAAATACGACGGTATAGCGGCGCTACAAATAGCGCGGCTATACCGTCACCGCGGCTCCACGCCTCAATGTGAAAGAGGTCTAACTTCAGCTAACCATTCTATGTGCACATGCACATATGTGTACGTACGAACAGCGACAGCCACTACCAGCCTATCATTAGTTAAAATAAGCTGAGCGGCTGCTGGTATGAGCATGCCCTGGTCATTCCAGCCACAAGCTGATTCTTTCTGCTGGAATCCCCTGGCTGCATGTAAAGGGTTGTGTGAAAGAAGCAGCTGGGTTAAATAAGTATACATTTTTTATTTTTTAGACAGTTCTCAGTTTTTTTTCTTTTCATCTAGTGGTATTACAATCAAGGCAGCATTGAAGTGAATAGGCAGAACGCTCATTCATGAAGACAACAATTATGAGTCATAGATTATGGCAGTGACGCACATGATCCATTGTACAAAAATATACTGCATATATCCCACATACACCACCCTCCTTGTCAAATGGCTTCTATAAAGCTTCTAGGACTAATGCTTCTAGGATGATGATTAGTATCTTGCAGTGGGAAATGCTGACCTTGAAAATTAGGATTTTTTTTTACTGCTTTTATTATTAATAATGTTCGTATTATTAGCTTGCAGCAAATCAATACCAAAGACTGCACTGTAATATTATACATTCATTGTATCGGACAATTTTACTGTGCCCTGTATGGGACCGGTATTTAAACAAATATGAAAGCATATAATACATAAGAAGAATTTAATACTGGGCTGTGAATAGTGTATTTCGGAATGATAATACTTTGTTTAAAAATTCAGTTTAGTACAAACAGTACTTTCAGCTGAAGAATATCAGTCCTTAGGAAAGGGCTATGTTTAACCACTTGCTTACTGGGCACTTAAACCCCCCTCCTGCCCAGACCAATTTTCAGCTTTCAATGCTCTCACTCTTTGAATGACAATTGCGCGGTCATACAACACTGTACCTAAATTAAATGTTAAAAAAATTAAAAAAGACAGAATAAAAAAAAAAAATACAAAACCGTTTAATATTTTGTTATAAAGTTTTGCAAAGGGTAATTTTCCTCCTTCATTGATGTACGCTGATGAGGCTGCACCAATGGGCTGCACTGAGAGGAGGCACTGGTGGGCACTGAGAGGTGGCACTGAAGGGCATTGATAGGTGGCACTGGTGGGCACTGAGAATTGGCCCTAATAGTTTTCACTGATAGGTGGCACTGATAGCTGGCAGTGATGGGCACTGATAGGTGGCAGTGATGGGCACTGATGGGTGGCAATGATCAGCACTGGTAGGTGAGACTGATAGGCAGCACTACTAGGCGGCACTGATGAGGCACTGACTGGCACCACTGGTGGTCATTGATAGGTGGCACTCGTGGGCATTAATAGGTGGCATTTACTGCACTGGTTGTGTCACGTACCTGATGGTAGAGCCCGATATGGAGGGAACGGCTACTCTTACTGACTCCGGAACCCTTGGTAGTGCAGATAGGGAGCTCAAGAGTGCAAAGTCGCACAAGCGCCTGACAGGAATGCTGGTGCGGGAGCTGAGCTGGACTTCCGGAAACTCTGGAGAAATGTAAGTGGTACAGGTGGTGACTGGAACAGCTGACAAGCTGGAGGTAGAGGTGCAGGAAGCTGGAAGCTGCAGCAGTGGGGAAGGTGTTCTGTAGTACAGGACACAAACAAGTCCAAACATGCCGGGTCATACACAGGCAGACAGATCAGGTACAGATTCGGAGGCGGAGGCAGAGTTGTGGTTCAAGCCAGGTCAGCAACAGGCAGAGAGCAGTCAGGCCAGAGAGAGAAGCAGAAGCATAGTCAAACAAGCCGAGGTCAAAGGCAGGCAGAAATCAGGAACAAGCCAGGTCACAGAAACGGATAGGCAAACAGGTTAAACGGGTAGCAGGTGGGTCTCAGGAACGCTGTAGACCGAACAGCAAGGAGCCCCTTTAAATAGCCCCGTTTAGCGCCAAAAGCCGTCACCGGGCGCTCCCGCGCATGTCTTTTGACTGTTCTTTTCTGCTTCCCATGGCTTAATATCTAGCCTGCTTAGTGCATCCATGTGAGAGCTAACTCATTGACTATTTATACACAGACACCAAATGCAATTTAAAAAGCCACAAATGTGGGGAATTTACCTTTAATAGCCATCGGTGCAGCCTTATCAGTGCAGTCCATCAGTGCAGCGTATTATTGCCCATCAGTGCAGCGTATTATTGCCCATCAGTGCAGCGTATTATTGCCTATCAGTGCAGCGTGTTATTGCCCATCAGTGCCCACCAGTGCAGCATACCAGTGCCCATCAGTGCAGCATACCATTGCCCACCAGTGCTGGGTATCATGCAGCCTCTCGTTGCCCAAAAGTGCACCCTCACCAGTCATCCGTGCTCAGCAATACACCAGGGATGAATCGGGAGGATTGAGCGGCCGGATGACACCGAGCGGGATCTCCCGCTAAAATGAAGCTCGTATATGAATAGCCACGCTGTCAAACGAAGTCCCACCTCCTGGAATCTAATAGACAGTATACTGGTCCAATGCCGGTCCGGAGGTGGGACTTTGTTTGATATCGGCCGGCTATTCATATACAAGCTGTGTCTCAGCGGGAGATCCCTTCTCTGTGTCCTCAGTATGCACGATCCTTCTGACCGTTTCCTGGCTAATCCCCTCTTCCAGAAGCGGGGCAGGCTTTTTTACAGGACATCAGAGCGGCCCAGTCGGCAGGGAACACTCCCTCCGGCAGCTCTGATGACCACAGCGCTTCTGCCAGAAGCGATCAGCCAGGAAACTGTCAGCCTGGCCCGCCCCTGCTCCTCACTTGCAAAATGCGAGCAGGCAAGTGGAATTTTTGAGAGCTGTATATACAGGGCCAGATTCTTAAACGAGATACGACGGCGTATCTCCAAATACGCCGTTGTATCCCTGAGTTGTGCGGTCGTATCTATGCGCCTGATTCTTAGAATCAGTTACGCATAGATCCGACTGGCGTAACTGTGTTACACCGTCGTTTCGTAAATGCATATTTACGCCTGCCGCTAGGTTCACGAACGTACGCCCAGCCGACGCTGTACATTTACGCCGTTTACGTTAGGCTTTTCCCGGCGTATAGTTACCCCTGCTATATGGTGGCGTAAGTGCGGCGTACCAATGTTAAGTATGGCCGTCGTTCCCGCGACGAAATTTGAAAATTTTACGTTGTTTGCGTAACTCGTCCATGAATGGGGCTGGACGTAATTTACGTTAACGTCAAAACCAATACGTCCTTGCAGCGTATTAGGAGCAATGCACACTGGGAGATTTCCACGGACGGCGCATGCGCCTTTTATGAAAAACGTCAATCACGTCGGGTCACACAACATTTACATAAAACACGCCCCCCTGTTCCAAATTTGAATTAGGCGGGCTTGCGCCGGCCGATTTACGCTACGTCGCCGCAACTTACGGAGCAAGTGCTTTGAGAATACAGCACTTGCCCGTCTAAGTTGCGGAGGCGTAACGTAAATCAGATACGTTACGCCCGCACAAAGATACGCGATCGTACGTGAATCTGGCCTAAAGTATACATGTATAAAGTCATTCTCATTTTGAAATGTGGAAACAGAAATTCAGATATTTCACAAGGTGCAATTTTAGCTGTTTGACTTCCCTATTTTACTGTGTTTCCAGCGAAAATCATGTATGAATGGTTTAATATTTATTTTAAAATGCTAGAATACAATCCTTCCTATTTAAAAACTAAGCAGCACAATCTCTCTAAATAGTAATAGTAAGATATTGGTATATTGAAGCATTTCTTGTTATAGCCCTATATTTTTGTATTCAGACTTGCTGGTAGATTAATTGTCTCCTGTCGAAACTGGCACTACTATGTGTATGTATCAATGTGAGTAAAGCTGGCCATAGATGGATTGAATCTCGGCCAGTTCAGCAGGGAGATTCTATCTATCCTTGGGAAGGCTAGTTGTATCGAAATCTCCTCGGGGGTGTATAGAAGAGTTGGTCATGTATCTATAATATATCAACAAGTGGGTTAAAGGGTCACTAAAGGATTTTTTTTTTTTTTAGCTAAATAGCTTCCTTTACCTTACTGCAGTCCTGGTTTCATGTCCTCGTTCGTTTTTGCTTTGATGTTGCTGTAATTCCTCTCTGTTCTGGACACTTCCTGGTTGTCTGTTTCCTGATCACCACAGTACTGGGAGATTTCTCACTGTGGTGACTAATTAAGGAGGTGTGTCTTAAACCCCTCAGCAGCAATCCAGTTTCGGTTTGCAAAACCTTCACTGCTCTCTATTGGCTCTCTGGCTCTGTACATCAGAGAACCAGGAAACAACAGCAAAAACGAAACTAAACTGCAGGCACATTATATGATTGGTTTTTATCTATTTTTAATTATTTTTAAAAGGAATCAGTTAACTATTATGTCTCTATACCCTGTAAACAGTCATTTCAGCAAAAAATTGTTTTTCCTTTAGTGACCCTTTAAAGACCTTAGTAACAACATAAAATGGTAACACCAGTTTTTGATAATAAATAACATCTATACTTACAGATTTAATGAAACTCTTATGCACAACATTTCATAATGTAATACTGTGTCTATTCATAACTGAAGCATAGTAAACTGTGCTTTTGAAAGAACAGGAAGCTGCTTAGCACAGAGCTGTTTAGATATTTCACCCAAAAAAATGATATTATAAAAAATGATAAGAAATATCAAAAACTACTGATACCATCTACTGCTCTACTGACATTGTCCATGTTTTATTAATACATGTTAAAATATTTGATTACATTCATTTATAAAAGTGTGTGTCTATGTAACCTTTGGGGTGCACACCCTAATGCAATAGGCTGCGCACACCTATGACAGCGACGAAAAATGATAAGTAAAACAGCATGTGAATCAGTGGCAGTGCGTCTATAGAGGGCGCAGGAACGCTGCCCCCACTCTCCTGCACCACTCTATCATCAATAGATAGATTCATGCATTGTATAAATCTATCTATTGTCGCCACTGCCGGCCCCTATTTAGGTGTCCGGCCCTTTGTCGGGCATCTCAATTACAGCGGCGGGGGTGTTTTTGGAAGCGCCTGATTAGAGCTGTTGGCTCTAATAGATGTCCTCGTTAGAGCCGTAGGCTCTAATAGGCTTTCACATTGGTAAACAGCAGGCGCAATGTCTGTTTACACAGTGTTGTGTTAGGGAATCAAATAAATTGCTTCCCTAACACTGACCCGCCTGTCAGCCAATCAAGTGCACTGGGTCTGGTTACCTGTCACCTGATAGGTGTCCAATCATAGCAGAAGTGGGGAAGAGGACGGGGGAAGAAATCGAGGACTCGAAGGGAGCGTGGAGGACAGTGCCGTGACCCGAGACAGGTAAGTGCTGGGCGGGGGGCACATTTGCAGCATTTGATGGGGTACATTGGCGGCAATTGATGGGGCAAACTGGCAGCAATTGATGGGGCACACTGGCGGCAATTGATGGGGCACACTGGCAGCAATTGATGGGGTACACTGGCAGTAATTGATGGGGCACACTGGCAGTAATTGATGGGTACACTGGCGGCAATTGATGGGTACACTGGCAGCAATTGATGGGGCACACTGGCGGCAATTGATGGGCACACTGGCGGCAATTGATGGGGCAAAATGGCAGCAATTGATGAGGCACACTGGCAGCAATTGATGAGGCACACTGGCAGCAATTGATAGGTACACTGGCAGCAATTGATGGGGCACGCTGGCAGCATTTGATGGGGCACACTGGCAGCATTTGATAGGGCACACTGGCAGCAATTGATGGGCACAGTGGCGGCAATTGATGGGCACATTGGCAACAATTGATGGTTACAGTAGCTGTGTTTGATGGCACAGTGGTGGCAATTTATGGGTACAGTGGCTTGGTTTGATGGGCACAGTGGCTGCACTTGATGGGCACAGTGGATGCGTTTGATGGGCAAAGTGGCTGTATTTGTTTTTTCTTTCAGTTTGTTTGCGCCCCCCAAAAATTTTGAGCACCAGCCACCACTGATGTAAATGGATTGGGTAATGGATGCTAAACTGGCCCCTAGCATGGGGTAGGTCCTGAGGTGGTCAGACCTGCATCTTGAAAAAGAGAGAGGCACACTGATGATAATAAATGAATATTTGTCCCTTTGTGTATCCAACAGCTACGGTATACAGAGGTAGTGAGGAGAGCACAGTGGGTCTACAGTAGGGTTGCCACCTCATCCCTTTAAAACAGAAC
Source organism: Rana temporaria (assembly GCF_905171775.1). Taxonomy (NCBI): domain Eukaryota; kingdom Metazoa; phylum Chordata; class Amphibia; order Anura; family Ranidae; genus Rana; species Rana temporaria. The sequence goes on along the minus strand of NC_053489.1, from coordinate 147,944,536 downwards.
ACATATGAATTACACAGGTTCTGTGGCTGATTAAGGTGGTAATTAGACTCATTTGGTGCCTTATCTGCATTAAATTAGCCTCAGAACCTGTGTAATTCATATGTGTTCTGTTTTAAAGGGATGAGTTGGCAACCCTAGTCAACAGTGGTCTAGCAGAGGTAAATGGAGCAAGGAAGTACATTCATAATATGTGTATGACATGAACGCCATAAAAAGTATTTTAAGTTGAATTAAATCAATGTCCTGAAACCTCCCTCTCACTGTTGCATGGCTCAGGTCGATGGCACAGACTTGCGTGCAAAAAGTCAGCCCCGGTCCCTGATGGACCATGTGCATGTGCAATTGAGTCCCAAACAAAGGTAAGGTAGAGCGGTACTTATCATGTAGTGGATAAAGGGTATGATGCCAGTTAAGTGCCGATTCCCAGCAGGGCCTGCCAAGCATGAGAAAATATTTGTAGCTTCCAGTCACAGGGGCATGGTCGACAGAGAGAAGAGGAGAAGCCTCTCTACTGCCACTGGTACTCTCCTATGCAATACCATTTATGTTTGTACAAGATCGTTTTCACAGGTTAGAGCAGGGTGAACCTGGGGTCAGCATGCAGCTATGTCTAAAACTACACAAGGGGCTCCCTGACTGCACCCTGAGGGATTCCAAGTCACCTGCAATAGAACAAACAATTTCTCCAGAGCTCAGAAAGGACAGTCATCAGGGATAAACGCACGGTCCATGTTACCTCAGGAACAATGCAATCCCAAGTCACCTGCTCATACTTGAGTCCACAACATTCATATTTGTGACATTACATAGTTACAAAGTTAGTCAGATTGAAAAAAGACACAAGTCCATCCAGTTCAACCATTAAAAAATAAATAAATAAAATAAAAAATATTGTACAATCCCATATACCCAGTTCTATACCCACAGTTGATCCAGAGGAAGGCAAAAAAAAAACAGCAGAGCATGATCCAATTTTTGACAGCAGGGGAAAAAATTCCTTCCTGGTCCCCCGAGAGGCAATCGGATATTCCCCGGATCAACTTTACCTATAAATGTTAGTACCCCGTTATATGTACATTTAGGAAAGTATCCAGACCTTTCTTAACCAATTAAGGACTAGCGCACGACGATATACGTCGACAGAATGGCACGGCTGGGCACAAGGGCGTACATGTACGTCCCCTTTAAGAACCCAGCCGTGGGTCGCGAGCGCGCCGCCATGCTCGCGACCCGATCCAAAGCTCCGTGCCCGCGGGACCCGTGGACCCGATCGCCGCCGGTGTCCTGCAGTCTGTCACAGGAGCTGAATAACAGGGAGAGGTGAGTGTAAACAAACCTTCCCTGTTCTTCTCTGTGGCTTGTCACTGATCGTCTGTTCCCTGTCATAGGGAACGACGATCAGTGACGTCACACATCCAGACATGCCCCCCTACAGTAAGAAACACACAATAGGACACACTTAAGCGCCCCCTAGTGGTTAACCCCTTCACTGCCATTGTCATTTTCACAGTAATCGGTGCATTTTTATAGCACGTTTGGCTGTGAAAATGGCAATGGTCGCAAAAATTTGTCAAAAGTGTCCGATGTGGGGGACTCAACTTCTGACGGTGGGGTGGCTCTAGACATCTAATATATGGGGAGGGGAATGCGCTGGACATCTAATCTTACAGATACAACCGGCCCTTTTGAGGGCGATCATAATGCTGATGCGGCCCACGATAAAACTGAGTTTGACACCCCTGATCTAGATGTAAAGAGTGCCCCCTTGTCCTCAGTGTTGACCGTAAAGTGAATAACTCAACACCAAGTTCACTATATAGACCTCTTATATATTTGTACATGTTGATCATATCCCCCCTTATTCTCCTCTTCTCAAGAGAGAATAATCTTTTCTCATAGCTGAGCTCCTCCATGCCTCTCATCAGTTTGGTTGCCCTTCTCTGCACTTTCTCCAGTTCTCCGATATCCTTTTTGAGAACTGGAGCCCAAAACTGAACTGCATATTCCAGATGAGGTCTTACTAATGATTTGTACAGATGATATCTCCCTCTCTGGAGTCCATACCTCTCTTATACAAGAAAGGACTTTGCTCGCTTTGGAAACCGCAGCTTGGCATTGCATGCCATTATTGAGCTTATGATCTACCAAAACCCCCAACATTAATCCAGTCTGTGGTGAATGAGAAGAATCATATGAGACCTGTAAAGGAGGAGGGTACAAAATATCTCCCTGGAGATGACATAGTTGATAATGTCCATTGAAAGATTAGGTGACCCTCTTTGCAGAGCCTCTGAATCTACTATGGTAGTCTCACCTAATGTAAGCAATATTAATTCTTGACCGTTGTTCTGTAAGAGTTATTTCCCTTTTCTAAAGAGTAAAGAACACTGGGCCAGATTCATGTAGATCAGCGGATCTTTAGATCCGCTAGATCTACGTGTTTTACGATCCGCCGGTGCAATTTAGCGAGGCTAGTGCATGATTCATAAAGCACTTACCTCGCAAATTGCACCGTCGGATCCTAACTCCCCCCGGCGGAATGCACATTCCGCGGCTAGGGGGGGTGTACAATTTAAATCAGGCGCGTTCCCGCGCCGATTTAACTGCGCATGCGCCGCCGGCGAAAAAGCCCAGTGCGCATGCTCCAAATGACGTCGCTAGGACGTCATTGTTTTCGGCGGCTAGGTTACTTACGGCCATCCGTATTCCCGACGTACTTACGCAAACAACGTAACAAATTTAAAACTTGGCGCGGGAACGTCGGCCATACTTAACATTAGCTACCCCTCATATAGCAGGGGTAGATATCCGCCGGAAAAAGCCGAACGCAAACGACGTTGAAAAAGAGCGACGGGCGGGCGTACGGACGTGAATCGGCGGTTCTCCTCATTTGCATATGCGACGTGTAAAAAAAAGCGACGACACCTAGCGGCCGGCGGGAGATTACAGCCTAAGATTCGGATCTAAGGGAGATCTATGCGGAACTGATTCTTATGAATCAGTCGCATAGCTCCGACCGTGGGATCTCACAGATCCGACCGTCGGCTCTCACAGATACGACGGCGGATCAGGAGATCCGCCGTCGTATCTCTTGATGAATCTGCCCCACTGTGTTTTCATGATCTGTCACCACAGTGTGACAAAGGGTGAGCAGTGTAAAGTAGGAAGAAGCCAGGGGCTGGGTCTGTGTCAGACTGGTCATTTTTCACTGAGAGGCCCATTTAGAAAAGCTGCAGTATTTATTTTTCTCAGTTATACTACTGATTTAAAAGACAAAAAAAAATACAGAGGCACATTTACTAAGCATAGAGGTGTGCTGTGTGCCCTCTGCTTGCCCTTATTCATTTTAACGAATGGAAAAAAAATAAAGTGCTGGGAGGAAGAGAGCCCAGTCACATGATATGTCAAGGTGAATGTTGCCCAGCTGTCCTACTATGACAAAGTTCTCTGCATTATTCCGAGTGAACACTCCTATGGACACTACAGGTGCCACCTCAAAGCCCGCCTTGGAATGAATCTAAAATGCAGCATGGAAAAAATACTGTATTGATTATTGAAAAGTGGATCCACTCTTAATTTTAAAAAGACTGAAAAATCTGTGTAAAGCCTCATACACACGATCGGATTTTCTGCAGACAAAGCCTCTGACTTTTGTCCGAAGGGCATTGGCCAAAAACTTGTCTTGCATACAAACGGCACACAATTGTCGGCCAACAAACACGAACGTAGTTACGTACTACGTATTTGTTTAGCTCTTTAGCGCCACCCTTTGGGCACCTTCTGCTAATGTTGTGTTTGGTGAGCATTGCTTCCGAGCATGCGTGTTTGTACTTTGGACGTTTGTTCGACGGACTTGTGTACACACGCTCGGAAAATCCGACAACAGACCGTTGTTCGAGGAAAATTTAAAACTTGCCATCCAACATTTGGCCGCGGAAAATCCGACAATGGTCCGATGGAGCATACAAACGGTCAGATTTTCTGCCAACAGCCTGTCATCACACAATTTCCTCTGGAAAATTTGGTCGTGTGTATGTGGCTTAATACTTGCCACCTGCCTGTCTCCCATAGTTTGCCAAATGCTCCTTAGAAATAACACAGTGGATTTAAACACTGTGCTGATCATAGAGACCAACATTTCTGTACCCTGCTGTATACAAGCTCTTGTTATCAGCCAATCTGCCTTGTCATCATACCAACGTGCACTTGATATGAGTAGGTAGCCATCTATAATTTGTGTGGCAGTGATTGATCTGCTTTTTTGCTACCCTATATTAAAATAAGGCTGGCCATACATGATACAATTTTTTTATTCAATTTTCCTTTAAAGGGGATGTAAAGCCTTGTGTTTTTTTTTCACCTTAATGCATCCTATACTCGGCGGCTATGTATGCCGAGTGTATGACAAGGGAGCGCACCGGCAAGGTAACCCCATCGGGAGAGAGCTTCCCAGAGGGGGTCATCTATTGTGGGGAGGAGCTGCGAGAGGCGCCGTGGGACCCCAGAACAGGAGGATCGGGGCCACTCTGTGCAAAACGAACTGCACAATGGAGGTAAGTATAACATGTTTGTTATTTTTATTTTTTTAAACGTGAACCTTTAGTATCACTTTAACTATGTAGTGCAAGGGCCGGCTTCATTGCATACAAATTTGAAGTGTTTAGGTTTGACCTCATATTATATGGTTTTGGTTAGGGTTGTCCCGATACCGATACCAGTATCGGTATCGGGACCGATACTGAGCATTTGCGGGAGTACCTGTACTCCCGCAAATGCCCTCAATGCCAGATCCGATACTACCCCCCCCCGCGCCGCCGCCGCAATGCCGCCGCATACCGCAACGCCGCCGCCGCCTAGTTAATCAGCGTGCGGGGAACATTACAGCTTTCATTTGAATAGCTGTCTGTTCCCCGCCGCGCCGCGTATAGACACTCCCCCTTGCTCGGGATTGGACGGGTGATCTGTCTATCAAGTGCAGGTCACCCGTCCAATCCCGAGCAAGGGGGAGTGTCTATACGCGGCGCGGCGGGGAACACACAGCTATTCAAATGAAAGCTGTAATGTTCCCCGCACGCTGATTAACTAGGCGGCGGCATCTAGGTATGGGGAGACATGGCTGCATATGTGGGGGGACATGGCTGCATATGTGGGGGGACAAGGCTGCATATGTGGGGGGACATGGCTGCATATGTGGGGGGACATGGCTGCATATGTGGGGGACATGGCTGCATATGTGGGGGACATGGCTGCATCTGTGGGGGACGTGTCTGCATATGTGGGGGACATGTCTGCATCTGTGGGGGGACATGGCTGCATTTGGGGACACATTAAAAAAAAAGTATCGGTATTCGGTATCGGCGAGTACTTGAAAAAAAGTATCGGTACTTGTACTCGGTCCTAAAAAAGTGGTATCGGGACAACCCTAGTTTTGGTAAATCTAAAGGAAAATTGTACAAGACATTTGTATAATGTATGGCCAGCCTAAGGTTGTCATTTAATCTTTACAATGCCCATTTATAAATTACACGTATGATATGATTTGTCCATGCATTCTATAAATAACAGATCAATAAAAAAGCAATGACAGTTCTGTTCCTATAATGTTACTGATGCATTTTTCATTTACAGCAATAATACAATACTACAAAGCAATGATGAGCAACAGCAATGTCTATTTTCTGTTGACATTTATACTGACCAGTACAATAGTGACATAACAATGTTAGCTTGGTTTGCCATTCAAAGTAACCTCAGGTCATAAATTAATTGCAAGATAGAAAACTAGAGGACTGTCAATGTTTCACAGAGGGAAATATAGGATGACTTTTGTTTAGCAAGGAGAAAAATGCTGGATGATGGTCACGTTGCTGGTTGGAGAGCGCCCTCTGCTGTTTTGACGACATTTTAGATACTTATTCTAGCAGTGCTATAATACTGTATAGTTAGTTCCCTAAAACCAAAGTACCTAAAGAATGCACTTAAAGGGGTGTTCCAGTCATTTTTTATGTTTATTAAAAGTTAGCAGCTACAAAAAGTGTAGCTGCTGGCTTTTAATAAACATACACTCGCCTGCTCCACGTTCCAGCGACGCGCCGGCCGTAGGGTGACCACATTTCCAAACTGCCATTCAGGGACACCTTCCCTTCCCAAAAATCAGCTTGTGCTGTAACGAATCACAGCACAGTGATTGGACACAAGAGGCGGGATTTATGATTTCTCCAATCACAAGCAGGGGGCGGGATTGTGCTCCTCCAATCAATCCCAGCCAGGACAAGTACTGTCAGTGAGTAAAGCGGTGATGTGGCGGCCTTTTTTGGGGGGCATCATATTGGCCCGGGGGTGGCTGTGTCAGTTTCATTCCGGGACACTGTATTGTCCTGGAATGAATGTGCACGGGACAGACCTGCAAAATCCGGGACTGTCCCGGGCAATCCGGGACACGTGGTCACCCTAGCCGGCCGGGGCTCCGCTCCTCTCCCCCCCCTCTCCGGCCAGCGTCTTCATTCTAAGTGTGGGCACCCGGCTGTGACAGCTTTCGGCTTCACGGCCGGACACCCACTGCGCATGCGCGAGCGGCGCTGCGCAGTCCGATTGGACAGGCGATCGCCTGGGACCTGTCACGTGTCCCAGGCGATCGCCTACAGGGAGGGGCTGCCAAAAGGCAATCTGACTATTCGCCTTAGCAGCCCCTCGGAGGAAGTGGGACAGGAAGTCCCACTCCTCCTGAAGCCCCCACTCCCCCCCCAAAAAAAATATTACATGCCAAATGTGGCATGTAAGGGGGCGAGGAGTGGATTAAGCGGAAGTTCCACTTTTGGGTGGAACTCCGCTTTAAATGTTATAAAGTTAAATGATTGTATACTCTTTAGTAATTTTAGTTTTGGATAGAGTTTAGAGGGATTACAACACCTGTCAGGTCCTTATTGCTCTCTGAGGATCCACCCTCTCTAGTTGTTCTGGTGATCCCTATCACCAAAAGTGAACATTAAGACCCCTTTCACACTGGAGCGTATTGCAGGCGCTATAGCGTTAAAAATAGCGCCTGCAATACGCCCTTAAAAATCTGTCCCCATTCACCGAGGGGCTTTCACAGTGGAGCGGTGCGCTAGCAGGACGGTAAAAAAAGTCCTGCTAGCCACATCTTTGGAGCGGAGAAGGAGCGGTGTGTTTACCGCTCCTCCTCCACTGGTGCCCATTGAAATCAATGGGACAGCACGGCTATACCGCCCGCAATGCGCTGCTTCACCCTTTCTTGGCCACTAGCGGGGGGGGGGAGGGGGGTAAATGCGCCCCGCTAGCGAACGAAATGCACCGTAAATCCGCCCATAGCGTCGGCGGTAAAAATAGTGGCGTTTTACCGCCAACACTATGGGCGGCACAGTGTGAAAGGGCTTTAAAGGAAAATTCACATTTTGAGAAAAACAAGAATAGAGGGGAAATCTTCTGCTAGGGTTAGAATTTCTGGTGAGAACCAGCGATTTAGGGATCTCCCTCACTTCCTGTTCTAGCTACGTGACAGGAAGTAAAGGGAAATCTCTGCAATGGCACACAAAAACTTAACACTATCCAAAAAAATAAATAATAGTTTTGCCATTATTTCCACTGTAGAGCCTCCCACGAAAAAATCCCCTTCAAGTATATAAAGTATGTATATTTATATATATATATATATATATATATATATATATATATATATATATATATATATATATATATATATATATATATATATATATATATATATATATGGCTTTTTTTCAGGGGGAATGCAGTTCTAGCACCTCCAACACTAAATGTATGTAATGGCAAGGGGTGATGGGGTGTGCTGTGGGGGGGTCGATTGATGATGGCCACTGGGGGATCTACTGTCCCTGGTGGGGGGTCTATTTTTGTGTGGGGGGTTTGTTGCAGCTGGGGAGGTCTATTGTTGCTGGTGAAAGATTTATTGTTGCTGGGACGGGTCCTATATTCCGGGAGGGGGGGCAGTTGTTGCTGGGAGGGATCTACTGTTGAGAGAGAAGTCTATTGTTGTTGAAGGGTCTATTGATGCTGGCTGCTGGGAGATCTGTTGTTGCTGCTGGGGATATATTGTTGCTAGGGTGAAGTTTTGTTGCAGAGAAGGATCTATTGTTGCCAGGAGGTCCATTTTTACTGGCTGCAGGGGATCTATTTAGCTGCTTTTCTTGTTATAATTAAGAAATTCCATACAAATTACTTTGCACTCAGACAGGAGAGTTATTACACTTAGACCCCTTTCACACTGAGGCGTATTTCAGGCATTTTAGTGATAAAAATAGCGCATAAATAACGGCTGAAATACTCCTGCACCAGCATTCTCAATGTGAAAGACCGAGGGCTTTCACACTGAGGCGATGCGCTGGCGGGAGAAGAAAAATCTCCTGCAAGCAGCATCTTTGGAGCGGTGAGAGGATCGGTGTGTTAAAAACAATGGGACACCGCGGTAATACCGCCGGCAATGTGCCTCTGCAGAGGCGCATTGCCGGCGGTATTAACCCTTTTTTGGCCGCTAGCGGGGGTTAATACCGCACTGCTAGCGGCCAAATATCGCCGCAATTCCGACGGTATAGGGCCCCAAAAAATAGCGGCACTATACCGCCACCACACATACTGCCCCAGTGTGAAAGGGGCTTTACTCTCTGAGAAAAAAAATGTAAGCACTCCGTGAGAGTGTTCGCTGCGATTGTCTCACGGAGAGGAAGAACAGGGAAATGCTAATGTAAACAAGCATTTCCCCATTCTTCCCACTGATCACAGCTTCCTGTAATCGGGAGCGGCTATCAGTGTCGTGTCACACATAGCCTATCCCCCCTACAGTTAGAATACATCCCTAGAACAAACTTAACCCTTTCAGCGCCCCCTCTTGGTTAACCCCTTTACTGCCAGTCACATTTACACATTAATAAGTGCATATTTATAGCACTGATCGCTGTGTAAATGTGAATGGTCCCAAAACAGCACCAAAAGTGTCCAAAGTGTCCACCATAAAGTCACAGTCACGATAAAAATCACTGATCGCCGCCATTACTAGTAAAAAATAAAAATAAAAATATTAATAAAAATGCCATAAAACTATCCCCTATTTTGTAGACGCTATAACTTTTGCGCAAACCAATCAATGAATGCTTATTGCGATTTTTTTTCCCACCAAAAATATGTAGAAGAATACGTATCGGCCTAAACTGAGAAGTGTGTCTGCTCTTCTTCTTCCCCCATGGAGATCCTGCCGATGGGCAAGGGGAGCCCGGTAAGCATGGTGGGGTGCGGTGGGCAGAGCGCCGCTACCAGAGGTGTTTGAGAGAAATCGGGCTGCAGCGGAGCCGCACGAATGCTCTCACCTGACAGACTGGAGTTTGACTGTCAGTTTAACAAAAATAAATAAAGTTACACCCAAACACATAAAGATTAGTTTAACAAAAAAAAATAAAGATACACCCAAACACATAAAATCCCCCCAGAAAATGTTTGAGGCCCCCCACACATACACACACGAATGTAAACACATGTGTTGGGGTGCCTACGCATGAAAACGTTGATTGTGATACACATGTTATATATCGCCACATACGCCGGAGTGAGAGCAATGATTCTAACATCGGACCTTCTCCGTAACGCTAAACTTATAGGGGTCTTTTGAAGCATTGCCTATAGAAAATATATACTGAAGTTTGTTGTCATTTCATGGGCGCACATAAATTTAAGGTTTGGCATGTTGGGTATCTATTTACTCGGTGCAACCTCGTCTTTTATACTTTGGGTAATTTATTGCTTTTGTTTGCCCTAAAATTCATGTTAGTGTGTTTTTTACTGAAATTTTGTGGTAATGTCGTGTGACATAAAAAAATTCAACTACCACTATTTTATTCTCTTTATTTATTTATTAAATATATTCTTTGTGGGTTTTGTGTAATCTTCAGGCCTAAAATGATTTTTTAAACATGTGTGCAAAAAATGCAAAAACGGATCTGGGATTTTTTTAATGATTCCCTAGGCCATCTGGGACTCTCCTCCTGATTGGTTAGGGCACATCCACGTGCCATTGGCTCCCACGGCTGTCAATCAAAGTCAGTTGGCAAATCAGGGAAGAGAGGGGAGGGGGTCGGGGCTCTGTGTTGGAATGGATAGATGGAGCTCTAACTTGGCTCGGGTGCCTCCATAGCAAGCTGCTGGTCTATGGGGCACTCATCATGAGGGAGGGGCCAGGAGAGCCGAAGAGGGGCCCGGAAAGAGGAGGATCCAGGCTGCTCTGTGCAAATCCACGGCAACAAGGCAGGTAAGTATAACATGTTTGTTATTTTTTTTTATTTTTTAAAGCAAGACTTTACAATCACTTTAAACTTTTGGAGGAAAAGAAAGTATACAAAAATTTCAAGTTTATTCAAAATAATAGAACTAGACCGAAAATAATTGCAAATTTAATGTGAAAATGAATATAGGATTTTACATTTTGACCATAGATACGCTTTAAACCACTATAAGGGAGAGACTGGATATATACACATCAGACCCTGGCTCCTAAGGAGTTAAATATAGGAGTTAAATATTGATTTTTCCTCATGCACACTGGAAGTTTTTACAGCAGCTGTTTTTGGCTTCAGATGTTTTTTCCTACAGTCAAAAATCTCCCCATCATGTTATCCTATGTGTCCATGCACACGTGTTTTTGGCTGGGGCGTTTTTGGCTTTAAAAACCCCCAAAACTAGTGGGTTCTGAATATATATATATATATATATATATATATATATATAACAGAAAAAAGGGGGTTGTCATCCGGGGCCCTGGGGATCTCTGGGTCCCTGGTAGGGTTGCCACCTCATCCCTTTAAAAAGGAACACATCTGAATTACACAGGTTCTGAGGCTAATTTAATGCAGATAAGGCACCAAGTGAGTTTAATTACCACCTTAATCAGCCACAGAACCTGTGTAATTAATATGTGTTCCTTTTTAAAGGGATGAGGTGGCAACCCTAGTCCCTGGGGACCTCTGGACCTCTAAAAAAAAAAAAAAAAAAAAAAATTGGCCCTTTAATAAAAAAAAATTTAAAAATATATTAAAAGAAATTAATTTATATTTTTTTTATAAAAAATAAATAAAAAAAGGGGGGGTTGCCATCTGGGGCCCTGTGGGCCTCCGGACCTCTTACAGGTGTACTGCCTGTACCCCCCTGATGGCGGCCCTGCTTTGTGTATATATATTTTTTACAATTATTGTCAGTATTTATATATTTCACGGATATTTGTTGGTTTTGATTTCATAATAAAAAAACACAATGAAAAATAGGTGGATTCGTATAAAGGAAATGTTTTGTGTATCGATCCCTCTAGGTGTGAAGAAATATGGGATCACGAGTTTGCTGCAAACTGGGCTAGTGATCATGAGAAAGCACAATCTAAACTGCATTCAAGCAACTCAAATGTAAGTTTGACTTTGCTTTAAATAAAGTTGGTTGATCGATATTTCATTGGATCTCTGTTCCTGTTAGCTGTGGTTGCCCAGCAATGGGAAGGAAGTCTGAGACCCGAGCACTGTGGGTAAATGAAAGTGAGGCTTGGTTTCCAGGAAGCAGCACACAGAGTAACATTGTGGGGAAATGCAGCACCAAGACTGAGAGCAGTGTGAGAGTGATTTACAGTTCAGGCACCGTGTGCTTTCATTGTATGGCCATGTTTGCCATGAAGGAGCGCTGTGGATTTGTGGATATCATTATTAACCCTTGACACCCACTTTTGCAGTGTGCTTGGTGCTCTACTGGTGGTAAGCATGTTCTGTACACATGTTTCTATGTCAGTGCTTTCCTATAGAGTGATCAATAAAGCCTCATTCACATGGGACGATCACATCCATGCCCCGTGCAGGGCTGTGTGTACCGGGACGGGGATGAAAAGGTAACGGCAGTCCCAGAGCTGTTATTTGGGACTAGGGATGAGCTCCGGCGTGTTCGCACACCCCACGTTCAGAGCCCGCCAGGAAGTCGTCACTGCGCTAATCACAGGCAGTGAGACATTTCACGAACTCTGCAGCCGCGCATTGGGACAATGTCTCACTGCCTGTGATTAGTGCGGCACCGCCGACGACTTCCTGGCGAGCTCTGAACGTGGAGTGTGCGAATACGCCGGAGCTCATCCCTATTTGGGACACAGTGGCTGCCATGGACACAGCCTCTGCTCCCCATGTGACACCCATAAGGGTGCAGGTCTATGGTCCTGAACGCACCCGCATGGATGTTACATTAGGAGCAGCGACTGTGTCTGTGCAGCTCCTGCATCCCAATAGACAACATTGAGACTGTGCATCCCCCCGCCAGTAAAACACAGCTCTGCATAGGGCACAGATTAAATCACCCCATGTGAATGAAAGATTCATTTATCCCACTGTCTTAATGGTGTTAATTAACGTGACACTTAACTTTGGTTAAAAAAAAACGATTCCAGTTTGTATTGTGTATCTGACCATACATTACACAATTTTCTTATTCAATTTCCTTTAGATTTATCTTCAATGATGTGGTGCAAGGGCCTGCCTGATTTCATACCAATTGAAGGAGTTTAGGTTTGACCTCATATTAAATGGTTTTGGTAAATTTTAAGGAAAATTGTACAAGTCAATTGAATAACGTATGGCCAGCCGCAAAGGCAAAACATTTTTTTTTAAGTTTTGAATAGAGTAGAGAGGGATTAGAATACTTGTCAGTTTCTATTGCTGTCTTTACCCCCGTAACAGAGATTCACCCTCTTTATTTCTCCTGTATATTGGCTTCATGTACACGGGACATTGTTTAACCTCTCATGAATGATTTAAGCTAGAAACCGACATCTAAAAAGTTCAATTTAGGCATGCTTACATGCCGCGTTTATCTGCGTTTACGTAAGAAAATATATATATATATATATATATATATATATATATATATATATATATATATTTGTTTTTGTTAAAATGAAAAACGTTTGTAAACAAAATGCTGCTAAATGCAAGCTACCACGTTTATAAGCTGTTATAGGCATTTGGCGTTTCACTGTGCCCCATCATATGCAGCCACTGTGCCCCATCACATGCAGCCACTGTGACCCCCTTGCCTGCTCACTTTCTGACTGGCACTTACCCCATCCCACCATCCTGGTGATGGGTCAGGCAGTGGGTGAATATTTTGTGCTTAAAGCGGGGGTTCACCCTAAAAAATTGTTTTTCTTTATCTACCATCCCATCCAGCATACTAGCGTCAGCTATAGTATGTTTTTTTATTTTTTTTCGCTGTATTTACCGTTTAATCCTTTAGTTTCGTTTCAGACTCTGGCGGGGAAATAGGCGTTCCTATGAAGAATGGAACATGATTGACGTCCGGCTATGGCCGTGAAGAGCCGAGTCCTACTCCGGCTATTTTCGGAACGCGTGACGCGCCATAGCCGGACGTCAATCATGTTCCCCTCTTCATAGGAAAGCCTATTCCCCGCTGGAGTCTGAAACGAAACTAAAGGATTAAACGGTAAATACAGCAAAAAAAAAAAAAAAAACATTCTATAGCTGACGCTAGTATGCTGTATGGGATGGTCCATAGATGTTTTTTAGGGTGAACCTCCGCTTTAAAGAGGAACTGCAGTCTGCTCACATAATTTGTAATAAGAACATATTTGCCATTGTGAAGCTTCCCTCCAACCACTTTGCATATTATTTTTTATATACTGTGATTCTGTACTTGCCAAATATGCTGCTGACATCTTCCCCCACTGAGTCTGGCTGCATCCATTTTAACTGTGGGCAGCTGAATCTGCTGCCTGTTCACTTCCTGGATTTACACAGAGGCACACCTCCAGCTCTGCAGCCTTGCATCTCTCATTGGCCATCTTATGACTCCCCCCCCCCCCTGCCCCTCCCCCCTCCTGGCGAACTCTCACGAGAGAGAGCGAGGGAGCTGTGCATGATGTCATAAACCTAGGCTAATGACAAGACAAGAAACAGGAAGTGGGCTGTATAAGGTATTTACTGGCAGAAAAAAAAATGTTTTACTATCTAAAGTTAAAACAACAAGGGCAGAAGATTTAATAGATGGAAAGGTGAAAAATTTACTGGAGTTCCACTTTAAGGTGTTTGGATAGTGAGAACAATATCCTATCATTTTTTACTTTTTTTCAATAAAGTTATTATGGTAATTTCATAGAATGTGAAGAAAGGGAGTGGGGAATTGTTGCCTTTTTTTTAAACTTTATTATGCCACTTCTTTTCTGTTCCTGATCTGGAGTGGTACAAGACAGGGTTTTCCCTTGTCGCGACTTTTATTTGTACTCTGCATTGAGCCCCTGACTTCCAAAATTTGTATCTCCTTTGACATCGCCAAATCAACGACTGCTAATTTATCCCTTAACAGATATTTTATTAACAGTAAGAAAACCTTTAGTCAGTTTACCTTTTTTTTTTTTTTTTTTTTTTTACTTCGAGATGTGTACTCCTGTTTGTCGGGCTGCAAACTGAATCTTAGGAAAACTGAGGCTTTACCCATTAAAGGGTAACTCCACTTTGGTGACAAAAAAATAGTATACAATTGCGACTTAAGTCATATTGTAATTGAATGTTATTAAAAGTAAAATTTCCTTTCAATCTGCAGCCCTGTCATTTTCTGTACAATCCAATATGGCTACCTGGGGGTGTTCTATATACAGAATTACAACCAGACACATCGTTTCCTGCTTGTGCGATTGGCTCACTGATTTCCTCAGAAGTCTACACTAAGATACATGTCAGATATCAGGCATTCCCTGCCACAAAAATCTAATTTTTGGTGAGATGCCCTCAATAGGATATCACTTGTAAAGGGATAAAGACCCTACAATTTTCCTCATTTAGTGCCCTGCAGCTGGTTGATACTTGTTGTAAACCCACTTTTTGTACTTTTTACCTACAGGTAAGCCTATAACAAGGCTTACCTGTAGGTAAGGAGAATATCTCCTAAACCTGCACGGTTTAGGAGATATTCCCCTCGCAATGCGCCGCTGCGCATGCGCAGGGGGGTTCTACGGCGAAAGGACCGGCAGCTGCCGGACCTTGCCGAGATTTAAATGTCCCGCGCGCACGCGCGGGAGTGACGTCATCGCCGCTCCAGCCAATCACAGCGCTGGAGCGGCGATACCCGGAAGACACGCCAAGGCAAGATGAAATCTCGCTCTGCGTAAACCAGGTAAGTGCTATGCACCTCGTTCCGAGGTAAGTATTTCATAATGAGCTAATATGCGGTGCATATTAGCTCATTATGACTTTTCCCTTACAGGAGGAAAAAAAATAAAAAATTTCATGCGGGTTTACAACCGCTTTAAAGCCAAGCTTCACCCTAAAGTGAAACTTCCGCTCATCGTAACCCTTCCTCCCTCCGGTGTCACATTTGGCACCTTTCAGGGGGGAGGGGCCACACAGTCTGCGGGTAGACTGCGGACAGAACGTCAGATCCCGTCCCCCCGTTGTGTTCTGGTAAACTTGTCTCCCAGAACACAGCAGGGACCAGTGAGCACGGTGCAGCGCGACTCGTACATGCGCCGTAGGGAACCGTGCAGTGAAGCCGCAATGCTTCACTTCTGGTTCCCTCACCGAGGATGGTGGTGGGGGCAGCAGAGTGACGAGCGATTGCTTGTCTTCTTCTGCCGACGTCGCTGGACTCCAGGACAGGTAAGTGTCCTAATATTAAAAGTCAGCAGCTGCAGTATTTGTAGCTGCTGGCTTTTAATAATCTTTGTACTGTGGACATCCGCTGTAAGAAGACGCTCCCATTAGATTACCTTTTGTAAGATTGAGGTGATCAGACTCCAGCGGTAGGTGCGTTTTTCAGTGAGTATGCCAGTCTAGAACTGAGTTTTTAAGGGCCTGGTAGCCCACTTTTATTTAAAAGCACAAAAGTTCACAAATACATTAGCAGCCCTCGCAGGGGGGTTCCACCATTACTGTAGCTTGCAAACACAACAGTTTAGCCTCCTGGCTTTCATTCTTGCCATCCGGCTGTTTCAGGCCTTTAGCCTAGGCCTAAGTTCTGTTCCTCAGAACAAACAGTTTCCTAGAGATAAGCTCAAACCTAGCTTTCTCCTGATCAGCGCCTTGCTGCTCAATCACCAAACGACATCTGCCTCCTGCAGACATGCATACTCTAGCTGCACCCATGCAGCGTCTCTGACTCCTCTCAGAGGTTTGGGAATCCACCTGATTCCCAGGAACAGACTTCCTGTCTGTTGGGTGGGGCTCTGAGCCATGTCAGGTCAGAACTAAATAGCCCAAGACACAGCTGTGCAATTAATGTGTCTTTCTCTCCAAAATATGGTGTAAACCAGCAACCTTTTACGTAGCACAGAGTCCCACCATCACACTTTCCACATGGATACAGACAAACCCACAGGGATTTCGTCAGAATTACAAAAGGTAGGAATCTGTAACAACATATGTTAAAATCCTTGCAATATAGATTGATCACCCAGAATGGAATGTTTTCTTTTTTCAACAAAAAGTGGAGTTATCCTTTAACATACCAGCAAGTACTCTTTCTTTATCGTACATCACGGGACACAGAGCAGCATAGCCATTACATATGGGTTATATAGTGTACCTTCAGGTGATGGACACTGGCACTCTCCGACAGGAAGTTCCCTCCCTATATAACCCCCACCCATAGTGGGAGTACCTCAGTTTTTTCGCCAGTGTCTTAGGTGTTGGTGCACGTTGAAGGTTGTGCCTGCAGTTTGTCCTTGGGACCAGGGCCAGCCGACCGGATCCATCCAAGGTGCTTCATAGCCAAAGTGGACGGTACCCGGGCCCCAATTCGTGGATGGGGTTTTGCCTATAATGCCTCTCCTTGGAGGGCTGGACTCTGGGTTCCAGGACTGGGTTTTTTAACCTATGGATACCTGCTGCCAGTAGTGCTGTATAGGTCCAGGTGTGTGGTGTTCCTGACTTGGACCCCGGTCCCTGAAGGTCTATGACCATACCCACGGTGAAGGGGGAAGATTGGGCCTCTTGCGTGAGCAATACCCTGCGGCGTGGAAAGGTAAGCGGGGGGCCTACGGAACTTGGTTTGTCAGTGGGCCCCCCACAGGGGACTCTGGGGTAAAGCCTTTTCTATGCCTCTGTGCATGGGCTAAAAGAGAAACCACAAAGTCTGCATGACTGGATGGCTCAGACACCCAGATATACTGTTCCTCTGGCTGGGCTAATAGGCTGCTGCTGCTGTTACAAGGTGTTTTGCTCCATGAGATGTAAAAAGGGGCATGTCAGGTTTAAAGTACTTACTTCCTGATATCTGTGTGAAGCTTCCAGCAGCTCCTGGGCTCCTCTCCCACATGGTTTCCTGCTTCCTTCAGAGCGGCGTCGGGAGCGCGCGCGCACTGTTATAGACGGCGGGCACGCCAACGATGCGTGGAGGGGGCGGGGGACGCCCGGGGGGTCCCCTCCCCTCTGTACATCAGAGGGGGAAAACTCTATTTAGCCTGTCAGTCTGCTGAAGGCTGTGAAGGGACACGGAGCAGCGATGCTGAGCTGAGCAGGATAGGTTTGCCTATGTTATGCTGACACAGTGACACCTAGTGGCCGTTTTTTTGTACACACCTCACTAAAGAGCTGTTTAAGCTCATATTTTCTCTAGAAAGCCGGTGTACTAAGTAGCAGTCAGAGTACTTGTATTATTAGGTGCTCTCCTAGCCCAGCATTAAGGGAAGCAATATTAGGATGTGATTAAGCCCTTGGGGCACAATATTGTTATCTCTTGTTAGGTTTTGGGAAGTTTAGTTTCTGTCTAACATTACCCTAGCCTAATTTTTTTCCTCATTTATTTAAATGTGTGTTTTTTTCTCCAGCTATTACAGTTAGTTGTATATTAGCGGAGTATCTCAGATTTGTTTATTATGGCTCCTAAGGGTGCAGGGAACGCTAAAAATGCTAAAAGTGCTAAAAAGCCAAAGGGTTCCCCATCGGGCTCGGAGGATATTTCCCAAAATCCAGCTGCCCCTACCTCCCCGGAGGATCCGGAGGTTGCTGCCCTGGGTGAGCCATCGGGGTTGCTAGGTGCTACGGCTGGCCCTATTCAACCAACTCCTTCCTATGTCACGGAAGAGATGTTAGCCTCCACCTTGGGTGGATTTGAGAAAAGGATGGCCGCTTTTATTACGGCCTCTTTATCTGGGAAGAAGCGGGCTAGGTCCCCGTCTCCCAGGTTTGAATCTCCTGAGGAAGATGTCCTTTCCACTGAGGAATTGGAAGATGCAGGAGACCAGGCCGAGGATCACCTGGACCATTTAGGTTCTGAGGATTCTACTATAGAGGAACCTTTTTCAGCTTCTCACGCAGAAAAACTGTGGGTTCAGTCCTTAACGGATATGGTGCGGTCAGCTTTTAAAATGCCTTTGCCTCAGCCTCTGGCTTCCGCTGTGTCCTCATTGGGCTCCCTAAGGGCGCCCCAAGCCAACCTGGTGTTCCCGGTTCATCCTTTGTTAAAGGACCTGATATTTCAGGACTGGGTTAAGCCAGACAGGATTTTTTTGCCTCCTAAAAGGTTCGCAGTTATGTACCCTTTAGAGGAGGAGTTTTCGAAAAAATGGGCTGTCCCCACTGTTGACGCAGCCATATCATGTGTCAATAAAGCTTTAACGTGTCCAGTGGACAATATTCACATGTTCAAAGATCCTGTGGATAAAAGGCTTGAGACCTTACTGAAGGCATCCTTTGCCACAGCAGGGGCAGTGGTCCAGCCAGCCGTAGCTGCCATTGGCGTCTGCCAGGCTTTAAAGGACCAAGCAAAACAGGCCCTAAAGGACCTTCTGGCTCAACAGGCTCAGGACTTGGCCGACCTACCTAGAGCTTTATGTTTCGCGGTAGACGCTATCAAGGATTCAATCCAACAGGCGTCCCGCCTATCCCTGTTTTTGGTTCACATGAGAAGACTACTTTGGTTAAAGAACTGGTCTGCAGAAACCCCCTGCAAAAAGCTCCTTACAGGATTCTCCTTTCAAGGAGAGAGATTGTTTGGAGAAGATCTTGACAAATATATTCAAAAGATCTCTAGTGGTAAGAGCACCCTCTTGCCGGTTAAGAAGAGGTTCCGGGGTCCCTCTTTTAAGCGTCCAAAGGCCACAGGGGCAAGCTGCAGGGAACAAGAGACCGTGGAACCGTAAGCCGGTTAAGGCTGCCCCTAAGGCAGCCTTGTGAAGGGGCGCCCCCACTCTCTCGGGTGGGGGGAAGACTCCGGTTCTTCTCGGAGTTGTGGGGGGCCAAAGTTACCGACCAATGGGTTCTGTCCTCAGTGACTCAGGGGTACAAGCTGGAGTTTCGGGAGTTCCCCCCTCCTCACTTTCAAGCGTCAAGACTTCCAGGCGACCCTCAAAAGCAGGCATCACTTCTGTCTGCCCTAGAGCGACTCCTATCTCAAGGAGTGATTATGGAAGTACCAGCAGGGGAGCAGGGACAAGGGTTTTACTCAAACCTCTTCATTGTCCCGAAGCCAAACGGCGACGTCAGGCCTATACTGGACCTAAAGTCATTAAACCGCTTTTTAAGAGTCCGGTCCTTTTGAATGGAGTCCATTCGTTCGGTGGTGGCCGCCCTTCAAGGAAGGGAGTTCTTGGCCTCCATCGATATAAAGGACGCGTACCTGCACGTTCCGATTTTCCCAGGCCATTACAGGTTTCTGCGTTTTGCCCTAAACTATCGGCATTATCAGTTCGTGGCTCTTCCGTTCGGACTAGCCACGGCCCCTCGGGTTTTTACGAAAATCCTGGCCCCCGTGTTAGCCATCCTAAGGGAACAGGGCATTCTGGTCATGGCCTACTTAGACGATCTTCTGGTAGTCGACCACTCAGCGGCCGGCTTAAATCGGACAGTGTTGCTAGTAGTAAACTGCCTAGAGTCCCTGGGTTGGGTTCTAAACCGGGACAAATCGGCCCTACAGCCCACAAGAAGGTTGGAGTATCTAGGTCTGATTTTTAGATACAAGACGACAACGGATCTTCCTGCCCCAGTCCAGAGTGGACTCGATAAGGGAGTTAATCCAGATAGTCCTAAGCAGCACAAGGCCATCTATACGCCTCTGCATGCGCCTGTTGGGAAAGCTAGTGGCCACCTTCGAGGCAGTGCCCTATGCCCAGATCCATTCTCGGAGGCTACAGAGAGCAATTCTTACGGCCTGGGACAAAAGACTCCAGGCCTTGGATCTTCCCTTCTTTCTTCCCTATGCGGTAAGGCAGAGTCTGTGTTGGTGGCTAGTCACAAAAAATCTTCTGAAAGGAAGATCGTTCAATCCCCCCTCATGGAGGATAGTAACCACGGATGCCAGCCTATCGGGCTGGGGTGCAGTCCTAGACGATTTAACCCTACAGGGGAAATGGTCAAGGGCAGAATCAGCCCTACCCATAAATATCTTAGAGATCCGAGCAGCTCGGTTGGCTCTGTTGGGCTGGACGGAGATTCTGCAGGGCTCCCCAGTAAGGGTACAATCCGACAATGCCACTGCCGTAGCTTATATAAACCATCAGGGCGGCACCAGGAGTCAGGCAGCCCAGAGGGAGGTAGATCGGATCTTTTCATGGGCAGAAGCCCATGTCCCCTGCATCTCCGCTATCTTTATCCCCGGGGTGGACAATTGGCAAGCGGACTTCCTCAGCCGCCAACAGATGTCCCCAGGGGAGTGGTCCCTCCATCCCGAAGTGTTCCAGGACATCTGCCGGAAGTGGGGTACTCCGGAGGTGGACGTTATGGCGTCCAGATTCAATGCCAAAATAGCAAAGTTTGTCTCTCGAACGAGGGATCCATTGGCCTGCGGGACGGATGCCTTGGTGTGCCCTTGGCATCAGTTTGCGCTAATCTATGCCTTCCCTCCAATACGGATGCTACCCCGTCTTCTTCACAGAATTCAAAGGGAACGCAAGCCAGCGATTCTAGTGGCCCCAGCGTGGCCCCGAAGGCCTTGGTACTCCTTGATAAAAAGGATGACGGTAGAGGAGCCTTGGGTCCTCCCTCTACGTCCGGACCTCCTCTCACAAGGGCCATTCTACCATCCTGCCTTACAGGCCCTAAATTTAACGGCCTGGCGGCTGAGTCCCTGATTCTCAGAAACAGAGGCCTTTCAGGGCAGGTCGTTTCCACCCTTATAAGCGCAAGAAAACCAGTTTCCAGGTTAATATACTATAGGGTGTGGAAGGCCTATATTACCTGGTGTGAAACCAGGAAATGGGATCCCCGCAAATATACCATTGGGAGAATCCTGGAGTTTTTACAGTTGGGAGTGGAAAAAGGTTTGGCGGTCAGCACAATCAAGGGGCAGGTGTCTGCCTTGTCGGTCTTCTTCCAGAGACCTTTGGCTGCCCATTCTTTAATGAAATCCTTTTTACAAGGTGTTATTCGGGTGAATCCCCCGATTAAAGCTCCCCTGTATCCTTGGGATCTAAATTTGGTTCTATCGGCCTTGCAAAGGCAGCCCTTTGAGCCCTTGTCCGCGATCCCTTTGGTCCTTTTGACTAGGAAACTAGTGTTTCTGGTGGCCATGGCATCCGCCAGAAGAGTGTCGGAGTTGGCAGCCTTGTCATGTAAGGCACCTTATTTATTACTGCATAGGGACAGGGTCGTTTTGCGGCCGCTTCCGTCCTTCCTGCCTAAGGTGGTATCGAATTTTCACCTTAATCAAGATGTGATTCTTCCATCATTTTTTCCAAAGCCTTCTTCTAAGGAAGAGAGGTTACTGCATTCCTTGGATGTAGTTAGAGCTGTAAAGATTTACTTGGAAGCTACAGCCCAGATTCGTAAGACGGACGTCTTATTCATTCTGCCGGAAGGGCCCAAGAAGGGCCAGGCAGCGTCTAAAGCCACTATTTCTAAGTGGATTAGGCAGACTATTATACAGGCCTATGGCCTGAAGGGGAAGAGTCCACCCTTATCGGTTAAGGCTCATTCCACTAGAGCTATGAGTGCCTCTTGGGCAGCGTATCACCAGGTCTCTATGGCTCAGGTCTGCAGGGCAGCAACCTGGTCATCTGTCCACACATTTGCAAAATGTTATCAAATGGACGTTAGGAGGAACGCTGATTCAGCTTTTGGGCAGGCGGTACTCCGGGCCGCAGTTTAATCTCCTCTTGTCCGGTGGCACCTCCTGTTTGGTTTTTTTCTGGTTGTCTCCCTCCCCTCATGAAGCATTGCTTGAGGACATCCCATATGTAATGGCTATGCTGCTCTGTGTCCCGTGATGTACGATAAAGAAAAAGGGATTTTTATTAACAGCTTACCTGAAAAATCCTTTTCTTGTAGTACATCACGGGACACAGAGCTCCCACCCCTCTTATGGGGAATTTTGGGAGGCATATTGCTTGCTACAAAACTGAGGTACTCCCACTATGGGTGGGGGTTATATAGGGAGGGAACTTCCTGTCGGAGAGTGCCAGTGTCCATCACCTGAAGGTACACTATATAACCCATATGTAATGGCTATGCTGCTCTGTGTCCCGTGATGTACTACAAGAAAAGGATTTTTCAGGTAAGCTGTTAATAAAAATCCCTTTTTTGAACCTGCAATCTTGCTTAACCACTTAAGCCCCGGACCATATTGCTGGTCAAAGACCAGGCCACTTTTTGCGATTCGGCACTGCATCGCTTTAACTGACAATTGCGCGGTCGTGCGACGTGGCTCCCAAACAAAATTGGCGTCCTTTTTATCCCATAAATAGAGCTTTCTTTTGGTGGTATTTGATCACCTCTGCGGTTTTTAGTTTTTGCGCTATAATATAAATTAATATTTTTTACTTTTTGCTATAATAAATATCCCCCAAAAATATATAAAAAAATACATTTTCCTCAGTTTAGGCCGATACGTATTCTTTTACATATTTTTCATAAAAAAATCGCAATAATCGTTTATTGATTGGTTTGCGCAAAAGTTATAGCGTTTAAAATAGGGGATTCAAGGCTTTGTGTGTTATGTTCAGGGCCTTCAAACAACATGGCCCACTGTTCATTAATAACATGGCCATACATTACCACCCCCCCAGGGCACTGAGATCGGCCGATCAGGACTTTGCTGTCATCCCTCTAGTAAGGTTGATTTCGTTCGGT
Organism: Rana temporaria; assembly: GCF_905171775.1. Taxonomy (NCBI): domain Eukaryota; kingdom Metazoa; phylum Chordata; class Amphibia; order Anura; family Ranidae; genus Rana; species Rana temporaria. The sequence goes on along the minus strand of NC_053489.1, from coordinate 147,921,461 downwards.
GGCCGATCCTTCAGAGCCAGAGCCGCCTCGCTTTGGAACCTTCTCCCGTTGCCTTTGAGGAAGTCCACTGTTCTTATTACCTTCAGAAAGGCTCTGAAAACCTTCCTCTTTGGGGCAAGTTGATTATGACCACGCCTATTAAACTGACCTGGCCCCTCCTCCCCTCACCCTATGTCCCCCTCACTCCAAACCCCCTTGCTACCGTTTGTTTTTATTGTTGATATTTTATATGGTTTCTCTTTCTTTTATGTACACGAGCCATCAGTTCGTCTACGAAGTCTTTTTTCTTTTTTCTCTTGGATTGCTTTTTGGTCCAGAATAGACCAGCGGACCTCCTTCCAGCGCTTAGACACACCCTTCAGGGTGTATGTGGCGCTGTAAAGAAATATTAAAATCAATCAATTAAAATCAATCAATATAAAAATGCCATTGGCAGGGAAGGGGTTAACACTAGGGGGCGAGGAAGGGGTTAAGTATGTTCCCTGAGTGTGTTCTAACTAAAGGGGGGGGGTGGACTGACTTGGGGAAATGACTGATCGCTGTTCATACATTATATGAACAGACAATCAGGCATTTCTCCCCCTGACAGGACCGGGAGCTGTGTGTTTACACACACACAGCTCCCGTTTCTCGCTCTGTAACAAGTGATCGCGGTTGCCCGGCGGTGATCGCGCCTGCCGGGCACGCACGTCGGTGTCGGGCGAGCGGGCGGTGTGCGCCTCCGGCAGCGTGCGCACGCCCATATTGGCTGCTCGGTGATATGACGTAGATCTACATGATCTCGCCCAGCAGAGCCGACTTCCCGCCATATAACTACGGCGGCTGGTCGGCAAGCAGTTAAAGGGGTTGTAAAGGTAGAATTTTTTTTCCTAAATTGCTTCCTTTACCATAGTGCATTCCTCCTTCACTTACCTTATCCTTAGATTTTGCTTTTAAATGTCCTTATTTCTTCTGAGAAATCCTCACTTCCTGTTCTTCTGTCTGTACTGTAACTCCACACAGTAATGCAAGGCTTTCTCCCTGGTGTGGAGTGTCGCCCCCTCCCTTGGTCTACAGGCGAGTCAGGATGCCCACTAACACACAGCTCTTTTCTCTATCTGCACTGTAGAGTGTCCTGACTCTCCTGTAGCCAGCTTTCCTTAGTAAACATGTATTTGTAGCTGCTGACTTTCAATTAAAGTCTGAAGTTCCCTTTTTAATAACCTTTTAACAAAGTAGAAAACTTTATGGCTTTGTTGGATAGGTGAAATAATTTCTATCTAAAAAAAAAAAGGGACGCGTTTAAAAGCAAAATAGCAAATGAAGTAATTTCCATATAATATGAAATATCTCAGTTGATCTGTACCTTGTTTGTAATGATGTACTTTTTTAATTTGCAGGCATTCAGCGTTCGTAGTTTGGACGGTTGAAAGTACCTTGGAATAAAAATGGCAGAAGACGCAGTACAGAGCATTGAATCCACTTTGTGTGATAAAGTTCTCCAGATTACACTTGGTCATTGTGACTCTTCTGATAATATTAGTGGTGATTCTTGCTCAATTGTGACTCAGGATTTAGGTTGCCAGGAGCATTCATCTGAAGAGTCAAGCAATGCTCTTTGTAATTTAGACTTAGAAGGAGTATTCAGGGATTCATGTAATACAGATGAAGCAAACGGGTTCTTATCAGATGAAGAATCAGCCATTCAGGGACTGTCTTCCCTTCCTGTAGAAAGCAGTATATCCAAAAGAGCTCTCTGTTCAAGATGCAGGTAAGATCTCTTTCCTTGTTTACTTTTCAGTTTTTGACCTCTATTCATGCTATTGATATGGAGTGGAGCTATAATATGAATCTGTCTCCTTAACATAAATTACAAACTGGCACAAACAGGTAACAGAGGGCACTATGCTCAATTTGTGTATTGTGTTCATCTGGGGTTTAGGGTAAAGGCCCTTCATGAGCGTTAGGGAAATGTTATATAGCAGTGCTCTGTTTTGACACTTTCTCTTACTATCTGCTAGTTTGTAATGTCAATTTTAGTGACAGGCTCTGATGTACTAAGGATTTAACGTAGAACTATACACAAAACTTTATTTTTTTATTTTGTATAGAGTAAGGGACGGTTGCAACCCCTGTCAATTTTTTCCGCCGTCTTATTTCCTATTGCAGAGATTTACCTTCACTTCCTGTTCCATAGCCAAACAGGAAGTGAGAGGATATCTCGACAAATTAAGGGAATTCCTTGGAGAGTGTCCCTTTTAGAAGATTTCCCCTCTTACTTTTTTCTTTTACTTTAATGGTAAACAGAACAATTGGAGAGGGCGAGTCTCACTAATGGGGACACAGACAGACAGCAGTAAAACCTGGCAAGTTTTCTAATCCATTTCCACTCAAAAAACGTTTTGCATTTAGTTTATGTGTTAGTACGACTTTAATAAAAATTGTTTAATTGAAAATGTTAGCATGAAAATCGCCACTGTTTAGTCCATGCACCCTAAAAAAACATTTGGAAAGAATTTGATCCTGACAAAGATGTAGTCTTCCCATCAAGGACTGTAGTCTTCCCATCAAGGACTGTACCTATCTCCTAAAACAGGGTTTTCGACGAAATACGGGCGCCAGGTCGCAATTGTGACTTGAATTACCGACCTGACGCCTGGGGAAGGAAGCATAGGCCTGCAAAGCCGCGACCTCAAATACCAGCCAACGCGATTGCGCGGCGGGGGGCCCACGGAGACACAGGATACCCCATCCTGTGTCTCCGTGCACCCCCGCCACGCGATCGCGTCGGGCCGTGTAATTGATACTGTGGCCTTCTGCAGGCCTATGCTTCCTTCTGTGATCTGGCATCATCTTGTGGTGGCCTTTGGTATGACAAGACAACCAGCAATGCTAATGGAGCTTCCCCTGTGTTTTCACTGCCATCTTCTTCCCTCTAATTAGAACCCCCAAACATTTTATTTATATATAATATAATTTTTTTTTTTTTATTATAACACCCTAGAGAATAAAATGGTGGTCGTTGCAATACTTTGTCACACGGTATTTGTGCAGCGGTCTTACAAGCGCACTTTTTTTGGGGGAAAAAATACACTTTTTTAATAATAAAAAAAAAACAACAGTAAAGTTAGCCCAATTTTTATTTTTATTTTGTGAAATATAATATTACGCAAGTAAATTGATACCCAACATGTCATGCTTCAAAATTGTGTCTGCTCATGGAATGGCGACAAACTTTTACCCTTTAAAATCTCCATAGGCAACGTTTAAAAAATTCTACAGGTTTCATGTTTTGAGTTACAGAGGAGGTCTAGAGCTAGAATTATTTCTCACGCTCTACCAATCGCGGCGATATCTCACGTGTGTGGTTTGAACACCGATTTCATATGCGGGCGCTACTCATGTATGCAATTGGTTGAGTGTCACCGGCGCAAAAGGAAATAAATAAATAAATGTGAACCGTGATCTGCTGCAGTACTGTGTGCCCTTAGTGGGGCTCAATAGTGCTCTAAGAAGAAAAATGTTACTGCGCTGATCTAATTATCCAGAGGTATTTAATCTCTGGGAATATGGACATAAGTGAAATATCAGGGCCACAATGTACCCAGTCTTAAGTGTGAATAACCTGAATACAAACAATAAAAAATATAAGAAATATATGAGTCATACAAATGTGACACAGTGATTTCAAACTTAAATCATATATCTAGATCAGTGTGTCAGCATACAATCCCTATGCCACAGTGCTTCTATGAGAAAAATGGCTGTTGCTGCTACTGACCAACCAAATAGTGAAAACAATACGAAAGATATTACAAAAAAAAATATTATATATATGTGTGTGTAAAAACACAATATGCAGTATGCCAACTGCACCGTGAGTTGTCCAATAACCGATATTGGAACAAAATAAAATAAATATCAATAAAAGTGAAATAATTATCAAACAACCATACAAATGTGCAATGTGCTGGCTGCACTTAAAAATAGTCCAAATGACAGGCAATCTTGCTCTTATACAATAGGTTCCAGCAAACACAAGGTTCAATGTTGGTAATGCTGTGTACAGGAAAGTGCCGCTATCTCTTCCACCCGACAAAGATGTGCCACCATCACCAATGGTTAAAATCAACACTCACCAGACCCCAGATATTATTAGGCTCCAAAGTGGTGTCTTTTCTTTGTCGGTCAGTGGGTGTTGCCTCCTTTTCCCTTTTACAAGGTGTCATCAATTCCTCAAAAACAAGGGGCTCATCATGGTGTAGTATATTAAAATATGTATTTATTTAAAAAAGGTAAAAAAATATAACACTTACAATATAAAGTGCCTCTGACCGGCACTGAGTGTCTTTGGCAGTGTCAACCGTTAAAAGCCGCTGACCAGCATTTAAGTGGCGTCCTAAGAGGTGTGCTTGCCCCGCTGTGCTCCGCATGTATTGCTACAAGGGGTCCGTGCGCGCTGGTGTACTGCACCCTCAATGTGTGTGTCCAAACAGCCTCAGGGGATATAGATATATGATTTAAGTTTGAAATCACTGTGTCACATTTGTATGACTCATATATTTCTTATATTTTTTATTGTTTGTATTCAGGTTATTCACACTTAAGATTGGGTACATTGTGGCCCTGATATTTCACTTATGTCCATATTCCCAGAGATTAAATACCTCTGGATAATTGGATCAGCGCAGTAACATTTTTCTTCTTAGAGCTACTCACGTATGCGTTCACTTCTGCTCGCAAGCTCGTCGGGACGGGGCGCGTTTCTGGCTCCTAACCTTTTTAGCTGGCTCCTAGATTCCAAGCAAATTTGTCAGACCCTGTTCTAAAAGCCTCTTGTTTAAGCCTAGTTAGAGTCAAGTGCAGTGAAAGCACTTCATGCACCAAATGTGCTTATCTAAGCCCAAAAGCAAAAATATAATATATTGCAGCATACCAGTCCTTTTTTTTTTTTTTTCAACTGCTGATACTGTAAATAACGCACTTTCTTTTCTTGGTTGGCTACGCTCACTCCTCCCACTTTTTCTACTGAAGAAACCATGGTTGTCACCCAGGTTGGAATTTAAACATACTGGGCCAGATCCACAAAGAAGTTACGCTGGCGTATCTATTGATACGCCACGTAACTTTTAGGTTGCTCCAGCGTATCTTTGTTTTGTATCCACAAAACAAGATACGCCTGAAGCTGGGCTAGATCCGACTGATGTACGTCTTAGTACGCCGTTGGATCTAAGGTGCATATTTACGCTGGCCGCTAGGTGGCGCTTCCGTCGATTTCCGCGTCGAGTATGCAAATTAGCTAGATACGCCAATCCACAAACGTACGTCCGCCGGCGCATTTTTTTACGTCGTTTAGGTAAGGCTTTTTTCGGCGTAACGTTACCCCTGCTCTATGAGGCGTACGCAATGTTAAGTATGGACGCCAGGCCAGCGTTGTTTTTTCTGTCGTGTACGTCGTTTGCGTAAAACGTTCGCGAATAGGGCTTTGCGTAAATTATGTTCACTTCGTCTAGGCATTGAGCGGGCGTAATTTAATTTGAAAATTCGACGTGATACTGAGCATGCACGCCCATGCGCCCTTTCGAAAAAAGCGTCATATACGTGGGGTCAAGCTTATTTTACATAAAACACGCCCCCCCTGTTCATCATTTGAATTCCGCGCCCCTACGCCGAGAGATTTACGCTACGCCGCCGTAACTTAAGAGGCAAGTGCTTTGTGAATACAGCACTTGCCTCTCAAAGTAGCGGTAGCGTAACTACGATACACTACGCCTGCCTAAAATTACGCCGCTGACTGTGGATCTGGCCCACTGTATCTGCCTTTGTTCATCTCTATTTGATTGATGGGACTAGTATTTTACGCAATAAACATAAGGATGTTTGTTCTTTCTTCTAAGCTCACAGGAAGTGACCAAGACAATGCATTTCTAGCTATGTTAACAGGTATTTTCTGTGTTAGCATGAAAAAAAGAAAATGAATGCCACCACCATATATAAGGATTGTTAAGCTACAATATATTACATTTTTCTTTGTGGATTTAGTTACCATTTAAATCAAACTTGCCAGTAGTGAAAAGAGGTAAAAAGATTTTTTTGCTGAAGACAAAAACTAGGGATGCACTGATATATCGGCCTCCAAAAATTATGGGTTCTTGGCGTATCCAGATAGGGAAAAAAAAGTACAGAAAAACATGAGATTTTTTCAGCGATTTTAATGCATTTCATTGGGGAGGTGCGTTTTTGGTAACTGACCAAATATGCACCGAAAATGTGGCAGTGGAAGCACAACCAGTGCGAAGAGATACATTGAATTCAAAGGGATGCATTTTTCTTGAGCTTGCACTTTTTTTTTTACACTAAAGCACTTCAAAAACTATTAATTAAAAAGTTGAATATAATACTTTTAATATATTTTTTAAAAACTGTCCATTTCGGTTTTTGGCAAGGGCATCCTGAATTTTCGGTTTCAGTGCAGAAATTTCATTTTGGTGCACCGCTAGAAAAACAATGCTCTCCAGGCAAGGTATTATAGCTACAAAGAATTTATCAAATACAGCACCCTTATAATGTACCTCACCAAAGATTAAATGCTTCATGTACATTTCTGGGGATACCTACAATTTTACCTTAAAGGATGTTGGTGTTAGTAAAAAAAAAACATATACAAACGAACATGCATCCAGATGACACTTAAGCTGTCTCAAATTGTCTCTATGACCACAGATCAGTCCGCTTGCAGTGGAGAGCAGTGAGTGTCAATCTCTGCACTTCCAGCATCGGCTGGGTAGATCCCAACAATATCTCAACACGTTTTGTCCCAAACATGGGACATTTTTCTTCTTGTCCATTGATAGCGGTCTACTGCCTCAGCTGACTCTGGGTCACAGAAGAATATTGGTACAGTGGAACCTTGGATTACGAGCATAATCCATTTCAGGAGAATGCTTGTAATCCAAAGCACTTGCATATCAAAGCGAGTTTCCCCATAGAAGCCAATGCGGAACTAATTTTTGTTTCCGTTAACTTCTATGGGGAAACTCGCTTTGATATGCGAGTGCTTTGGATTACAAGCATTCTCTTGGAACGGATTATACTCGTAATCCAAGGTTCCACTGTACTAATATTCGTCTGTGACCCAGAGTCAGCTGAGACTATGGCATGCAATACCGCATGTGGCCAGAGGTGGGGGGTGCCAGAGAGCCTCGGAAATATTTGAAAAGGCTCGGGGACAGCTCGGCTGAACTCAGGAAAGGCTCGGGAATTGAATATTTCTGAGTTTTTCCAAGTATTTTTGAACGGGTCTGCTCGGCTCGGGCACCCCCGCACCTCTGACCAAATGCGGTACTGCATGCCCCATTAGCTTGAATTCTGCTCGTTTTGCGAGACAACACTTGCAAAACGAGTCAGAATTAAGAAATAAAAGTCGCCCGTTATTCAAAATGCTTGTTAATTGCGTTACTCGTAAACCATGGTTACACTGTAAATGTAAAAGAGTTTGGCCTACTTCTCTATTTTAAGACCTGTGCAGCAAGAATTGAGATTGTATGATTGAATTGCTGGTGTGTTGTATATACAATAAGGGCTGGTTCACACCACAAAAAACGCACTCCAGATCCGTTCCTGATGTGTTCCTCCATGTGCAATTTTGATGTATTCTGGTGCATTTTTTTAATGCGTTTCCGGATGCATTCTAGATGGGGTTTTTTTTTTGTGCGTTTTTGATGCTTTCCATTGCATTCCGTTCTGTTTTGATGCGTTTTACTGCGTTCCAGTCCAGTGCAGAAAAAATGCAGTGTTCTACTTTATTTTTTATTTTTTCCTGGAACTGGAACGCCCTGAAACTGACCACACTGATGTGAACTATGCCATTAGAATCCATATAACCTACATTCCATGTGTTTTTGATGCAGAAAAAAAAAGCGCACTGAAATGCTTTTTGTACATAGAAATATATAAACCTGAATCTCTTTGTGCTCAACTGATACCACCTGGTGTCATAGGGCCAGATTCACGAAGAATTGCGGCCGTGTAACGTAAGCCGTTTACGTTACACCGCCGCAAGTTTTCAGTGTAAGTGCCTGATCCTCAAAGCACTTACCTGGAAACTTGTGGCGGTGTATCGTAAACTCGTCCGGCGCAAGCCCGCCCAATTCAAATAGGGCGGGCACCATTTTAATTAGGCGCGCTCTTGCGCCGGACATACTGCGCATGCTCCGTTTTGGAATTCCCGCCGTGCTTTGCGCGAAGTGACGTCATTTTTTAGAACGGCGACGTGCGTAGCGTCCATTCGTATTCCCGGACGTCTTACTCCAAAACAAAAAAAATTAGAAATTCGACCCAGGAACGACGGCCATACTTTAACATGGCTCGACTAAAATTAAGCCATGTTAAAGCAGGTGTAAAATTGCGACGGGAAAAAATTACTAGCGACGACGGGAAAAAACGTTGTGGATCGCCGTAAATCCTCATTTGCATACCCAACGCTGGAATATGACGCAAACTCCCCCCAGCGGCGGCTGAAGTATTGCATCCTAAGATCCGACGGTGTAAGTCAATTACACCTGTCGGATCTTGGGGCTATCTATGCGGAAATGATTCTATGAATCAGCCGCATAGATACTCTCAGAGATATGACGGTGTATCAGGAGATATGCCGTCGTATCTCCTCTGTGAATCTGGCCCATAGTTCTTTGTAAGAAACAATAACAATCAGCCAGGAAAATGTAGCAAGCAGCAGAAATGTTTTCTTCATATGTCGCTATGTTAGAACAAGTATGCCGGTAGTGAAATTGAAACCTCTGGGCTGTATTCATATTCCAGATCAATGCAGAATTATCATATCAACTAGCCAGAGTCAAAAATGTCTAGGACAGCGTAGGCTGTCTGGGGTCTATATGGCAGTTCATTTTACCTTTCACACTCAAACCTAATATATAATTAACTTTGAAATGACCTGGTTTGCCTTATATATAAGAGCCTTGCCCCCCTGACATTATTGATTTTAGTGATGTATGTCAGGAGTGATTAAAATATCTACTGCTTATGGTAGCGATTCAAGAACCTAATCTCTGGTTAAACGACACATATAGTACACTGAAATCAATTCAAATTCAATTATAAAAATGTTGAGAATTTTGTCATGCATGTAGGAGCATTATCAGGGCATCTAAAATAGACCACAAGCGACACATAGTGAGTAGAGTAAAAAAGCAAAGCTAGCAGAATATTGGCATGCATTAAAAGGGTATTTACTCAAGAGATAAAACTATAATTCTACAACTTTGCAAAACTCTGGTTTCTCCACATCTGGTGTCTTTGCTCAATTTTACCAACTATGTAACTATGCCCTAAAAGTCTGAAATCAGATGCAATCAGCACAAAAATATAGAAATAGAACCCCACTTCCTTCTTATGCAAGCTGAACACTAAAAGAATAACACAAATTCCAGTAACAAAGATATAACGAAAAAAAGTGCAGCGCAAAATATAAAACTATGAAATTAAATCTAAGCGTGAAACATCACTGTAATTAATAATAATAATCATCAGTGAAGTCCATGTAACAATCAAGTGTGAATAAATAGGCGATAAGCATGTAGCAAGTGAAAGATTCCATAAGAGATGATCCACCAGTGAGAAGATCCACAAAAGGTGACAATCCCTCCACCCAAGGCTCTCTAGGTACTCTCACCTCCAGAAACCGACTCCTGAATTACCAGGTAGTCATAACAAGCAGACAACCAGATCGACCAAATCCTCAAAAGAAATCCTCCTTTATAAAGGTTCCTTTAAAAACTCCTCAGAGACAGCTATTCACCGATGGGGAAAAAACTGATGGGGCCCACACACGATCGGTTCATCCGATGAAAACGTTCCATCGCTCCGTTTTCATCAGACGAACCGATCGTGTGTACAGGGCATTAGTGTTCGTCTAACCTGCCAGGACACAGAGCAACCAAGGACTCTACCAATTAGAGAATTGGAATAAGGACTCTAGAGTTGTTTTGCTTTATGTGAATTTGGGCCCCTTTCACACTGGGGCGGGAGGTGCGATGGCAGTAAATCGCCGTTATTTTTAGCGGCGCATTACCATCGGAATTGTGGCGGTATTCGGCCACTAGCGGTTCTGTTTCATCACCGCTAGCGGCCGAAAAAGGGTTAATACCACCCACAATGCGCTTGAAAGGTGCATTGCAGGCAGTATAGCGGCGGTTTCCCATTGCTTTCAATGGGAAGAAGGTAAACGCACCGCTCCTTCACCGCTTCAAAGATGCGGCTGCTCAGGCTTTCACACTGGAGAAACAGCAGCCGCTGTTTCAGGTCAGTTTGCAGGCGCTATTTTTAGCACAATAGCGCCTACAAACCGCCCCAGTGTGAAAGGGGCCTTAGAGTTCATACATTATTGGGACTGTGGTGCCAAGGGTTAGAACAGTGGTTCTCAACCTGGGGGTTGGGACCCCTCCGGGGGTCGAATAACTATTTGCCAGGGGTCACCAAATCCTGGACTGTCCCTGGAGCCCGCAGCCACCCACTTGGTCTCTTCACAGCCACCCATTCAGTCCACGGCATGGCTGGGGGGCAGAGACTAGAGGTCAGCTGACTGGTGAGGAATGTGAAGTGGGAGGGGCTGGAGGAGACCCCATCTCCTGATTTTGGCATAGGTGTCACTGCTACAAGACACCACAGAGCTGGGGACACAGTGAAGCCGGAGACATAGTGAGTAACACTTCCTGTGATTAGAGTTGCCATTAAAAGTCCCCACTACAGTTCTCAGATCAGCAGATGACCTTAATCAAGAGCACCTAAGTTGGCTGATCAGAACTCCTCCACATCCCCCCCCCCCACCAAGCAGTAAGAGTAAGAAAAAAGGGAGAATACAGTGAAGGGACAAGGAAAAGGGGGGGGGGACAAAGAAAAAAAGGAAAGATTAAGAACAAGAAAAAAGGCTAGAGAAATGAGGAGAAAAAAAAGAAATTAGGATAGAGAGGAATAAAGGGGAAAGAAAGGAGAGCAAAGAGTGGAACATCCTAAAATGTACCATAAGGGGTTTTAATACGGTACGAGTGGAAGGGACTCAGGGAGAGCTAAATGTCTGTGAGTTAGGGGTGCTTGTCTTGCCTTGGGTGCCGACAACCCACGCTACAAAAATGTTACTGTTAAGGGTCCCCACAACTTAAGAAATTTTATCAGGGGGTCTCGGCCCTAGAAAGGTTGAGAACCACTGGGTTAGAAGGAAGAGGTCTGACGGAAGTCTAGTCTTTCCTCTAAACTTTTTGGCCTGTAGCCATAGACCCTGTTCAGGGTTACATTCTGCTGGTTGTATGTTGTTAGATTGGTTTGTCTATTTTCTTAACTGGCTTGGTCGTCAAGCTTATTGACCTTATCTTTTCTTTTGCATGTCACAAATTCTCTGTTGCTGAATACATGTGACATAAATCTGCCAGTAAACAAATCTAACTGGTTCACTTTGCATCAGTGTGCCTTTTAAGTTTCTTTGTTTACAACAGAAATGTCAGAACCCAGAGTGTCAGAGTTGTCGGAGGCCTTGCAAGCTCAAGCCAACCAGTGGGGTACAGAATCTTTGAGCGCCCCTTACGTGAATAGCGCTACACATACCTGAATATAATTTTTTTTTTTATTTATTTTTTTAGTTTGGAGTTTAGTCACTTTAATGCTGCAGGAGGTTTACTAATTCTGACCATAATTATATAGTCCAGTGTTCATCTAAAGTAATAAAGATCAATTTTGTAGAAGCTTGCAAGGCTTACGTTGGTTTCAAATGTTACAGTAGTGCCAGAACCATTGACGTATCTCGGCGTATTGCCTACACATACTGTCAGAATGTTTATACTGAAAAATAAAATTATTGTTTTTATGGAAATATGTAAATCTGTGCTTTGGGAGATATACACTTTTCCTACAATACAAGAAATCAAATTCTTTTATCCGTGCTATTTTGAGGACAAGTAACACAAATAAATATTTAAAATATATATATTTATTAACTAAAGATATAGTGCAAAAATTAAAATCAGGTACAATTCGTGATAAAACAAATAATTGATATACTTCTACAATCAGAGATACATGATGGTTGAATGTTCAGATAATATTTACATTATTTGAGAAGATATATTCACAGTACCAAACTTAAATCATACTTGTATATTTAAAACCTTGTTAACTCTCAGTGAAATAACCTTCCCGTGATTTCCACGGACTCTAGGTAAACCGCTTTTGTCTACATTATGTTATCTCTTCTCAATACCAAACAGATCTCTTGCTTAATACTCCTTATATATGTGTACAGAACAAATGCCATATTGTACACAAGCTCTGCAATGCAGACAAGCTTATTTTAAATTTAGAGAGAATTTATTTTCATAGACATCACCCTAAAAACATAGTACAAATGTCGCTATTTAGCTTTTTAAAGACGAACATAATTTGCGTATGTCGCAAATATAATTATTTCATACTGCAGTTAAAAATAATATAATCCAAATTATTTTTGCCAAGTATATTTAAATGGTTTTAGTTATGTGTATGCGAAAAACCTCCAATTACCTAAATGGTAATAATTAAAATGATATATTACCAGTATTTTAGAGTTCTTTCTGTTTGAGAAGACTTCTTTCAACCCCCTACATCTTTGCGTTCCATCTCTCCTTCCAAAGATGGCGAGATAGCCTTCAGAGATAGAGAGTGAGAGCTGTCCCATCGGCGACCCTCAAAGATCCATCCAAGCTCTCTCCCAGAGATCCAGATCAGATCAAGATCTCCTGTCCTCTGCAATCACTTTTTATCTCCCCAAGAAGTGGGTGTGTATTTCACTATCACGTGACTGACGATGTCACATGACAATATGTTTTGATGGGTGACCATAGCAACTACTTATGCGGCCATTTTGAGTAATGCCACTATTAACCTGTAGGAGCGGTGTTGTATAAGGAATAATTCCTAATTTTAGGGTCGTCCAGTGTCAGTCTTAATTTATCATCCCCTTTGACCTCTGGCTTGGTATAGCACCATAAATTGTTTTATATGTCAAACAAATGACAACAAACCCAGACACTTCGGCAACTTCTCAAATTATGATTTCGATAAGGTTTATGGTCAACACAAATGGTCTGGGAAGTTCCTTTGAACTGATATTGGAATTTAAGCTAAGCAGTCTCTAATACTTTTAAGCTATTATAGGATCTTATACTTGGGACCCTAGTAATGTCTATGTATTAAACTGGTTTATATATATATATATATATATATATATATATATATATATATATATATATATATATATATATATATATATATATATATATATATATATATATATATATATATATATATATATATATAATTAGTACATAGATATACTGTGAAGGTATTATAAATAAACAATTAAGATATATAATCCCACCGTCATTGTGAATAAGCCCCTTTGGTCTCATTGTACAAAGACAATACCAGTTGTTTTGTGTCATGCTGTGCAAGGCCTTTGAATTCATATGAAACCAGAGCTCCTTACCATTCTCTTATCTTATAAGTGTCAAACCCAAAAGGGATATGACCTTAGAGATGGTACAGCCGGACTCCTTACAACCTAAGAACAATGTCTATTCATGCCTAAGGACCTAATTTAAACTTTAACAGGAAAAATGGCTGTCCTTCTGTTCATAATATATATGAATATGGAACACTATGAAAAATATAAAAAATAAAATGTGCGACTTTATATGTATTCTTTTAACCCCAAATGTCCTGACAGTAGTTTTCATTTTTGGATCCAGTTAGCTGTTTACTAACCGAGCACTGCTAATGTTACCTGCTGTCAAAGGGCACTTCTTTTTATAGTTATATTGATTTACATTATGTTGAAAATACAGTGAGACAGAAAATAAATATAATAGTGTCACACATCACTAATACAATCAGTGCATGCTGTGGAATGAAAATGATTTATTGATTTCTATTTTCTACATTAAGGAGAATCATTTCACGCTGCACAAAGGTTACTAATATTAACACTTAGATGATTATCTTGTAACCCGGAACATACAAAATAGGTTCTAAATTTACTAAATGTATGTGCTGACATTACAGTACATATGTGTCCTGATATTGTTAAAGTGGTTTATTATGTATTGTCTTTAATCTGTGACAGTGACATCCACACTCATTTACATAGTGGCATATAACCGCTTCCCTACCGGGGCAATTTAGAAATTTTTCACAAACTGGTAAAATCTTTTTTTTTTTTTTTTGCTGGAAAATTACTTGGAACCCCAAACATTATTCTGTATAGTTAGAAAAAAAAGGTTCCGGAGAATAATATGGTGGCTGTAGCAAATTTTTTTTATATCACACAATATTTCCACAGCTGTTTTTATTAAACTCAAGTTTTCAGGAAGACGTGCACTTAAATTTATTTTAGTGCACACAAACATGATATCCAAGCTCTGTAAAAGTAATCCAGTGACTGTAACGCTGCTCAGACCACTACAGTAAAGCCGATTGCATGCATAAAAAATTATACCAGGATCAAACCTGCAGCTGCAGGCATAATCCTGATATATAACTGCTTGCTCTTGAGGCTGTATATATATGTGTGTGTGTGTGTGTGTGTGTGTGTGTGTGTGTATGGTCTCTGGGCTGGGAATGATTAACGACACATTTATTTTCTCAATTTTCTTTTTCTTGTTTAATATTTTTTTACTGAAATAGTTACAGAACTTGCAGTAGAACTAGTAATGCTTACAAGTATGAAACATGTACAAAATACACATAAAAAAAGTCACAACAATTGAGCATAAAAGCTAACCAGACAAGAAAATGCAATAATGAATCAATTGGTCTCAATTAAAATAAAGAGCAGAGGCACAAAGCCTCCAAATAGAATCTCACATTGCATAAGTCCATAAAAATTGAGATTTTCCTAGCTTGTGACGGAAAATATTAGTTATATGAAGACAGGAGGCGAGTATCTTATGCATTATCTTTCCTTTAATAATGCCCACAGCAGAAATACAACTTTAGTGGATTTTGGTAAAAATAAAAGAACTTTTAAAACAAACTACAAGTCCCAGCAGCCCCTTGGGCCTATCAGCCAATCACGTGGTCCTTGCCAGTATATAAGGGGCTGCCCCTTTAATCACTTCCTCTTTCTTGGAGCGAACTGTCAAAGACTTGAAACCGCGAACTTCAATTCCAACTAGTCTTCCGACCATCAACGATTTGGGTTCGGTGACTCGAGTAAGTAGAGATCCCAACGGGGACAACAAAGGAGATTCCTCCGGAATAGCTCAGCCCGTGGCTCGCGTGTTGCGGTCCTCAGTAACCTGGAACAATATGAGAAAAAAAGACCATGATAGGGTTGGGTCGGGAGGGAAGATACTCGCCTCCTGTCTTCATATAACTAATATTTTCCGTCACAAGCTAGGAAAATCTCAATTTATATATCAGACAGGAGGCTCATATCTTATGCAAGTTCAAAGTCATACATAGATATAGATACAATAACAATCAAACATACATCTAATTAACAACCGAGTTATAGAACCGACATAGATACGTGTTCCTCCGGTCTAAAATAGAATTGGCGGAAAGTGGATTCGGAAGACCAGTCCGCCGCTCTCAGGAGATCCGAAAGCGAACCTCCCGAGGTGATTACCTTCGTGGCCATTGCACCCCTGGAAGAGTGTGCACCGAATCGTGTAACGTCAATCCCAGCCAAACCCATGGTGGATCTAACCCATCTGGCCAGAGTGGCCGAGGAAACCGGCAGGTGTGGGCCGACGTAAGAAATAAGAAGTTGGGATAGAGACGGAGACCGAAGCGGGGCCGTCTGTAATTCATACGTCTGTAAACAACGAACCACGCATAAACGTGGATGTGATGGGAAGAAGGGATAGAATACAGATTGTATCCCTGTCTTTGTTCTACGAACTACTGAAAACTGTACGCCCTGAGGTGAGAATTGGCGTCTGGAAATGTCCAGGGCTCTCACATCGGA
Organism: Rana temporaria; assembly: GCF_905171775.1. Classification (NCBI taxonomy): domain Eukaryota; kingdom Metazoa; phylum Chordata; class Amphibia; order Anura; family Ranidae; genus Rana; species Rana temporaria. The sequence goes on along the minus strand of NC_053489.1, from coordinate 147,905,467 downwards.
TATGCGTTTGATGGAGACAAGGCATAAAAGGACTGTGAGCTTGAAGGACAACAGTTTTAGCGGAAGAGCATCATTATCTTCCCATGTAGAAAACATGTTCAATACCCTGGAGACATCCCAGGTGCTTTGATATCTGGGGCGAGGGGGACGTTGGAACCTAACGCCTCGTAGGAGACGACACACCACTGGGTGTTTGCCCACTGGAAGGGAATCTACCGGGGAGTGGTAGGCCGAAATCGCAGAGCGGTACACGTTAATGGAGCTATAAGATCTCCCGGATGCGAAAGAATCTGCCAGGTAGTTAGCCACCATTGCTACAGGTGCGTGAACGGGATCAATTTCCCGTTGATCACACCAACGTACCCAGGTTCCCCAGGCTGATCGGTATGCCGATCTAGTCCCGGGGGCCCAGGCCAGGGCGAGAAGGTCCCTAGCTGTTCGTGAAAGGTCGTAATCTGCGCCTGACACCCCGAAATCAGCCAAGCGAGGAGATGAAGGTTGTGATCCACGATCAGAGGGTGGGGTTCTCCTGCAGGATTGGAGAGGAGGTGAGGGACCCGGGGAAGCAGTCTGGGGAGATCTATGGTCATTCCCAGGAGAAGGGGAAACCACGGTTGTGTTGGCCACCAAGGAGTGATCAGCACAACTGAGGCTTGCAGGTTTGCCACCTGCAATAGGAGTCTGAGGATCATGGAGAAGGGAGGGAACGCATAGTGTGTCCCTCGCGGCCAAGCCTGCCGAAGGGCATCTATTGCCAGGGCTTCGGGGTCCGGCCTCCATCTGTAAAAGCGAGGGAGTTGGCAATTGAGGCGGGATGCGAACAGGTCCACGGAGAGAGGACCCCATAACCGGAACAGAGAAAGGAATACCGTCCGATCCAGTCGCCAATCGCTGGAATCCGTGAGGTATCTGGAATTCCAGTCCGCGATCAAGTTCGAGGCCCCCGGGATGTATTCCGCCAGCGGAACGACGTTGCGTTCCAGGCAGAAGTGCCAGAACTCTTTTGCCAGGTTCGCCAGAGCTTTGGATCTGGAACCTCCTAGGCGGTTGACGTATTGGACTGCGGTCACATTGTCCATCCGCAGCAATACGCAACAATTGGAGGCGTTCGGAAGGAGACTCTTGAGGGCGAAGAAGGCCGCCATGAGTTCCAACGCATTGATATGAAGCAGGGACTCCCCTGCGGACCATGTCCCTCCTATGGTGGATGTTCCGCAGCGAGCCCCCCAGCCGTGTCGACTCACATCCGATTCTATAATATAATCCGGATTGGAGCTGAAGATGGTCTTCCCGTTCCAATCGGTGGCGTGACTCAACCACCAACGCAATTCTATTATCGCTTCTGCATCCAGAGGCACTTCGTCTGCATAGCGAAGACCCTGTCGCAGGTGGAGCGCTTTGAGTCTCTGAAGGGCTCGGTAATGGAGGGGGGCCGGGAAGATGGCCTGAATAGAGGCCGATAAAAGTCCTACTAATCGGGCCAAACCGCGTAAAGATACTCGCCGTTTGTACAATATGGCACGAATCTCCTTGCGGATAGTAGTTAGCTTGGCTTTGGGTAAGCGAAGTAGAGAGTGTTTGGTGTCCACTAAGAACCCCAAAAACTCCATCTCCTGTGAAGGGGTCAAGATGGATTTCTCGTGATTGATTATGAAACCTAGTCCCTGGAGCAGTCTGACGGTCCAGGTGGCATGGGTCATCGCTTGGTGGTGAGATCGGGCCATTATGAGGAGGTCGTCCAGGTATATGATTAACCGGACGCCCCTGCTCCGTAAGGCCGCCACCACCGGCTTCAACAATTTGGTGAAGCACCACGGGGCGGAGGAGAGTCCGAAGGGGAGGCAAGTGAACTGCCACAACCTGTCTCTCCAAAGGAACCGCAGGAGGTGTTGGGAAGCAGGATGAATGGGGACTGTGAGGTAGGCATCCTTCAAGTCCACCTTTACCAGCCAGTCCTCGGGGCGTAACAAGTCTCTCAAATAGTGGATCCCCTCCATCTTGAAATGTCGGTAGACGACATGTTGGTTGAGGGTCCTTAGATTTATGACGGGGCGAAATCCGCCATCCTTTTTTCTTACTAGAAAGAGGTTGCTGAGAAACCCCGGGGAGACAGGGTGAACCTCTATCACGGCCTGTTTGGTAAGAAGGGCCTGAAGTTCTAGGTCTATGAGTGTTGAACTTTTGTTTGAGAATTTGATGGGTTGAGGCATTACATTCATTTCTGGCAAGGAGTACAGTTCTATCTGATATCCTGCCACCGTGTTGAGTATCCAGGCGTCTGCCGTAATCGCAGACCAAGCGTGGATAAAATGTCTCAGCCTTCCCCCCAAGAGAATGTGACAAGGATTCGGGTGTGTGACACTCACCGGTATTGGGTCTTGAGCGGGGGTAGCCTCTCCCTCCGCGTCCTCTCCAGGGTCGTCCGCGAGGTGGAAAGAAGGGGGCTGGTTGCGCCACCGGGATTGGGTAGGATTGTGGAGCCTGGCTGTACTGAGCGGGAGCTCTAAAGTATTGCCTGCCTGCGGAATAGCGACCGGCAGAACGGCCCCTGTTTCTGCCGGCCCTAGGAAAAACCTTGGTTGACCCTGATTTCTTCAGGGATGATTGGGCTTTGTCCAAACTGGTGTATAATCCTACCATCTTATTAATGTCCTTAATAAGTGAATCACCAAAAAGCATACCTTCGGCTGAAGGGCCTGGTTCTGAGTCTGCGAGGTGGGCCAATTGAGGGTCTAACCTCATCAGTATGGAGCGGCGACGCTCCGTGGAGCAGATGGTATTGGCGGAGCCTAGTAGGCACACTGTTCTCTGGGCCCAACCTCTAAGTTGGTCCAGGTCTACAGGGGTCCCCGTGGAGGAGGCCTGTTCGGCAATGTTCAGTATTTTGGTGACTGGGCCAAACAGGTCAAGGATTCTATCCTGAATAGATCGGAAGGATCTTTCAATCCCCTTTTTGGAGTATTTACCTTGCTTGGTAAGGTACCTGAGAAGTACTGGGTCTACCTCTGGGGTGACTACCGTCTTTTTCGGGATACAGGGACGGGGGCACTCCGCCCTCAACTTACTGCGGTTATTCTTATCTACTGACCTACGGGCCCAGTATTGAATATATTGGGCTACCTCCGGGAGGGGGGCCCATTCGCCAGATCGGGGGTGAGAAATCCCTTCTGGGTCGAAGAAGGGTTCTCCCCTGGCGTCTAGGATAATTTTGCCCTGGGTTACAGGGGTGGCATTGTCAGGAGGCGCCATATGCCCACTACCCTCATAATCCGTATCTTCCTCAGACTCATAGGCGTCTGACGCCTCAGATCCTGTGGACGAATCTGATGTGTCCACAAAGGAATCTGGTTTAGTCCGTTTGGCGGACTTCTGCCTCTGCTTTTGCTGCTCCCCGAGGCTCAGGGGTCGGTGAGAGTCTGGTAGGGTAGTGGGTCGGCAGCCCGGGTTGGGTGCTGCCTGGGGCACATTATTTACTTCCCCTGCCGGGGAGTCGTGTGTTGTGGGAACATGTTTGCGCTTGTGTGTCGCTTTGCCCTTTGAGGGCGGTTCACCACGGCCTGGGGGTCCAGGCATGACAGGTGCATTCAATTGTGATACAGGGGCGGAAGCCATGGCTATTTGCACCGAGTGGTTTATTAATTCCTGTATCTGGGCAGCAGTAAGGAAAATAGGGTTCTGGGGGGTAATATTTCCCTCAGTTGGCATGGCAGAGAATTCAGAGCAATCCTCATCAGCCATGATGGTTTCTCAATTAAACTTGAAGTGCAGTTAAGGGAAGAATATATAATTATTTATGCCCTCTAGCAATAATCTTTCCGTGTATCAGTAGATATTGTGGATATCTGACACAGACTAGGCGCTGCAGGGGTTAATTGCTTTGTAGAAGAAAATTATCTCTTTTTATGGGCCGCAGGGGATACTCTAAACGTCCTACCGTACCGCCAGGTCACTCCACACTGGAGCCGTGGCGTACGATAGGAGGATCCCCCGTTCAGGAGAGCGTAATCTCGCGAGATTACGTCTCCTGCATGTTGATAGGTTGGAGCGGAGCTCCGCCGGGCACGCCCCCCGCAGCGCACTGGATGGTGATAGGAGGAAGTGTGACCTGCTCGACACGCCCCCCCCCAGAGACACGAGCAACTGAGGAGAAGCGCGCGGAGCATGTGAGGAGGTAGGGAAAAGGCGCCAAGCTAGAGAAATGGCGCTGCCTGGGAAATAAAAAGGTCTTGGTGGAAAAAAACAACTTAGGTTATTGTTAGCGCTGCAAACAGGTGTCTGAGCGATGGTAAACCTAGCGATTCACTACCTTTCCCAGAACAGTGATGATAAACAGAAATATATGTATTTTATCCTAAAAAGGAGGAAGACATAATATATATATACAATAGACAATATCTAAATAGTCTAGAAGCGTGGAGGGAGCAAGTCCCATCCACGAATCCTAATAATAATACAATCTCTGAATAAAGTAATGTATATCAACTAAAATAGTACTCATTTGAATAATACTTATCTGATTTCTTGCTGTGAGCAGAAAGAAAGAGGAAGTGATTAAAGGGGCAGCCCCTTATATACTGGCAAGGACCACGTGATTGGCTGATAGGCCCAAGGGGCTGCTGGGACTTGTAGTTTGTTTTAAAAGTTCTTTTATTTTTACCAAAATCCACTAAAGTTGTATTTCTGCTGTGGGCATTATTAAAGGAAAGATAATGCATAAGATATGAGCCTCCTGTCTGATATATAATTGGTGATTATAACACCAACAGGTTAGTCAGTGGTGGAAGGCAACAAGTAATATACTCATACTAAACATGCAACAAAAAGAAGAAAGACCACAAAGAGAAAAGAAAGGGAAGAAGAGATCATCAGCTCAGACCAGGTCGCGGTTGCAATCTACAACCTTGACAAAACCTCAAGCATCGGGGCTCAAGGAGAGAAGAGTCAGAGCTGTAAGGTAGAGGGCATGTCAAAAAATCCAATCTCAAGTATCATCCCATAAGTGAATATGGCATTTTTGAAACAAAAGTGTAGAGGGACTTTAAATATGCCAAATAAGAACAAAACCAAAATAAAAATCGATATAAATTGTATTACACATAAAACATTGCTATAGACACAATATTAAAAACATAGATATGCATAAAGAAACTTTGCAATAAATACAAACATATGTAAATCTGATGGGTACTTGTAACTGGTCTACACGTTACGCAGGATCCCCCGCTTCTTAAGGACCATACATATATTGCAAGTATGTTATATACAGAGTTTCTTACTATAGAAATGACACAAAAAAACACAAGTAAATACAAATATACACAATAAACGTATCGTCCAATATAACTGCAAATATAATTAACTGTAAATAAAACAATATAACTGCAACCTCAGTGAGTGGTAGTAAAAGAGGGGTAGAGAGGATGGGAGAATGGAAAAAATAAAATAAATATAAGATCTTTCATAGTTTTTGGCTGTTTACTTCTGCCTCAGAGTTTATGCCTGTGTCTGTCCCTGTGACAGGGACAGACACAGGCACTGATGCCGAGATGTTGCCATGTTGGTTGAAAGAAAAAAAATACGTTTGTTGATTAATAATTTTTCCAGCCAATTCCACTAAGATCTCAAATGGAAAAATGTATACTTAAGTTTGCGTAATTTTCCTTTCCTGGTGCCTACCCATGGCAGCATACCAATGGTTGGTGACTCCGCCCCTAACCAACCTACAGGACCAATTAAAACTCTTCAAAGGAAAGAGTCCCCTCATACACCATTTTTGTAACTAGACTCAAACATTTAAGGATTATATAGAAGGGAGGGTGTATGTTGCCATGGGTAGGCACCAGGAAAGTAAAATTACGGAAAATTATGGATTGAAGGTCTTGGTAAGCCGGAAAAAAAAAGGTATTGGTCGTTGCGCTGGGATTTTTTTTCAGGAGTGTCCAATGGAATTGAATGCGTAAGGGTTTCGCCCAAGTAGAGCATCAGCTTCTAAACCGAGCCCCCCCCCCCCCTGTTGGTCCCACGTAGGCGGGCATTCAAAAGGGCATTTGATTCCCAGGGAAATTGGATGTATCCTCCTGTTTCCCTATGTTTAAGAGGGTAGCCCGGAGATCCCTTCGGCTCTCCCTATATTCCCTGGCAGTTACTGCATGCAGAAGGGCCAGAGCGGAACACTTCAGCGTATCAGCAGCTGCCTCAGCCATAGAATCTAAAGCCAATGTCAATTCCCCCAGTGATTTAATGATATCATCTGGCTGGACCCCGCCCCCCCCCCCCCGTCTCAAGGCAATTTCGAAATTGACAGACCATGCCTTTGTCGTCTTGGAGGCTGAAGCTAAAGCGACTGCTGAATTACGTGCCCCATCAGCTGCCTGATAAACACTTTTGAGGTCGGCATCCATCTTGTGATCCAGCATCTCTTCCAAAGATGCTGCATTCCCTGAGGGGAGTGTCGCACCTTTTGCTAACTTGCTAGCCGAGGTGACCACCAATGGTGAGGAAACAAAAGGCTGTACGTTTGGGCTGGCTGGAGGATATAGCTTGCGAAGATGGATATACGCTAACGGTCCTTCCTCTGCCTTCTGGTCCCCTGAGGGGCCTTGTTCTACTGATGCATCTCCGGTTTCAACCTCACTGCTCCCTGTGTTTGTTTGCTGGGTCTGGGTTTTTGGGGAAACCTCACTTGATGAAAGGGTAGCAGGGTCTTGGGAAAAGCCAAATCATGAAATAAGTCCCTTTTATCAGGCTTAAAAACATGGCTAGGGATTCCTGCTTCTCCTTTCCCTCATCTCTGGCTGTTTCTAGGAAACAGGAATTTCAGACCAATTTTTTGGGAAGTGCATAATTTCCGCAGACCCAGCAGGCTCTGCCTTTGGGGTGGGCAGGACGGAGTGGAGAGGGAGGTTTCCTACCTGAATGACAAAAAAGATCTGCGGCTATGAGGTGGGTAGGCTGAAGAAGAGTGCATTTTCTTCGAGGCACCGTGAGCTTCGGACCTCTTATCCTCCTCTCTGTGTTTTGATTGTTGCTGCGGGCTGTAAGAGAGGAAAGACAGAACACTGTTTTTCCCCCAACAGGATACCCCGGGTGCTCTTTTATTTGAACTTACCTGGTAGTTGCAGCCACTTACCTAGTGGTATGTTGAGGATCTTTTTGTAATACTGGACTGCGGGGAACGGCTGTCAGAAAGGAGAACCAAAGGTAACCTTCTAATCTTTCCTGTGTGTGTGTGTGTGTGTGTGTGTGTGTGTGTGTGTGTGTATTTTTTTTTTTTTACTTAACCAAGATGACAGGGGGAAAAAACGTATACCTATATGCATGTAAACCTAATACGTCTCAACATGTATATACCCATATTCAAACAGGTAACAAAATCTACTCATAGGCATGATACTTGGATAAAAATTACGACACTATTTCTCTGACAAGAAAATTCATAAATATAAATTTACCTTTAACTGGCTTCATAATGGCAAAGTAACCAGTGGGACTCTCCTCTAGCTGTAGGAGATGCTTTTCCTGCGAGTGCAGCTGACATAATGAAGGCATCCAGCTTCATTTATATAGATGTGCTTACTGGGTGAACCAAGATGGCCGCCAACGGCTTCACCCGCTTACCGCGCATACGCCGAATGACGTCACGCCTCCGCGACACTGCTCCGCCTCCGTGGAAGATAAGTCAAACCAAGGCGGCCGCAGGCGAAGCTGCATTGTTAGATGCAAGGGGTGCCAGAATGACAGCCCCATGCATTTTTAAACCGCAGTGCATTTTGGGTGTGGGAACAGCCACAACTACCCGCAATAGTGTGAACCACTCCTAATATCGAACACTTTTGAAAAGTAAAACAATTGTGTACAATGGCGTGCAACAAATCCATGTAAATCTCATATTAGCCTAAAATATATCTAAACCTGAAAACAACTGAATATATTGCAGCTTACAGCCTTTAGATATGCTGCCTGCATTCGTTTTTTATTTTTAGGGGCAGTGCTGGGTGTAGCAAGATAGCGGCGACGGAACGTCACCTCCATTACACATTCTGATGGGTCGCCTAATCTAAGAGTAGATCCTCTTTGCTCGCCTCTATAGCCTTGGAGGACTGGAGTGATGCCATGACGTCCCTTCCGGTCCAGGCTGTAAGTGAATAATATTTTTTTTGTATAGCAAGAAATATATATATATATTTTAATCTTTTGCTTGTAAAGGTAAAGAAGAGATTTGGGGTCTTTTTGACCCCATATAAAAAAGGTTCTGCTGCCCTTATTTCTATTACAAGGGATGTTTACATTCCTTGTAATAGGAATAAAAGGATAAAAAAAAGTAATAAAAGGGACAGTATAAAAATAAAATGTAAAATAAATAATAACAATTTAAAGCTCCCCACCCAGAAGCGATCGTATAAGTCGCAACACACATATGTAAGTGTTGTTCACACCACACGTGTGTGGTATCGCGGCAAACGTTGGAGCAAAACGCTAGCGCTGGGCCTCTGTATCTCTAAACGGGTAACCTGTAAAGGCATTTAAAATGTCTCCTATAGAGATTTTTAAGTACCATAGTTTTCGCCATTCTACAAGCATGCAGAATTTTAAAGAGTGATATATTGGCTATCTATTTACTTGATCACGATCTGATTTTCCATTGGAAAGACATTGGATGGTTTTTACGAAGAAATTCCGCTTAAGCTTGGCTTGCATACACACGGTCACACAAAAGATCTCTGAACTGTCGACCGTCAAGAACGCGGTGACGTACAACACTACGACGAGCCGAGAAAATTAAGTTCAATGCTTCCGAGCTTGCGTCGAATTGTTTCTGAGCATGTGTCAGAATTTTGCGGGTCAAAATTTCTACAGAGGGTTGTATTTTCCGATGTAGGAATTTTTTCTGTCTGAAAATTTTGAGAACCAGCTCTCAATCTTTTGCTGGCGGAAATTCCGACAGCAAAAGTCCGATGGAGCATACACACTGTCGGAATTTCCGTTCAAAAGCTCAAATCGGACTTTTGCTGGCGGAAAATCCGATCGCGTGTACTAGCAAAACAATACTGATTGAAACTTTGTAAACAAAAAGTGCCAGAAATAGTCTGATTGGCAAGTGTATTTTTGTTTTCGTATACGTTTGACCCTGGTTTGACTAAAGTGTTGCTGTTTAACCTGAATTAGCAAATTAAAGAAAAAGGTGACATGTACAGATTCTGGCTATGCTTAGTGCAGCTAAAACAGATCTAATTAAGCTTTCTACTGCCATGCCACAACTTTTATGTTGGGAGAGTACTGCTGGTACATTAATAGTTTTAGCAGCAGCTGCATTTTTGTCTACATTGCAAGCTCTGTTAACTTGCATCCCAGTGGAGCATGGGACCTTCTCAATGAAAGTAGAGGTATGATCAGCAGCTGAGTAGCTAAAAACTATTTAAAGTAAACATTTTTAACCTCTTTTAGTGAACAACATTGCAAATGTGGTCCTGAAACAAAAAGTGTCCTAAAATATACTGTGTACAGCAGTGGCGGCTGGTGCTCAAAATTTTTGGGGGGGCGCAAACAAACGAAAAAAACAAACAAAACAAAATTGCAGCCACTGTGCCCATCAAACGCAGCCACTGTGCCCATCAAACGCAGCCACTGTGCAATGCCATCAAAAGGTAAGTGAACCAACAATGCACTAGCGTTTAAGGAACCTATTTAGAAAATAAAAAACAAACCTTTACAACCCCTTTAAAAACTGGTAAATACATGTGGAGGAGAGAGGTAAAACTCTGTTGCAAGAGGGGGTGAGGTTTATCTCATGGACTGAAAGTGGATGTAAACCCACTCTCATCCTTTCTAAACTACTGCCATAGTGGTTATCTATAAGGATATACATGCCTCCTGCATGTATCTCTACCTGTCAAATGTCTCCTCTCTGTCTGTACTGAGATCCGAAAAACTGCAGATTCTGTGGGTGGGTCTGTTTGGAGCTCAGTGGGTGGAGTCGTGATGTCAGTAGACTCCCCACCCATCTCTACACTCAATCATTTTCTCCTGTGTATTTCTTATACTGAACTTCTGCTATGATCACTAACATCCAGTCAAAACCCAGAAAGGTCACCACATGATTTCAGCATGCCCAATCACGCTGAGGTGTGGAGCCAATCCTGGGAGAGCTGCAGAAGAAAGGAGGAGGGGATCTGAAGTACACAGAATGTCTCGCTCAGGCTCTGCACAAGATATGTAAATCACCTGTCACTCACAGCAAGGGGGGAAATTGTATTTCTCTGTCTGTTTTTATCTCACTGAAAAAAGATAAGAGGACTGCTCAGAGCTGGATTAACTCTTTGTGGCAAGACTGGGCACAGATGACATTAAATCCTATACTGTACAAGGTGCAAGCTTTAATGACATTTTTTTTTTCCGGGTTTACATCCACTTGAAGCAAACATTGATTAAAGATAGCTCCTGCACATGAGATACAGAGTGATCTGTTTGGTTCGCACCGCCTACCTGGCAATCTAAAGCCAAATCTAAAACAACTGTAATAGTGTGTACCAGACTAATAGTTTTTTTTTGGAGCTGCTGTACTAACGATCCAATGTTAGTACATTACATCAATCTCCCCCGCTGAGCAGTTGTGTTCTCACAGGGGGATGCATTCACATGTGCTTGACTGCTGATGGATGACAGGTCTGTGTCTGCCCAGTGGACAGTTGGATGTAAACAGACCGGCTATCCTTTTACACACTCTGATCTGATCCAGCCAGATGGAGGGGAATGTTTATGCTGGAATGAATCTGATCAGTGGTAGCTGGGTGTAAATGGATACAAGTCAGCCAACTGCCCATAGAGGAGAATTGAGGGTCAGGTCCACCTAAAAAATGGACAGGCGGTCCCGCATGATAGGGGCCTGAACGACTGATTGGATGGAGTAGGCGAGTCCTTTTGATTGCATGGTTTTGGTGAATCGGAAGCTGATTTACAGAGAATGTAGGAATGGATTGTGTGGTGTATGGGGACTTTTACACTATTACTTTATTGAGAATTGTTAGATTTTGTGTTTTTGATATATAGTGTCAGGGTTGGATTTACCATTTGACACAGTAGGCTCATTCCTATAGGCAGTAATTATCTCCTGCGGATGAGTGAAATAACCATATAGGGGGTGCAATTCCCTTGTGTCATTTGATAATATTCTTGAAGCCTTGCTGCCCTCTAGGACTGGGGTTGTCCTTAAATTAAATAAAGACAGGACACACTGGCCTACTGCATTATCCCACAATTAAAAAAATATAATAAAAAAATGTAATAAATAAGAACTACTCACAAGCATTAGTAGTATTAGCGCACATCAGGCAACTCTCTGTGGCTAAACATTCCCAGACTGGCAGATGACTCCAGCATTGGGGGAAACCTCACCAGGGTCCCTGCAGGTTGACGCGTTTCAACGGTGTGTCCTTTTTCATCAGAGCCAAAGCCTATATGCTTCTGAGGGAAAGAGGAGGCTTTCCCCTTTATAGTTATTATCTACATGCTTATTTCTATTTTCACTACAAATGTATTTCTTAGATAAGGTTATTTACAATGATATTCTAAGCTAGATAGGATCACTTCCACTATTTACTTTCATGGTTCTAACAGGGTGTTGGCAGGGGTCCCCTGTTTAAAGCTTTTTGACCTTTGTAAATGAATAATGGAGTTATGAAACTGACATGAGGCTTTTCCTAGCTGACCTTGTTTTTCTGGAAGGTGAAATTTTCTGCACAGTTTAGAAATCAATTAGTGGTCTGCGAGTGAAAAAACAGTGGCATATAATAACTCTCTTGTATCATTATTGTTCAATCAGTGACCTTGTACTGTTTTTGTTAAGAGTTCATTAGGGGATCATAACTGAGTGAGCAAGACTATCTAATTTGTTGTGATCGGAGTTGTTATAAACCCGTTAGGTGGAAAATTAGATTGACAACCATTGTAATTCACAACAAACAAGTGTTCTGCATCATTATGTCCTTAAACACTACCTAAGAATGAAACCAGAGCGTAAAGGAGAAGACAAAACCAAATTGTTCAAAAGGAGCTTTTCATTGAGTTTTGAATTGTGGCAGTATTTTGAAATTGTAGAATATGTATGTATATAACCTATTATCAAACTTTTCTCAACACTTGGAGCTAATGTAACAGCATACCAATGAACAAGTATCAGTATAGCCAGAATGGCTTATTTAACCACTTAAGGACAGAAGGTGTTTTTCAGATTCGGCGTTTACAAGACTAAAACTGTTTTTTTTGCTAGAAAATTACTTAAAACCCCCAAACACTATATATATTTTTTTCTAACACCCTAGAGAATAAAATAGTGGTCATTGCAATACTTTTTGTCCCACCGTATTTGCGCAGCGGTCTTACAAGCGCACTTTTTTTGGAAAAAAATCACTTTTTTTGAATTAAAAAATAAGACAACAATAAATTTGGCCCAATTTTTTTTATATATTGTGAAAGATAATGTTACGCCGAGTAAAATGATACCCAACATGTCAGGCTTAAAAATTGCGCCCGCTCGTGGCATGGCGCCAAACTTTTACCCTTAAAAATCTCGATAGGCGACGTTTAAAAATTTCTATAGGTTGCATTTTTTAAGTTACAGAGAAGGTCTAGGGCTAGAATTATTGCTCTCGCTCTAACGATCGCGGCGATACCTCACTTGTGTGATTTGAACACCGTTTTCATATGCAGGCGCTACTCGCGTATGCGTTGGCTTCTGCACGCGAGCTCGTCGGGACGGGGCGCTTTAAAAAAAAAATTTTTTTGTTTTCTTATTTATTTTTATTTTTTTATTACTTTTTACACTGAAAAAAAAAAAAATTTGATCACTTTTATTCCTGTTATAAGGAATGTAAACATCCCTTGTAATAGAAAAAAGCATGACAGGTCCTCTTAAATATGAGATCTGGGGTCAAAAAGACCTCCTATCTCATATTTAGACTAAAATGCAAGAAAAAATAAATAAAAAATTGAAACTGTAATTTTTTCAAATGACAAAAAAAAAATGTTTCTTTAAAGCGGTGTTTCACCCTGCAGAACAACTTTTTAGCATAAAATTAGGCATAGTAGCGCGAGCTACAGTATGCCTGTCTTAATATTTTTTATCCCCGAACTCACTGTGTAATCGTACATAGAAGATTCCGACTGCCCGCGGGGAATGGGCGTTCCTTTCAAGAGGGAGGGTCATTGACGGCCGGCTCTGGCACGTCACGCTCCCCGAAGACAGCCGGAGTAGGTCTCGGCTCTTCACGGCGCCTGCGCACAGACTATGCGCAGGCGCCGTGAAGAGCCAAGTCTATTTCGGCTATTTCCAGGGGAAGCGTGACGCGCCAGAGCCGGCCGTCAATCACCTTCCGTCTGGATTGGAACGCCCATTCCCCGTGGGCAGTCAGAATCTTCTATGTACGATTACACAGTGAGTACGGGGATAAAAAAATTAAGACAGGCATACTGTAGCTCGCGCTACTATGCCTCATTTTATGCTAGAAGAAATTTTTTTTTTTTTTTTTATAGGGTGAACCCCCGCTTTTAAGACGCTGGGCGGGACTGACGTTTTGACGTCCCTTCCACCCAGCAGAGCTATGGGGACGGGTGAAGGACATTTTTCCCTCACTCGCATCCCCAGTCAGCTGCCGAACAGACCCGATCGCCTCCGCCGCTACCGACGGCAACGGTAAGCGGCGGAGGGCGCGGGAGGGGGGGGGCCATCTCCCGCCACCGATAACGGCGATCTCGCGGCGAATCTGCCGCGAAGACCGCTGTTATCGTGTACAGGAGCCTTAGCACTAAAGATGGATACCTCGGTTGTGGCAGCAGCTGCTGCCGTTACCGGGATATCCATCTTTAAAATTACGATGTATATATACAGTGCAGGGTCTGGAAGTGGTTAAGGTGGCCAATTGCAAGTTGTTTTTTTCTCTTTGACTCTCCTCTGAAGAGTGACAACATGGGGGCCTCAAAACAACTCTCAAATGACCTGAAAACAAAGATTGTTTTATATTATGGTTTAGGGGAAGGCTACAAAAAGTTATCGCAGAGATACAAGCTGTCAGTGTCCACTGTGGGGAACATAGTGAGGAAATGGAAGACCACAGGCACAGTTCTTGTTGAGGCCAGAAGTGGCAGGCCACCTCCAAAGACCTACAACATCAACTTGCTGCAGATGGTGTCGCTGTGCATCATTCAACAATTCCGTACACTTTGCACAGGGAGAAGCTGTATGGGAGAGTGAAGTGAAAGAAGCCTTTTCTGCACACACGCCACAAACGGAGTCGCTTGAGGAATGCAAACGCACATTTGGACAAGCCATCTTCATTTTGGAATAAGGTGCTGTGGACTGATGAAACAAAGATTTGAGTTATTTGGTCATAACAAGGGGCATTATACATGGCGGCAAAAGAACACAGCATTCCAAGAAAAGCACTTGCTACCCACAGTAAAATTTGGTGGAGGTTCCATGATGTTGTGGGGCTGTGTGGCCAGTGCCGGTACTGGGAATCTGGTTAAAGTTGAGGGTCTCATTGATTCCACTCAATATCAGCAGATTCTTGAGAATAATGTTGAGGAATCCATCACAAAGTTGAAGTTACGCCGGCGCTGGATATTTCAACAAGACAACGACCCAAAACACTCCTCAAAATCTACTCGGGCATTTATGCAGAGGAACAAGTACAATGTTCTGGAATGGCCATCCCAGTCCCCAGACCTGAATATCATTGAACATCTGTGGGGTGATTTGAAGCAGGCTGTCCATGCTCCGTAACCATCAAACCTAACTGAACTGGAAATGTTTTGTAAGGAGGAATGGTCCAAAATACATTCATCCAGAATCCAGACACTCATTACAGGCTTTAGGAAGCATCTAGAGCAGTGATGGCGAACCTTGGCACCCCAGATGTTTTGGAACTACAGTTCCCATGATGCTCAACTACACTGCAGAGTGCAGGAGCATCATGGGAAATGTAGTTCCAAAACATCTGGGGTGCCAAGGTTCGCCATCACTGATCTAGAGGCTGTTATTTCTGCTAAAGGAGGCTCTACTAAATATTGATGTGATTTTTCTGTTGGGGTGCCCACATTTATGCACCTGTCTAGGTTCATTTTGATGCATATTGCGCTTTTTCTGTTAATCCAATAAACCTAATTTCACTACTGAAATATTATGCTACGTTTCCACTGAGCGGATCGGTTCGGGTCGTTTAGAATGGAACGGGTTTGAATGGTCCGGTCTATTCTGGTGAGCGTTTCCACTGCAAATCGGACCGCCAGGGCCATACAGGTTTTAGAAAAAATGCCTCTCATGATGTCACACTAGTGCGACGAGAAACGTGATGCAGCGTCACTCAGCGTCAGCCAAACAACAACAACAACAATGGAGGTCATTCAGCAGCTCGTCTTTTCTCTGCTAGCCTTTTGGTTCTTTATAGGCAAAATTCATACCGCACTGTATGAGAGAAGGTTGCGAGCGGCAATGAGAAACACAGCCGAAAAGAGAAGAAAACTTTTAGCTTGGATGTGTAGCCGGGAGGAGAAGTATACATTTGTGCTGCTAAGACAAAGACGGCAGCGCTATAGGGTAAGCACAACTGACTGACTTACCTGAAACACACACACACACATACACTGACACACTGAAACACACACTGACCTACACACACACTGACACACACTGACCTATACACACACACACTGACACACACTGACCTATACACACACTGACACACACACACACACTGACCTATACACACACTGACACACACACACTGACAAACCCTGACCTATACACACACTGACACACACACACTGACACACACTGACCTATACACACACACACTGACACACACTGACCTATACACACACTGACACACAGACACACACACACACACACACACACTGACCTATACACACACTGACACACACACACTGACACACACTGACCTATACACACACACACACTGACACACACTGACCTATACACACACTGACACACACACACTGACACACACTGACCTATACACACACTGACACACAGACACACACACTGACCTATACACACACTGACACACACACACACACTGACCTATACACACACTGACACACACACACTGACACACACTGACCTATACACACACACACACTGACACACACTGACCTATACACACACACACTGACACACACACACACACACACTGACCTATACACACACTGACACACACACACACACACTGACCTATACACACACTGACACACACACACTGACACACACTGACCTATACACACACACACACACTGACACACACACACACACACACACACACACACACACACACACACACACACACACACTGACCTATACACACACACTGACACACACACACACACTGACCTATACACACACTGACACACACACACACTGACACACACTGACCTATACACACACTGACACACACACTGACCTATACACACACTGACACACACACTGACCTATACACACACTGACACACACACTGACCTATACACACTGACACACTGCATTTTTTACAGATGCTTCTCCTTTTGGCAAAGCAGCGCCGCCGACCAGTGATTTGGGCATTCCCTCGTGCCAATGAGTGGTGGAATGTGACCGTCCCAGGATTCACCCACAGACAGTGGGTGCAGAATTTAAGGATGTCAGAGGAAACCTTCTCATTCCTTTGTGCCAAGCTACGTCCAGTGATGGAAAAGAAAAGCACCAACTTCAGAGCCTGTTTGCCTGTAAGGAAAAGAATTGCCATTGCACTGTGGAAGCTGGCTACCAACAGTGAATATAGGAGTATAGGTCATCTTTTTGGTGTCAGCAAATCATCAGTGTGCCGGTGTGTGCAGGACTTCTGTAAGGCTGTGTGCACATTGCTAGCTCCTGAAATTGTTCATTTTCCTAACAGGGAAAAGCTCAAAGACATGGCTGAGTACTTTGAGAACAGGTGGGGCCTTCCACAGTGTGTTGGTGCTATTGAAGGCTCACACATACCAATAATAGCACCACAAGAATACCACACTGACTACTTCAACCGAAAAGGCTGGCATTCCATCATCCTCCAGGGAGTAGTGGATGGCAAGGGACTATTCTGGAATGTGAATGTAGGAAAGCCTGGGAGTTTGCATGATGCTCGGGTTCTCCGATTGTCAACATTTTGGGATTGGGTTGGCCAGGGAGGCCTGTATCCTGTTAGCACTAAGAACATTTGTGGGGTGAATGTTGGCTATTATGTGCTTGGGGACTCTGCCTATCCTTTACAAAATTGGCTCCTGAAACCATTTTCTGACAATGGGCGCCTAACAACAGAGCAGCAAATCTACAACAAGAAAACATCCAGGGCACGTGTTGTAGTGGAAAATGCGTTTGGAAGACTAAAGGGTAGATGGAGGTGTCTTATGAAGAGGAATGACAGTGACATTCAACTTACAAAATCCATGGTCCTAACGTGCTGTACTCTTCACAATCTTTGTGAAAGCCATGGAGAAGACTTTGACCAGGATTGGAATACATCTCCAGAAGAGCCAGTACCAGTAATAGCAGCACAGGATATGGAAGAAGAGTGCAGTGAAATACGTCAGGCTCTGATGAGGCACCTTAACGTTAACGTTGTTACCGTGAATAATTAAAATCTTTAATTACTTTTTGCTAAATGCTAAATAAAATCAGACATACTCAGAGAAGTCGTTCTTGTTTTTTATTCCACAAAAAAAATCATCTTCATACATATTTTGTAAAGGCAAAATTTTGATAATGTAGAAACATTGTTTACAATAAAGAGCTTGTAAAGGTTTGTTTTTTATTAAGCTAGTGCAGGGATACGCAATTAGCGGAAATCCAGCTGTTTTGCAGAACTACAAGTCCCATCATGCTTTTGCCTCTGGGTGTCATGCTTGTGACTGTCAGAGTCTTGCTATGCCACATGGGAATCGTAGTTCTGAAACAGTTGGATATCCACTAATTGCATATCCCTAAGCTATTGCATTGTAGTTTTTTTCTTCAATTTCACTTCCAATAAATGTTTTTTTTTTGTTTTCTTTGTATGAATTTCTCACTTCCTGTTCCTCCTTAGTAAGCTGTTCAATAAGCTGTGCTGACTGACTAAACACAGCTCAGATGATGTTGTCAGGTTTACTGAGAAGGAACAGGAAGTGAGAAATTCAGACCAAGAAAAAAAACATCTAAAAAGGAAATTAAAGGAAAAGGTAAACCAAAAATGCCAAGTATATTCGCAATTACATCTACAATGCAAAAATGAGAAGAAATTAAGCGATCGGGGGTGCCCTTTGTTGAAATCCAGGCTCCACCGTCCAAGGGGGGTGATAACGCAAAGGAGGCAGAAGGGAATCAGAGCAGCAGCACAAAGAAAGCCATGTGCAGCAAGGAGCAAATGTGTCCAATCTTGTGTGATCGCTGATGGCTCAAAGGAGCCTATTAAAAAAAAAATCTAACCTTTAAAACCCACTCTATTTTTAAACGTAAACATGGGTACAGGTCCTGTGCTGCATGAAAGGCACTAATGTCTGGGTGGTGACCTGGGTTGACGATTGGCTCCAATCACTTGAACAAGCTGACCAAGGACACCGCGGAAGGTCTGGTTGAAGGTAGCCAACTGCTCCATCTGCTGCCGGGCAATTTCTGCCTCCTGGCGCATAGCTTCCTGTGCATCCTGACGTAGTGCTTGAAACCGCCTCTCAGAAAGGTTATCCATTCTTTCCAGCTGCCTTTCTTCTGCTGCCCGCATATCCTCCATAACTGTGCGCAGATCCAACTGGAACCTTCTCCTTTCACCTGTAATATACAAAAGACCTAAATATTGCTTTTGGTAACATCTGCCAAACCAATACTGTAAGCTCCTTTCTCATCTGCCCCACTAGACTGTACCACACTGATTCACTGCCACACCTCTGTTCCCCCCGCTCATCTGCTACACCAATACACAGCACTGCTCATCTGCCCACTGCTGAACCCCCTTCTCATCTCTTCTACCACTGTACCTCCTGCTAATCCCCCCCTTCTCATCTCTTCCACCACTGTACCTCCTGCACATCTCCCCCACAGCTGATCTCCCCCTCCTCATCTATTCCACCACTGTACCTCCTGCACATCTCCCCCACAGCTGGTCCCCCCCTTCTCATCTCTTCCACCACTGTACCTCATGCACATCTCCCCCACAGCTGATCTCCCCCTTCTTATCTATTCCAACACTGTACCTCCTGCACATCTCCCCCACAGCTGATCTCCCCCTTCTTATCTATTCCAACACTGTACCTCCTGCACATCTGCCCCACTGCTGTTTTAGTTTAAGAAAATGCAGTTAAAAATTACTTTATTATCATCATGTCTTACCATTGTGCCTTGGTGCATTGGGAGTACTCTGTAGTTGGCTACTCTGTGGTTGGCTACTCTGTGGTTGGCTACTCTGTGGTTGGCTTGAGGAAATACTGCTGCTGTTGCTGCTGAAAGACATTGAAGGTCCATCTTCTGATAAGTTTGATGCATCAGTGGAGAGTCCATCAACTGTTTCTGAAAATAAACATATGGTTAGATATTATATTTTAAATGGTAAGCAGAGCGATATCCTATGCCAAGTTTTAAAAAAAAAAAAACTTACCAAAGGGGTCTACCATAGATTCGAGAATTACAGTTGCAGAGTCCAGACCTCCCTCCCTGCCTTGGTTTGCTGGCCGATGACCGTAAATGGCGTCCATGGCGTCGTACCACCTCCAAGCAGTTGGACAGTTTCCACTACGGCTGTTGGCGTCCTTAATTTTTTTATATTGTGCTTTAAGCTTTTTAAGCTTTGCCCTACACTGGCCCGACGTCCGTTCAAATCCCTCGGCTGCCATCCGCTGAGAAATATCTTTATAGACCTTTTCATTTCTCACTGATCCATCAAGCTCACTCTGAATAACGCCATCGCCGATGATTGCTAAGAACGTAGATAGTTCCTCAGATAACCAGACCCTGCTGTTGTTTGCTGGCATCCTTCTCCTTTATATGGACTAATAAGGCGACGTGGTGATTGTTTGGCGCTTTGCTTTGACGTCAGCATTGATGTTTTCTGACCACCAATCAGTGGAAATTACTGTGTGACGCCAGTAGCTCCGCCCTAACCGTACCGTTCCATTTTCTATGGACCCACATGAGAAGCAGGACCCTGAATGGTGCGGTACGGTTCGGTTTTATGGCACGCTTTCATAATGGAAACACCCAAAATAGCGTACCGTACCGAACCGTACCGAACCGATCCGCTCAGTGGAAACGTAGCATTAGTGTCCTTCAGTTATTTGATAGATCAACATGAAATTGCTGATCCAAATATTTATAAATGACAATCATGGAAATTGTCAGGGGTTCCTAAACTTTTTGCATAAAACTGTAATTTATGTTACTGATTGTTTAGGTCACATTAAACTGTGCCGAGGACTCCCATAGACAACCAAACCTATAAAAAAATTATTAACTCATGGTCTTTCTGGAATCAAATAGAGGGCCCCTGCAAAAGATGATTGTTCATGCTTAATGCTGACTCAAGTTGTCACTTTTTTGAAGAGTTATGCCTTTGGGGACAACCTTCACATCCAACAGTTCCAGGTATGTCAGATGCCATGTCCCCCACTTTGCATTGTATCATTTCTCCTATTAGCCACTATATGCTGGGCCCTATAGTGACATAGGGGCCTGTGGAACCACAGAAAGTTTTGATTATTTTTGATATTCAAATATTGGAGCTGCTTTAGTGTACATATCCTTCGTTTCACCTGTGGCTTGTGCACTGTACTGGCTCACTCTTCAGCTTTTTAAAAAATGTTTTCAGTTCTGAGTTCTGACCATGCCTGTTTTTTGTTTTGTTCCTCCTGTGTCATAGGACTGCATAGGGCCTTACCTTCATTTTTT
This sequence comes from Rana temporaria, assembly GCF_905171775.1. Classification (NCBI taxonomy): domain Eukaryota; kingdom Metazoa; phylum Chordata; class Amphibia; order Anura; family Ranidae; genus Rana; species Rana temporaria. The sequence goes on along the minus strand of NC_053489.1, from coordinate 147,884,538 downwards.
TTTTTTAGATGAGTTTCATTTAGTCTTTAGTGCAGGGGTGTCAAATTCATTTCTTCACATGCCACATCAGCATTGGTTGCTCTCAAAGGGTCAGTTGTATCTGTAAGACTATGTAAATTGCTCCGGGGCTTTTTTTTTTTCTCAGAAAATAGGTGCAGGAACTCAACCCCCCCCAACTGCACTGCATTGAACGGTGGGTGTGGCCAAATTGCGCTAACAGTGGGAGGATCATAAAGGGGCAAGTGTGTTCAGGAGTGTGCTTCGAACAGAGTGTTGTTTCATGGGTGCCTTATGCGCAGAGTTCAGAGGTGCTCCATGTACATTACGCAGAGTTCAGGGGTGCACTACATACCGAGTGCAGGTTTCAGGTGTGTGCTATGTACAGAGTGCAGTTTTGAGAAGTGCCCTATACGCAGACTGCAGAGTTCAGGGGTGTGCTACATACAGAGTGCAGAGTTCAAGACTGCGCTGTTTGCAGGGTTCAGCTCTCTTTCACAGGCTGTCCACATCTCACTTCCACCCCTCCTCGGCTCTGACCTCTGCACCACTCTCCCTTCCCCCCCACCTCTGCACACATCTCCCCCCACACCCTCAACTCTCTCCCCCCACCCCCAAAAGCTTCCTCATATCCCACCTACCCTGCAAAGCTCTAGCACTTCCTGGCAGCGTAGGTGCCTCTCTCCCTCACTTGCAGGGGAGATCATTGGTTGCATCTGTGCACCCGGGCACAGATGGGGAATACAGTGCAACTTACCATGTTATTCTCATCCCACATTGCACCTGCATCTTCCTTGTCCCTGCCACAAGTGCAGGGCAGGCTGGGATTTTAGAGCCACTGAGAAGGAAAGCTGTCTTTGTAAACACAAAAATCTTCTGTGTTTTACAATTGACAGTGGTGAGCGCGGAGAATAGGTCGAGAGCTGGAGGTGCTGAAACAGAGATCTGCCATGTTCCAGATGAAAAAAAGCCCCAGGTGTGATGGCCACATGAAAAAGCTTTGCAGACCAGTTTTGGTCCTCGGGCCTTGTGTTTGACACATGCGCTTTAGTGAGTATACGGTCAACTCGGCTGTCTATATTAAGTAAATCTGTGAAAAGGAATTGGCAATTTAAAATGCATATATGAAGAGCTCTTTAAAAAAAAAAAAAAAAAAAAAAAATATATAGGCTTTTGAATCGATATGCAGATCTTAATTTTTACTGTAAAACATGAGATTGACAGTGCCTCCAGCTTTCCTGTTGGTTATTGAGTCTGCCTATCACTGACCGGGCCACTTTTTGCAATTTGGCACTGCCTCTCTTTAACTGACAATTGCACGGTCGTGCGACTTGGATCCCAAACAAATTTGACATACGTATTTTTTCTACAAACAGAGCTTTCTTTTTGGTGGTATTTGATCACCTCTGCGGTTTTTATTTTTTGCGCTATAAACAAAAATAGAGCGTCAATTTAAAAAAAATATATTTACACACACATCTCCCCGTTCTTTAGCTCCTGTGACCGATCGCGGGACACCGGCAGCGGAACGATGCGCTTGCAACCCCGCGGCTGGGCTCTTAAAGGCAATGTACAGGTACGTACCTGTGCCCAGCCGTACCCTTCTGCCGACGTATATTGGCGTGAAGGGGTCCTTTAAGTGGTTAAGGTAGATATTGGGGCAAAAAAACATATTTCTTTTATTTCGATACAGTAGGTAATTATGTAAATAATGGTAACAAAGATAAATCCGCCCTTTCTGTGTTCCCACCACTGTGAAAACTGTGAGTATATTGGTCACAGCAGACCCAAGGTGTCAACTGGTCGCTCACCACCTCCCCGCTGTTCCTTCCTGGATCTCTGCTTCCTTGATTGGCCTTGATCTGTCACGTTCACTTCAGATGGTTGCGGCACAGCCACGCCCCGACATGTTTCGTCATAAAAGACTTAGTCATGGGATTAATCAATCCCATGACTAAGTCTTTTATGACGAAACATGTCGGTCGTGGCTGTGCGGCAACCATCTGAAGTGAACGTGTGACGGATCAAGGAAGCAGAGATCCAGGATGGAACAGCGGGGAGGTGGTAAAGGACCAGTTGACACCTTGGGTCTGCTGTGACCAATATACTCGGTTTTCGGTTCATCTCTGAATGAGTGTTTGCTGTGCAGTGTATTGCTCTATTTTTTGAGATTCATGTGAATGCTATATTTGAAGATTTAAGTGTGTTATTAAACTGATTTTACGGTATCACGCTTTTTTGAGCACTTCTTTTATTTACATGCAGAGCTTTCTGGCAGTGAATTTTTTGGAACTGGAATTATCTGCTATACCTACCAGTGAGGTCTTTTTGTACACGTTTACACGCCGAACACGAGAGTGTAAGGCAATTTGAGTTGGTGAGTTTTGCATCTGACGGGAGAGGATTCACTGACACCGGGTGTGGTGGAAGATTGGAAGCTATTATTATTTTTTCACAAACCTACTTAAAGCGGTAGTTCACCCACAATCCCATGATGTTACCATCGAGACAGGCATTGTAGCGCGAGCTACAGTATGCCTGTCCCGATTTTTTTAACCCCGTACTCACCTCGTAGTCGTCCATCGTAGATTCCGGCTCCCGCGGGGAATGGGCGTGCCTATGGAGAGGGAGGATGATTGACGGCCGGCCCTGGCACGTCACTCTCCCCGAAGACAGCCGGAGTAGGTCTCGGCTCTTCACGGCGCGTGCGCACAGGCTATGCGCACGCGTCGTGAAGACCAAGCCTATTTCGGCTATTTCCGGAGAAGCGTGACGCGCCAGAGCCGGCCGTCAATCATCCTCCGTCTCCAGAGGCACGCCCATTCCCCGGTATCTTCGATGGACGACTACAAGGTGAGTATGGGGGGAAAAAATTCGGGACAGGCATACTGTAGCTCGCGCTACAGTGCCTGATTTAAAGGTAAAAGATAAAAAAAATTTTTTTTTCCTGTCGATAGGGTGAACCCCCGCTTTAATGTGTTTTATGGACTTATATTTGATTACTATTTAAACACATTTATATATATTTTTTGAAATTTGTGCACATATTCACTTTTGGCACATGGTGATGTTTATGGACATTATTTTTGAATACCTGTGAAAACTTTTTTGTAGGGTTTTAGAATATGTTCTTCATAGTAGGTAATTGGCTCAGGGGCAGAACTCAGGAGGGCAAGAAATTAGAATGGGCAGGTGCACACACATGAAATTGATTCTCAGTGACACTGACACCGATACATCCCCTCCTGAGTCACAGTGACCGTCTCTCTCCATGCAAGGTAGTCCTTTCAGTCCACTCCAGTCCTGCTCCTGACTTGTATTGCTCCTGTCCCACACAAGGCTCTAGTCACCCTGCTCGGCTCCCTTGTACCATGATATCACACAACACGCTCAGGCACCGCCTCTGCCAGACCCCATCCGCACAGCCCGAACACACCTTTACAGGCACTCGGATGGTCTCGCCCGAGCGTTACAGCTATATTTTTTGGCAACCTTTTCCTGTCACTGGCATTTACAGGCAGGAGAGAAGTGCCCATTTTTTATTGGCTGCAGGTGAAAATTCTGACGGTTGGCTCCGCTGCAGGGGAGGGAATTCCAGCAGGTTGACAGCCTCAGCTCTGTTCCTGTGTGCTGTTTGAGGGGGTGTGTCTTTTCCCTCCAATCGGCTCTCAGAACTCTCCTCACTGAGCTCTGCAGAGTGTAATTTCAGTTCACCCCCCCTTTTTTTTTTTTTTTGAACGCTCAGACAAGCTTATAAATTCAGCACTTTGAACAGATGTAGAAAAGACTGCAGATAAACAGATACAACATATGTAGGACAATTTGTTTAATCTCTTGTGTATCAACTCAAGATAGTCCTTTCACTGGATATATGTTTGGATTTATAATCGCTTTAAGTCACCTGTCCCTCTGCTTCCTCCATGGTTCTCAGCATCATCACATCTAATGCCGCGTACACACCATCACTTTATGTGATGAAAAAAATGACGTTTTTAAAAACGTCACTTTAATTGACTGTGTGTGGGGGAAAACGTCGTTTTATGTCTTGTAAAAAACGACCAAAAAAAATTGAAGCATGCTTCAATTTTATGTGTCGTTTTTCAAAAGTGCACTTTTTACTTCACAGAAATTGACCGTGTGTAGCAAAAAACGTCGTTTTGTAAGACGTTTTTTCATCCACGCATGCCCAGAAGCTACTTCAATGGTAAAACGTGGTGGAACGTAACCTCACTTTGCAAGAACATTGTGAGAAAAACGATGGTGTGTAGGCAACTTCGTCTTTGAAAATTGAATTTTCAAAAACGTCATTTTTTACTTCACAGAAAGTGTCGTTTTTTTTTTCATCACATAAAGTGATGGTGTGTACGGGGCATAATGCAGGAGGGTACCTTGTGTTAATCTTAATGATGGCAGGACCTTATCCCGCTGAAGCATTGGGGAGATGACACTGTGGGGACTGGTCTAGCAGCATAGAGAAGTGTAGTAGTAGATAACATTAACCCTTGCAGTGCTGGTCTGGCCCCACTGTAAGGGAGGATTAACAAGGGATGCTTTTTAAGTTTCCTGTAGTCGTGCTTTGAAGCAAAGTTGTAATTTCCTAAGCATTTCAGCTGCCTCCAACTCCATCTCTACCGATCTTTTTTATCATTTTATGCTCAGTTTGACTTTGATGAGGTTTGTGACAAGTTTACTTTTGGCTTCCCAGGTGTCTGATCAGTTGTTGTACATCATTTTCCTGTGTTGTTCGATAAAGCCAAAGGTGGCAGCTATCTACCAACACCTGTATGTGTTTCCAGCTGCTTAAGATTAGCAGTTGGTAGAAATGGATAGACACACATGTTGGCGCAATATGACTTTGTGTTCGAAACATTCTCCTTTTCGTATGTCCCTCTTTAATTTACTTTTCTATCATCCTTCATATTGTTGTCCCAGTGAATATGCACTTTTTAGATTCATGCTTCGGGTACTCCATTTATTTCTTATGTCTGTTTATGTATTGCACCTTGAAAGTACACCAATATCAGGCAAACAATGCATAGTAAGTAATGAAGATACGATTGGTAAAGTCTTCTTAGAAGCAGCTGGTGCTATTTAATCAGATTAGTAGGTGGTCTGCTCCCAGGCATGAGTTCCTGGCTGTCCCTACTATATTATGTATGAGTCTCATTTGCATATAATGGACTGATGCACCATGTAATGCCAAAATAGATTTGCATAGCTTATGCATATTTTAAAGAGTATGACAACTGTGTGGAACGGTATTGTTGTTTTTGTCCCCTGTAGACTATCCTGTAGCATGTCCTGCACATCCGTGTATAGTGGATAGACAGTGGTAAAATTGGATTTATTTTCTCTTCAACTTGGTATTACTCATGATTCAGATAAATTGCTTTTCTTTTCAGAGCATTGGGCTTTAGTCTCCTGCATATGGAATTTTCCAATCCAATGATTTGTCCTTTTTTTTTTTTTTTTTGTACAAGTGGCTTTGGTGTGTTTATAATGTTTCTAAATGTGTTTCTTCTTATGTCTTATACTGAATGTTATTAGGAAGTACAGTAGCTTTTCTATACAGTATAATATACTCTGGAAGGTTCCAGATACAGTACTCTGCATATGACACTGTGATCTCTACATCTGTTAGATATGTGAACCCCATACTGTATCAGTGTGCTCATGTGGTATGACATTTTCATTCTCATGTTATGTGTGCAAACTATTGTATTAATTGCATATCATATATATATATATATATATATATATATATATATATATATATATATATATATATATATATATATATATATATATATATATATATATATATATATATATATATATATATATATATATATATATATATATATATATATATATATATATATATATATATATATATATATATATATATATATTGTTTAGTACTTGTGAGATATTGCATTTTTAAATGTCATATATATTTTTCTCTAGCCAGCAGGTGGAGCTATAGGCTTGTTTTCATATGATTATCAGGCTAATCTTAAAGGGGTTGTAAATCCTTGTGTTTTTTCACCTAAAAGCGAAGCTCCACCCTAAAGTGGAACTTCCGCTCATCGGATTCCTCCCCCCCTCCGGTGCTGCAATTGGCACCTTTCAGGGGGAGGGGGGTGCAAATACCTGTCTAAGACGGGCAATTGCACTCACTTCCGGCATAGACTGCGGGGACCTGCGGGTAGTGCGTCAGTTCCCACCACTCCCCCCGTTGTGTTCTGGGAAACACAGAGGGTGTTATTTACTAAAGGAAAATCCACTTTGCACTGAAAGTGCACTTGGCAGTGCAGTTGCTGTAGATCCGAGGGGGGACATGCAAGGGAAATAAAAAACAGCATTTTAGCTTGCACACGATAAGATGATAAAATCAGCAGAGCTTCCCCCCATTTCAGATCTACCCCTCCGATCTACAGTGACTGCACTTCCAAGTGCACTTGTAGTGCAGAGTGGATTTGCCTTTAGTAAATCAACCCCAGAGCTACCAAAACACAGCGGGGAACAGTGAGGACGGCGCAGTGCGACTCGCGTATGCGCAGTAGGGAATCGGGCTGTGAAGCCTCAACGCTTCACTTTCTGATTCCCTCACTGATGATGGCGGTGGGGGCAGCCGAGAGACGAGCGATTGCTTGTCTTCTGCTGCCGACGTCGCTGGACTCCAGGACAGGTAAGTCTCCGTTTATTAAAAGTCAGAAGCTGCAGTATTTGTAGCTGCTGGCTTTTAATATTTTTTTTTATGTCGAAGCTCCGCTTTTAATGCATCAGGGTGAATATTGGGGTGAATAAACATCTGACACTGACCGCCCCTCTAGCCCCCCCATTTTACTCACCTGAGCCCTTCGTTCCCTCAGCGGAGACATGCTCTTCCTCTCTGCCCGGGGTTTTCAGCTCTTGATTAGATAGATAGCAGTGCAGCCATTGGCTCCCGCTGCTGTCAGGAAGGGGGTACATTCAGGTTAAATTTTATCATCTTGTATAGACCTGGATCGAGGAATGGTAAGGCTGATGCCCTATCAAGGATGCTGTATGAGCCTCTCCAGGAAGAATGTACAAGACATTCTTGATTCTCCTCAAAGAGGGGCATGGGAATGATCCACTTCTCAATCGTCCTCCTAAAGACAATAACCTTGAATATAGGAAAACATAGGAAAATTAAACAGGATTTTTAACCAGTTAAGACCCGTACCAAAATGCAGGTAAAGGACCAAGCCCCTTTTTGCGATTCGGCACTGCGTCACTTTTACTAACAATTGCACGGTAGTGCGACGTGGCTCCCAAACAAAATTGGCGTCCTTTTTTTTCCCCACAAATGGAGCTTTCTTTTGGTGGTATTTGATCACCTCTGCGGTTTTTATTTTTTGCGCTATAAACAAAAATAGAGCGACCATTTAAAAAAAAAAAATGCAATATCTTTTACTTTTTGCTACAATAAATATCCCCCAAAAATATATATAAAAATATATTTTTTTTCCTCAGTTTATGTAGTCTTCTACCTATTTTTGGTAAAAAAAAATTGCAATAAGCGTTTTTTGATTGGTTTGCGCAAAATTTATAGCGTTTACAAAATAGGGCATAGTTTTCATGGATTTTTATAATTTTTTAATTTTTTTACTACTAATGGCGGTGATCAGCGTTTTTTTTTTTTTTTTTTCATGACTGCGACATTATGGCGGACACATCGGACAATTTTGACACATTTTTGGGACCATTGTAATTTTCAAAGCAAAAAATGCTATAAAAATGCATTTACTGTGAAAATGGCAATTGCAGTTTGGGAGTTAACCACTAGGGGGCGCTGAAGGGGTTAAGTATGACTTCATATGTGTTTCTAACTGTAGGGGGTGCTGGACGTGTGACGTCATTGATCGCATTTCCATATATCAGGGAACAGACGATCAATGACAGCGACACAACGAAGAACAGGGAAGGTGTGTTTACACACACCTCTCCCCGTCCTTCAGCTCCGGGGACCGATCATGGGACTCTGGCGGCGATCAGGGTCGGCGGGTCCCGCGGCGCTTCGAACTGGGTTGCGGGCCCGCGACCCATGGCTGGGCTTTTACCAATCACGTACAGGTACGTGATTGTGCCCAGCCGTGCCATTCTGCCGACGTATATCGGCGTTAGGCAGTCCTTAAGTGGTTAAAGTGCAAAAAATTACAAATAATTTATATAAAAAAATATATTTTATTATACAAAATTACATAGCGTAAAAAGATCCATCATATAATAGAGTTTCAAAGATGCATGCAGACAATTCTCTCAACATGTTTCGCCATTCAATTTGGCTTCTTCAGGAGTTTTTTTTGTCAAGCACTACTGTGAATATTGATGGTTACGTCTAAAAAATATATAAACGCATTTCTTAGAGCCACATCAGGAGGAGGACCTTTGAAGATAGGCAGCGTCTAAAGGAGCGTGTGTACACAAGTTTGTCAGGTCAAAAGTCCAAAGTACAAACACGTATGCTCGAAAGCAATGCTCACTAAACACAAAATTAGCAGAAGATGCCCAAAGGGTGGCGCTAAAGAGCTGAAAAACTACGTAGTACGCAACTACGTTCGTGTTTGTTGGCCGATTTTAATTATGTGCCGTTTGTATGCAAGACAAGTTTTTGGCCAACACCCTTCGGACAAAAGTCTGATGCTTTGTCTGCCGAAAATCTGATCGTGTGTACGAGGCTTAAGGATATTTATTCCCTTTTCCACTCTTGCTCACAAGGTTGTGTTCCTTGTAGCCATCACCATTGCGAGGCATGTGTCTGAGCTGGAGGATCTGTTAAGAACCCTTTCTGGTCTTTTACAAGAACAAGGGTGGTGTTGGGCCCTAGTGCCTCCTTCCTTCTAAGGCGGTTTTGGCCTTTAACCTCAACAAAGACATTGTTCTTGAATCCTTCTTTACAGGTCCAGTGCATCAAAAGGAGATCTTCCTTTAAAAATGCATGTAGTTTGTGCTGTGCGTGTCTACCTCTCAACCACTGCTTTTATTGATTCTTTGTCATCCCTGATGACGGTAAGAGCCGGTTCACACTGGGGCGACTTGCGATCCGACTTCATGTCGCCTCAAGTCGTCCCAAGTCGCGCTGTACAGAAAAACAATGGAAGTGAATGGGAGCGGTGTTAATACACACGACTCAAGGCGATCCAACTTCAGAAAAGGTTCCTGTACTACTTCAATCCGACTTGTAGGCGATTTGTACCCATTGATTTCAATGGAAGTCGCCTCCAAGTCTGATCACTGTCTTAACTGAAGCGACTTTCCAGGAAGATAACATACATTTCTCAGGCAAACCTTTCCTGCCCCCCTCCCTCCCCCTCCCTCTCCCTCCCCCAGAGCTGATTGTTGTTTGGCCACTGGAAAGTCTCCTGTCCTGGAGACGACTTCAATTTGTGTTGTAAATCACCCCAGATCGCCCTGTGGTTCATGTTCAAGTCGTGTCGGAGTCGCCTCTGAAAGTTGCGCTGGAAGTCGTGTCGCCCTAGTGTGAACCGACGCTAAAGGGACTTCTTGTTCCACCATTCTTTGGTGGCCCAGACAGATCATCATTTAAGTTTATGGTATTAAGGATTGGGTTCTGGCCTTTTCAGCATCAGGACATTGTTTTCCAGATTTGCAAGGCTGCCATCTGGTCCTTTGGTCACGTTCTTTTGACCAGGTGCTCAAGACTCATCTGATGTCAACTTGGGGCAGATGGTCCTTAATGCGAATCCTTGAGCCACACACCACCTCAAATCCTGCTGTTTTGTGGGCCTGTTAGGCTACGTGTACACCCTGACTGCGGCTGCGGGAAACCGCAAACTGCGGTTTTAATCAAGATTTGACTGTGATTCTGTCACAATTCGCGATTTCCCATAGCCGGTAATCAAAACTTTCCTATTCTTAAATGCGATTCTTGCACGTTCAGGAGAGGGAGGTTTAACCTCATCTAAACGTGGCAGCTCCTAAACTTCGCTAAAAGCCTATGTGTACTGTAACCTGGGGGACAGGTAACGGGTACAAAGCTCCCTGGTATAAGCAGTCTTTCAGGCACAGATACCAAATCCAGTGAAGTGACAAACAGTGCAGTGTTTTTTGTGATGTATACGCAGAGCTTTTTTTCTCAGAAAATAGGTGCAGGAACTCAACCACGACCCCGTTCAGATTTCACAAACAGTAGAAGGGTCTTAAAGAGACATTAAATACCAGGATTGCATTACATACAAAGTGCAGAGTTCAGGGGGTTACACACAGAGTACAGAGCTGTCACTTGTAAACACAGAAACCAGTGATTGTGGTGAGCAGGCACCAAAGGGTCTGAGCCAGAGGTGGTGGAACTGAGTTCCCCCAAGTTCCCCCTGAAAAAAAGCCCTGTATACAAGTCTATATACAGGTGCTGTACAGTGTTTCAAAAACAAATAGGAACAAAAATGGCCAAACAAAAACCCAGCCGTGTCTCGGCACTAACTATACAATATTTACAGATCCTAACTACCAGGCTGAGCAAGCCTACAGCTTGTAAGCTTCCACATACATAACTTTTTTACCAACCTTTTGCTCTCATAGACAGAAGTTGTCAGAGTTTTCCAGGCCAAGAGCAATGGCTGTCTGTCTCAGGTGAATTTAAATTTGCCTGGGTGACATATTGATATATCGTATGGTGTGTAGATAATTAGTTGTTATAATGATGATATAAGTTATGTTCCAGCAGCAACCTGATTCTTCCAGAGCGAGACACTTTATTTTGACTTCCAACACAGAACAAAGTCCAGTACTTGCAACAGATGACAAATATCCAACAGAGTAAATATGACCACGAATACCAGCCTTCAGAGTCCCATCTTTTTTAGACCATTCCTAGACCTGTGCCTTAATATCCATAGATAGAGACAAGACTGACCTCCAGATTAGATTGCCTATACACTGAATGGCTGAGCAATTTGATTGGCTGTCTCCATTGGCTCTTTGATCTACCATCTGTCTATTAGAGTGACAGATAATGACCCCCAGCCGGAAACGGCTGCAGTCATCAACTGCCCTAATTTGCATTCTTGCATATTAACATCAACAAGTCTCCTTTGATATGTGTAATTAGATTAACAGATACTAATGTGGTTTTCACAACTCTAGCACCCTTTTGATGTGTAGAATGGACATGTCCTGGAATGCCTACATCCCTAATTTGTTTTAAGATCAACAAGTCCCCTTTGATATGTGCAATTAGATTATGTGGCCTGTACAATAGACTTGTCCTAGAATGCCCACATGTAACACCATATATACAATGCATACACATATATATTTATATTACAACAGGGAAGAGGACCAAGACCCGAACTGGACCATGGATCAGAGATCTTTAAATGTGTATGAGAGGAGCCTGGGAGATGTATAAACCCCAAACAGGACTTTTCCCAGCTCTCTCTGGTACGCTCTGCTACAGTACATACACATAGGGCTCATATACACTATAACTTCTAAACTTGAGTTAAAGTGGAGTTCCACTCAAAAAAAACAAAAAAAAAAACACAAAAATCCTGTAAAGAAAAAATAAATACAAATTTTACTTACCAGGAATGGTGGTTGCTATGCGGAAGTTCCTAATCTGCCTCTTCCCATACTGCGGCAGGTCTGCTTCCTCGTCCTCCCTGCGTTGTCTTCTGGGGAATGGGGCACGCTGCTTTCTGGGAACTGTGTGTATCCCAGAAAGCAGCTGCCCATTCACAAAAGCGCAGCGAGACTCCCGCATGCTCAGTAGGAAACGGGTCCACTGCCTGTTTCCCTCAGTTAGGATGGCAGTGTCGGCAGCTGCCAGGATCAAGCAATCGGCCTTGGTGGGGCCGACATTGTGGACTCAAGTTTAGGAGCTGCTAGTGTACATAAAGCCTTAGGCCCCTTTCACACTTGTACGACTTTGTCCTGTGACTTGGGACTGCAAAGTCGCATGACAAGTCGTTCCCCATGATTTCCAATGACAACCATTCATATTAGTACGACTTCAAAGTAGTCCCTGCACTTCTTTGGTCCTACTTTAATCCTACTTCAGCCCATTGAATATCACTGCTAGCTGCATACTAGCACATTATGACTTTTATCTTGCAGGGGGAAAAAAAAACATCCGGCAGTATACAACCGCTTTAACCCCCTTCATTTACATGTATGCAGTCGGCTGGCTTCATGCTGCCATAATAAAGCTATTTCCAAAAATTGCTTTGGTTTTTATATTTTTAAGTTTTTTTTTTTTATGTCAAGCACTGGTTTGGTATAGTTATAAAGACAATTTATAGGCATCATGCACAATGGACGTTATAAAAACGCAAGTAGCTTTAGCTGTAGAAAACAATACTTGCACAAAAGCTTATGGTTTAAAAACGCTCATAAATGCCGAATAGTATGTTTTGTTTTTGGCATACTTGGGCCTCATGCACAGTCACTGGACTTTTTTCAAGCACCTTTTTTTGGCTTTAGGGTTTTTTTTTTTTTCTACAGCCAGTAAACTCCCCAGCATGCTATCCTATGTGTTCATGCACATATAGGCTGTTATCAGTGTTTGTTTTTTTGGCAGGGCCATTTTTCAGGCTGGAAAAAAAAATACTGCGTTTTTTTCAGCCGTAAAAACCTGAAAAAAAATCTGGCGTTTTATGAGCGTTTTTTAGGAACTATAATGTTGCTAAAAAAAGCAAAAGGTAAAGAACTTTGAACGTGCCATTCTACAGCTAAAGCTACTGACATTTTTAAAACGTCCAGTGTGCATGAGGAAAAAAAATATAAAAAAATATATATATCCTCTCTTCTCTTTGCTCTTCAGTGACTAACCTTTCTAGTTATTTCACATGTATTCTTGTTAGTAACGTAGACTGCAGAAACATCACTTGCAGTTTTTAAAGTAAACACTTGGTGGAAGTATTGCACTAGCCTGTGCAAATTTCATTCAATATTGTTACTGTATTTCTGGAATGGTCTTTTTTGTTTACCAGTAGATATTTCATGCAGTTCTCCTATAAGTAGCTATTGTCCTAGGAAATTACTTGGGATTTTCTATTAATTAATTCATTTATTATTTGCTTGACCAGCTATGCAATAGCTATCTTAACTAATACCACAGCCTGTAGGCACATTTGAAACCTTTTTTACTTTAAATGCTTATTAAATTTGCACAAATCCTTATAGCTGAGATATTATGAGGAGGCTATAGCCACTTTGCATACACTGGAACTTAAAGTGGAGTGGAACTTCCGCTCATTGTACTTCTCCCCCCCCCCCTTCCCGGGGGGACTCGCATGATACCTGTCTTTCACAGATTTCTTGTTCCCAATGCCGGGAGCCTCAGCCACGGATATTTGCGTCACCGCTCAGGCTCCCTCCTCCTCCCCCGGCCGCCGGGTCAGTAGGAGAGTGGAGAGGAGCGCATGCGCAGTAGTGTTCCCGGCGTGAAGCAGTAAGGCTACACTGCCAGTTCCCTTACTCACAATGGAGACGGTATGCAGCCGACAGCTGATGGAAACAGCTGCATGGCCGACATTGCTGGACTCCAGGACAGGTAAGTGTCCTATTATTAAAAGTCAGCAGCAGGAGATCTCAGGGATTGACAGAGTTAATTTTAGGGAGTGCACTCCCCCCCCCCTGATAATCTTCTCTACTTACTTTCATTCTTCTCTTGGAATAATCTGTGGTCTTAGTCCTCACCCCCCCCCTTTCCTTCACTGGGAGGGGTGAAGGGACGGGGAAATTAAGAGATATTCATAGTTATCTTTCAGACTATGGAAATGTTATCTAGTTGTGTTTTTTGTTTTACCCTTTTTGTTTTCTCTCTTGAATCAGAGCAATAAGCTGTAACAGATTTGCAGACCAGAAGACAATAATTTACTGTCACGTACCTAGTAGACTAGTCCGATCTGCAGATGAAGGCCTCTCTTATGTCGACAGAACGCCTGTTACTGGCAGGATTTTCCTGACATTTACTTTTCTAGAAAGACACTGTTCTGTTCCCACATGAAGGCGAATGAAGGTATAACTCATAATAGCTGTGTGATTTCCTACCTTCGTATCCAAGCAGTGGGGCAGACCGGACCGGCAGATGCTCGGGTTAGATGGATCCAGACTTAGACATGAGGATGAAATCAACGTGGGTTTATTCAATTTAGATAAAGCAATAAACAGTGATACAATACTGTTCTGTAGTAGTGGTATCAATGCTGTCTTGTTTGTGTCTATCCTGAGGCTAACTGCTGGTCAAAAACTGATGCCTTCTCAAGCCCAAAAAATGTGCAGTGTCTAGTCACATAGCCATGAGGCACTGCGATGGCTGCCCCCACGTGATAAGGCCAGCCCTGCTTGAGTCCACGCCCCCCGATGGAAAAAACTTTACTAACAAGGACAGAGGCGTGCGGCATGCAAATTCTGGTCAGCAGATGGCAGCAGTACAAAAGATGCATGAAAACAACATGGTGAAAGAAAGCTTGATAATGCAATATACAAATAACTATGAGGAGAACAGCACAGGCACACTGTATATTACTTATACTGAGATATGGTATACGGTTAGGACTTAAAATGCAGTATGTGCAGCTGCTGGCTTTTAATTTTTGCAGTGGTGGGTGGACTCCGCTTCAAAGGAGTTGTTAAAGCAGAAGGTTTTAAATCTTAATGCATTCCATGCATTAAAATAAACAACCTTCTATGTGTAGCAGCCTCCCTAGCACCGCTAATTACTTACCTGAACCCCATCTCTATCCATGTCCATGAGTGTCTTAGCTGCCCTGGACCCCCCCCCCCCCCCGAGGCTGTTAATTTAAAGTTGGTTAGGCCAATCGGGGGAGAGGGGGCAGGGCCAGGTTGGGGCTCCGTGTCTAAATGGACACACGGAGCTGTGACTCGGCTCGGGTGCCCTCCATAACAAGCTGCTTGCTGTGGGGGCACTTGACAGGTAGGAGGGGCCAGGAGCAGCAAAGAGGCAGCCGAGAAGGATCTGGGCTGCTCTGTGCAAATCCAACAGCACAGAGGAGGCAAGTATAACATGTTTGTTATTTTTATAGGGAAAAAAACAAGTCTTTACAATCACTTTAAATCTGTTAATTTGAAGAATCCACTGGGCTAATTGGGTCCTACATAAAGCTTGTCATCCCTTCCCTGATTTTACAGAGAATACTGTGCTGGGTGTTTGGTGAATTGATGCAAAGTATTGAGCACCAGTTTCCTTGGATTTGTCATGGACCATAACATTTGTTTTAAATACAATAAAACTTGTACCCCATGCAGCTCAATGCCTGAGTAGATTATTGTTTAAATGTTCTTTCTTGAGTTTGCCAGTTGAGTTTTTTTTGGTACATGAAAGATCAGTCTTGTCATGAAAAGCATGGCAAATTATGCAGAATGGTAGGCTAATTCCATAGATCAGGGCTGGACAAATCAGGAGGCAGCAGGCACGGATCTTGAGTTCTATTGAGAACTGTCATTTTTGTTCCTGGTGCCTACATAGAACTCATTCGATTTCCAAAGTCTTAAAATAAATAAGGGTCTCTTTTCAGACAAGGCTCATGGGGGTGAAACTTTTCTTTAGAGGTCATGTATAAATCTTACCTTAGATGAAAGACACAATGTGTTGAATAAATTCTTAACAGATTGGATTTTATACTCGTACTCCTAAAAAGTTTTGTGCTGAGCTAACACTACAGATATTTTTTAATTTTGCTTGATTCTTGTATTGAAAGACCAGTCGTGTAATACAGCAGGCTATGGCCGTCATCTTACTGCTGACTATCCTACCTCTTGTAAGAGGTAGTGCAATCATATAGGATTCATTCCAGGATATTGTAAGTATGGGCATGCAGATTTGTGGCCAGCCTTATCAGAGTTGGTCAGAAAACGAGTAGCTTGTGAAATAGTGCATGACATACTGAGCAATTTAATGTACTGTATGAAAGTACAGACCAATAAATAAGGCTAAAAAATCATTTTCATCTGCTATTCCATGGCATTTTGCTTTAAGTATTCTAAGAAATAGAAAGCCTACATGTTGGGAAACATGAAGAAATAAGTCTAGGGATTTATTCTGCCAAAATGCATCATGACGTGTAGGTAATGATAGAACAATAGTGTGTTTTTGCGACATTCATACAGTTCATACAATGTTGACTGCTGTAGAGTATAATTGTCAGTGTGCGTGTAGTCCGGCCCATACTGTATCAATCTTGAGTCAGAGCTATGTTTAGAGCAGAGGAGGGGCAATTAATTTCCCCAAGGGGCCACATGAGTAACTGGAACTGTTGTGGAGGGTCAAACTTAATTCTTGTCAATATTAGTTTTGGACCTGGAAAGGTCTGTAAGTATGTAAACATATAGAAAACAAACACCTGGCACTAGGAATAATGAGTACAACTGCTCATGAAATGTGTCTTTCAGACAGGCAGTGAGAGGGGGTGGTGGTAAAAATGGATGGCTTTACTGGCTCACCCCCCCAGCCACCCACCTGAACAATCTGTAAAATAACAGCTGGACCAGGGCTCTGCTTTGTGGCAGTGGCATTTTTAACTTGGGTTGCAGAGTTTGACAAGCAGTACTGCATGTCAAGCTCGCTGAGCTCAATGGGGCCATGCTGCAACTGTGTACAATGAATTGCGGAGTGTTAGTGCAGCATTAGAATGTTAAATTGGGCAGTGAGAAGGCGATATAACAACTCCTCATCGCCTGTCAAATACACTTTAAAGTGCACTGTGACTGGAAGGAGAGAACCTGAGATTAGTAGAACAGGGATATCTGCAGATCCTGACCTGGATTAAGGTTTCTGGGGTTTGCAGTGTGCGGGCGCTAACACAGAACTTGGTCGGGTAGGAGAGTGGCAGGAGAGCATCAGGATGTCTCCCAGGCAAAGCTCTCCCACCAGAACCGAGCCTCCCTCTGTTCCAATCAGCTCCTCAGGCTCTCTTCTTCCAGTTCTTGCATCTCTCTAACAGGATATTTTTGGGACTTTTACATTGGGTATTCCATGAGATTGATTTACGGGGCCTGGATAGTGCAAAATATGGTGCAGTTCTGCAAAGAAATCTATCAGCTTCCAGGTTTTTTTTTTTTTTTTGTCAAAGCTTAATTAAACAAGCTGACGTTAGATGCTGATTGGCTACCATGCAGAGCTACACCAGATTTTAAAACCTTTTTAGTTTTAGTTAAATTAACCCCCATATGTTTTTTTTTTCATATACAGATATTTTGATTCTCCAGTTTGGCTGTGTATATGTGTATATATATATATGTGTGTGTGTGTGTGTGTGTGTGTGTGTATATGTATATATATATATATATATATATATATATATATATATATATATATATATATATATATATATATATATATATATATATATATATATATATATATATACATACATACATACATACATACATACATACATACAGTACAGACCAAAAGTTTGGACACACCTTCTCATTCAAAGAGTTTTCTTTATTTTCATGACTATGAAAATTGTAGATTCACACTGAAGGCATCAAAACTATGAATTAACACATGTGGAATTATACATAACAAAAAAGTGTGAAACAACTGAAAATATATTTCATATTCTAGGTTCTTCAAAGTAGCCACCTTTTGCAGCAGACACCTCTCTAGAACTGGTAAGAGGAGACTGTGTGAATCAGGCCTTCATGGTAGAATATCTGCTAGAAAACCACTGCTAAAGAAAGGCAACAAGCAGAAGAGACTTGTTTGGGCTAAAGAACACAAGGAATGGACATTAGACCAGTGGAAATCTGTGCTTTGGTCTGATGAGTCTAAACTTGAGATCTTTGGTTCCAACCCCCGTGTCTTTGTGTGACACAGAAAAGATGAACGGATGGACTCTACATGCCTGGTTCCCACCGTGAAGCATGGAGGAGGAGGTGTGATGGTGTGGGGGTGCTTTGCTGGTGACACTGTTGGGAAATTTATTCAAAATTGAAGGCATACTGAACCAGCATGGCTACCACAGCATCTTGCAGCGGTATGCTATTCCATCCGGTTTGCGTTTTAGTTGGACCATCATTTATTTTTCAACAGGACAATGACCCCAAACACACCTCCAGGCTGTGTAAGGGCTATTTGACCAAGAAGGAGAGTGATGGGGTGCTACCTCTTGAAGCTCATCAAGAGAATGCCAAGAGTGTGCAAAGCAGTAATCAAAGCAAAAGGTGGTGTTACGTACCTGGTTACTAGAGTCTGATGCAGGGTAGCCCCTCTTACGGCTCTGGTTCGCGAGCCACTGAATATGAGAACAGTGGACTCGGAGCACAGAGGGGTAGGAGTGCCGAGGTGGTGAAGAGAAGTCGCAGACGGACGGAACCCTCTTGATAGACGATGCTGAACGCAGGAGCGGAGGATGGGTCAGCGACCCGCACGGAAGCTGCGACTACAGCGGCACAACAGGAGACAGTTTCTATATATTGGTTAGCAGGAACAGACAAGCCGGGTCACAATGGTTAGGCAGGAAGGAGATGGCAGAAGGGTAGTCGGTAATACAAGCAGGTGGATCTGGCAACGGAGAGGTCCAGCAGGCGGATGGTCAGACGGAGCCGGGTCGGGATTGGAGAGGTAGAGTAGTCAGACAAGCCGGGTTCAGAGATCAATCAGGATTTCAGGCAGGTAGGAGAACAACAGGTCTCAGGTAGGGATCCAAAGTCAGAACTGCAGATCAGGCAGCGAAGACACTGTGCTGCTGAGGTGTTTAAATAGGGCAGCCTGCTGTTAATCACTGAAATCAGTCTGCACCATTAACCCTTAGTGGCAGATCCATGACAGGTGGCTACTTTGAAGAACCTAGAATAAAGGTTTGTTAATCTAAAAGACAATTATACTGCATGTTCATAACCTGTATGTCTATAACAGGGGTCTCCAAACGTATTAAACAAAGGGCCTGTTTACTGTCTTTTAGACTGGGAGTAGAAAGGGTCCTAATGTCAGTGGGGACAAAACAATGCCATGTCTTTGGTGTCAGTGGAAGGATTTGTGCCCTTTCATTGCTGTCATTGGGATGAATTCTACCCCTTGATTGGTACCATTGGGCCCCCCTGTTGTGGGTGTCACTGGGAGAAATTGGGTCACATTGTTGACATCATTGGGAAGAACTGTGCCCCATCAATGGTATCATTGGGAGGAACTGCCCAATCATTGGTGTCTGTGAAGGGAATTATTCTCCACTGTTGATATTGGTGGATGAAATAGTGCCCCAAAAGGTCAGATCAAAGCAAGCAAGGGGTTGCAGTTTGAAAACCACTGGTCTATATTAATCCTGTGGACATGCTTACTGGAAGGGAGAGCAATAGACATGACTTCAGTATACCGCTGCTATTTTATTATCCAGTAACCAGCTTGGGGGTGTGTCCTGAATCAGGCTGCAATAAAGCTTGGTACACACTGAGTTTTTCAACCAGCGAGTTGAAGGAAAAAAATAACTGTTGGCTATGTTAGCTATCGTTAGTAGAGCAATCTCCCCAGCTGAGCTGTTGTGTTCTAACAGGGGGGATGCCCCCTTCTGCCAGAAAACTCCAATCAGCGATCTCTGCCATTGGCGGAGAGTGCTGATCGGGGGGCGGCCAGCATCTGGTTTTTCAGCATGCTCGTCTGACAGAACACGGCCAGCTACTGTTGGACTAGCTGACATACACATTGACCGACATTCAACCCATGAGTACAAGGCTTAAAGGTCAAGGATAACAACAAAACCTGGGGAATGCCCAGGGAAAAACCAAGCCTCCTTACCGACCAGCCTGCAGAACAACCAATTAACTTGTCTAACAGTATGCGTTAAAAACTGAGGTTTTGTCCGCACGCATTTGCAAACGAATGCGAGAGCCACAGCAAGGCACCCTGTAATCTGTGGTCCTAACACTAAACAATGAGCGTCCCCACAGTGGAGGCACATGCATTCTCATGGATAGATCAGGGCAGGTGGACTGAAGGGGAGCCACCCCTCCTTTAAAGGTACAGGAGCACACCAAACACCCAGCATATAGCACAATGGCTGCAAAGGTGTTGGTGCACTGCTGGACCAATATGAGCACCACAGGTGAAACATAAACGTGTCCACGGCCCCCCATCTATAGCTGGCAATCGCAGTAAGTGGCATTGGAAGGCTAAAGCAGATAACCACAAAACCTGGGGAATGTCAAGGTTCTCGTTGTGCTTTCTGCTCTGTTCATTTATAAATGCATTGTATGGCAGATTTGTTGTTTTTGTGGATATAGTAATATAGATGTAGTGGATATTCACAACCAGCAAATACTTTACAGCACCTCTAACAAAAGTGTAATATCTTAAGGCTTCATGTACACGGGACGTTGTTCAACTTTTCCTGAACGATTTAACTTGACAGCTAGAAACTGGCGTCTAAAAACGGCCATTTAGCCGCGTTTAAATGCCGCGTTTAGTCATGTTTGCGTCTTGAAACGTGGGATTTTTTTTTGGTCAAAATGAAAAACGTCTGTCTGCCGCATTTAGTTCTTGAAATTTCCTCTAAACACAGCTTCTGAACACCTTTTTTTGGGTTCCAGAAAAAGTGTCTAAACTCAACTGCCTAGAAACGACTAGGAAAAAATGACCCTGTGTACATGGACCGATAAGATAACATAGAGGAGAGTTCAAGAGCAGTTGAAAAAAATGCCCAACTTCTCCTAAACGCCCGTTTACCAGCAGCAGTTTAAATAAGGGCCAACATATATGTTTTAGTCTGAATATTAGGAGAGAGCCCACTAGAAAAAGGGGAAAGCCAGCCAGTGGGACATTGTACTGGTTTACAACCAAGAAGCCTGATTGCCTTACTGTGGACCCAATTAAGGTTCAGGTGTCAGTGCCTTTGGATAACTGTGATAGGACCTGACAATTTTTCCTTAATGATTCTCCCATCCAATTACAGCAATTTTGACAAAAACAATTCACAAATATGTGTTCAACTCCCAAAGGAGCCTCCCTCTACTAGGATCACCTCATTTGCACAGAATAGTTTGTTTTACTGGCTTACCAACCTTTAATATTGTGACTATGAAACTAATGCTGCATACACACCATCACTTCAATTTTCAAAGACAAAGTTGCCTACACACCATCTTTTTTCTCACAATGTTCTAGCAAAGCGAGGTTACGTTCACCACGTTTTTCCATTGAAGCTCGCTTCATAACTAGCTTCTGGGCATGCGCGGGTGTAAAAACGTTTTAAACAAAGTTTTTTGCTACACACGGTCAATTTCTGTGAAGTAAAAAACGACGTTTTGAAAAACGACACATAAAATTGAAGCATGCTTCAATTTTTTTTGTCATTTTTCAGAAGACATAAAACGACGTTTTCCCCCACACACGGTCATTTAAAGTGACGTTTTTAAAAACGTTGTTTTTTTTTTCATCACATAAAGTGATGGTGTGTACGCGGCATAAGCTTGTATTTCTTCTGATAATGGAGTAAATGATGGGTGTTTGATACATGTAAAAGCTGTCCTTGACCTTGTTCAACCTATTGGCACAAGCGTATTGTACCTAATAGTATATCCAGCTGTGTACTTGCCCCAAAGACTTGTGATACAGTTGAAGATGATTTCATCTAGTACTGATTCAAGTCGGTGAATAAACAAACAAATAATTTTTTTATTAGGCTTTACAATGACAAAAATGTTGTACTTTTTTTTTTTTTTTTAAATGCCAATGATGTCATGTCAAATCACAATTAAAAAAAACATTCATCTTGTAACACTTCAGAATGGGAAAAAGTCCTAGAAGGCTAATAAACATCCTTATCGACTAGTTCGTCAATTTAAACTTTTAATTGAGCATCCAAATTAAATTTTTTTATGTCACAATGTAGAGTATAACATTTCCTATCATCTATGCCCAGTCTTGCCACACATAGTTAATCCAGCTCTGAGCAATCCTCTTTTATTGTTCAGTGAAAATTAATAGACTTCCAGATAAAACCCTGTCTAAATAAAAAGTCCATTCCTCTCTCCTTGCTTTGAGTGACAGGTTATTTAAATATCTAGCTTGGACATGTTTATCATATGTTATGTTTATCATAATATGAGGTAATCCACAGTATAAACAGTGAGAAATCCACCCCTCCCCCACATAACACATCCTGGTAATATACAATGAACTGAGAATCACCTCATATTATGATAAACATAACATAACATATGATAAACATGTCCAAGCTAGATATGTAAATAACCTGTCGCTCAAAGCAAGGAGAGAGGAATGGACTTTTTATTTAGACAGGGTTTTATCTGGAAGTCTGTTAATTTTCACTGAACAATAAAAGAGGATTGCTCAGAGCTGGATTAACTCTGTGTGGCAAGACTGGGCACAGATGATAGGAAATCGTATAATCTACATTGAGACATAAAAAATAAAAAAAAATTGGGGTTTACATCCACTTTTAAAACCGTTTTTTTTTTCTAAACGTGCACAGGTTATATCTCTCAATCTACACAAATTAATTATTCATGTGGATACATGAATCATTTTGATAGGTGTTCGATGAATATGTGTTACTCCAAGTACAGGTTAATTAACATCCTTTTATAATCACAATTTGATATCTTTCATAATGTTGCTTAGCTTCTATAACACTTCTTCTTAAACTATATTTATTTCTTTCTTCTAACAAAGTCTCTAAAGCAACAGATGATATAGTCATATTTTTCCCTCTGACCTAAGATGTCATTGATAATCTAAACATTATTTTTCATTTATTTCATGTCAACATATATTCTTACTTTTAATATCATGTGTATTTATAATGCAAGTCAAATTAATACGTGACTTGGTTTGTGAAGATTGGACTTTAGACTGTCTAATGAAGATAATAGTTCAGCTGTGTAAACAAATTCTTCTTAGGGACTCTTCTTGGTCAACACCATCCATTGTTTTTAGGACAGCTAGAGTCAACATTAGTGTCCACTAAAACTACCCCACAATGGGTATATCTCTTCTGAAACCAGTTCAAACTTTTTGTTTGGTGAGAAAGCTACTATCCTTGTTCTAACTCTCAATCTAAGCTTGTAAACATTATAGATAGCTAATCCAATTGTTAGTGTCTTGGACACTTGGAAAACATATGTTAAGGTGTTTTTTTTTCTTTTCTGTAATGTTATCATTTGCAATGGTTCACTTAAATTTTGAGGCCTACTGGACTTTCATATGTCTTCCAGTAAATATTAAATGTATTATTATTATTTGTATCATAACCCACAACAGTTTGAAGTTGCATACGTTATGTAGATTGCTAAACTAAGCACAGTAGTATATGCTCTGAGGTACCTCAGCTTTGCTTAAACAGTATGTTGGAAAAAAAACTAAAAAAAGGCATCGGCACTTGAGACAGAAGGTTCTAGCAATACTGGCCCAGTACCTTCGTCACCGGTTTTAGCTGACGCACCTGTACAGGATGAGCCATTGCTGCTATCAGGAATAGCGGCCACCCCAGTAAGGTTTGGGCCTACATATGTCACTGAAGACACTTTGGCAGTAGGATCGCACATTAATCGCTAAATCCACAAAAGAGGACAAATAGCGAGACAGATTTGCTTCTGTGGTAGATGCTTCACCTGCAGAGGTTGAGAAGTCGAATGGATCAGGGAGATCAGAGGAGCCTTTGCGGGAGATCAGAGGAGCCTTCTGCATCCCAGATTCTGAAATCGCAGGTGCAATGCGATGCTGAAACAGTGCGTTCCGCATTTAAGTTGCCCTCCTTGGAGTTGACTGAATCACCTGTCTCCTCCCTGGGTTCATTAAAATCCCAGCAGGGTGCATGCTCTTTCCTGGTTCACCCATTACTTGAATAGCTAATGTACGCAGACAAGCATTTCTTACCTCCTAAGAAGTTTGATATTCTTTATCCTATGGAAGAGAAGTTTTCCAAGAAATGGAGCCTGCCTTTGGTAGATGCAGCTATTTCTTGTAGAAATAAAAACCTGACCTGCCCGGTGGATAATGAACAAGTGTGTAAAGATCCATCGGAAAATAAATTGGAATCTTTAAAAAAAAAAAAAAATTCCTAATTTCTTTTGGCAGGTTATCAAGCAACAGGTAAAACAGGAGCTAAAGTATTTACAAGCCAAGCCAAATTTGGGAAAATTTACCTAAGGCTTTATGTTTTACAATAGATGCCATGAGAGATTCTGCTCTGCAAGCATCGCACCAGCTGGTGCATATGCGCAGAGTTCTTTTATTAAAGCATTGGCCAGCAGAAGCTCCATGCAAAAAACTTCTGCCTAGTTTCCCCCTCCATGGCCAATGCCTCTTTGGGGACGACCTGGTAAAGTATACAGAAGATATCAAGTGGCAAGAGCACTCTTTTATTTGAGAAGAAGAAAAACAAGCAACCTTGTTTTAAACGTTCTCTTTCCCCTGTTTCGGGAAAACTTGCCTCCAGCCAGTGGCGACAGCTTTTTCAGCCAGCCACAAAGGCCAAAGGAAATCAGGCTCAAGAAGCCGTGGGGTTCATGAGCTAACAAGCAAAGACCCCAAAGCCTCTCTGTGAAGGGGCGCCCCCGCTCAGCCAGGGGGGGGGCGACTTTGTCAGTTTTCAGCGGCATGGCATACAGAAATCCAGGACAAGTGGGTAGTATCCACAGTATCCTCAGGGTACAAACTGGAATTTCGAGAGATCCCATCTTCTTGGTTCCGAAGTTCAGGACTCTCCAAAGATCCACAAAAAAAGAGGATCCTTCTTCAAGGGTTTGGATCACTTGCTGTCTCAGAAGTACCCCCAAAAAAGTGCTAGGTTCAAGTTTTTAATAAAACCTCTTTGTGATCCCAAAACCAAATGGAGACGTCAGACCCATCCCGGATCTAAGATCTCTAAAACGATTTCACTGCCAGTTAGGAGTGGATATGAAATGAACCCTTAGTACCATTAAGTGTCAAATATCAGCTCTATCAGTCTTCTTTCAAAGACCACTGGCATCTCATTCCCTAGTGCGGGCATTCATTCAAGGGGTACTGCGGATCAATCCGACAGTCAAACCTCCCTTGTGCCCATGGAATTTGAATTTAGTATTGTCAGTGTTGCAGAAGCAACCTTTTGAACCATACTCGCCAGATTCCGCTGATCCTTTTAAGCAGGAAATTAGCCTTTTTGATAACTATCTCTTCGATTAGAAGAATATCTGAATAAGCAGTTCTTTCTTCCAAAGAGCCTTATTTAATTTGTCAATAAGACAAAATTGTACTACGACCTGCCTGCCTTTTTACCAATAAGGTGGTGTCTACTTTTTTCAAGATATTGTTCTGCCTTCTTTTTTTTCCGGATCCGCGGACAGCGGAGGAAAAATTATTGCACTCTCTGGTTCTAGTGAGAGCAGTAAAGGTGTATCTGCAAGCAACGCTCAGATACGTAAAACAAATGTTTTGTTTATTTTGCCAGATGGACCCTGGAAGGGCCAAGCGGCATTGAGATCCACCATTTCCAAGTGGATTAGACAAGTAATCAAGCTTATGGTTTAAAGAACAGGACTCCTCCTTTTTCTGTTAAGACGCACCCTACCAGAGCGATAAGTGCTTCATGGGCAGTGCATCACCAGGCTTCGATGACTCGGATCTGTAAAGCTGGAACTTGGTCTTCAGTCCACACATTTTCCAGATTCTATCAAATAGATGTGAAAGGCCATGAGGATACCGCCTTCGGGCAAAGTGTGCTGCAGGCAGCAGTATAGGACTTCTTGTGCGCAAGCGGCCTGCTTGATCTTTGTCTCCCACCCTTCATATTGAGAATTGCTCTGGGACGTCCCATTATGTAATGAATGGCTCTGAGTCCCGTGGTGTACGATAAAGAAAAAGGGATTTGTATAACAGCTTACCTGGAAAATCCTTTTCTTGGAGTACACCACTGGATACAGAGGTCCCCCCCTTCTTATGGGAACCTTATTGCTTGCTACAAAACTGAGGTGCTTCCCTCATGGGAGGGGTTATATGGAGGGGAACTGTCTTCAGTTGGTTGTGCCAGTGTCCAATCACCGCTGGTGACCCTTAACCCATTATGTAATGAATGGCTCTGTGTCCCGTGGGGTACTCCAAGAAAAGGATTTTACAGGTAAGCTGTTATAAAAATCCCTTTTTTTTATTTTATTGTTTAAGCCAGTGAAGACCCTGAGTGTGAAGCAAGTTTTATTGGGGTCCATTTTTGTGTTCATAATGTGTGTGCCTTGAGGACAACTTGTAATATTTTTTAAAGATTTACATCTGTGTTTCTAGTTCATACCTTTCTAGATAGTAACACCATCCTGATCCTGGACTAAGAAACATTGCATGGTAAAGCCAGGATCAGGATGATGGCTCTGAAAACTCTACCTTTACAACAACCAATTTAGTAATGACATCCCTTTATAAGCACAGGTTTACTTTAATACTCTTCACCCTAAACTGTGTTCTGTTTTATGCTTGAAAAACTGTATCTATGTCAGATTTGTAGCCTTGTCTTGCCATTTGAACCAGATAGAAAGCAAATAAATGAAAAGTAAAATCTCTGAACCAAAGTCAGCAGAGCATATAGCAGCTTTTTAGAATTAACGGATTTGTCGATATACTGCAACTTTTCTTTGATTCACCAGTATACAATACACCATCACTGTCACAACAACTGCTGCTTGTTCCAGTAATGCTTCTATTTTTTTCTACCAGTAAAAGGTTTTCTTATATTTTTTGGTATCATTCTGTTGCTTGTAGCATGCTTCATGTCCATTATAACGCCATTGGCAATGTAACAACATTACAACATTATACCTTATTTAAAAAAAAAAAGAACAGTACAGTATAAGGAACAAAAACATATATAAAATGTATTCCAACATGAAAACGACCCCAAACACACCTCCAAGATGACCACTGTCTTGCTAAAGGAGCTAAGGGCCAAGCATGTCTACAGACCTAAACCCTATTGAGCATCTGTGGGGCATCCTTAAATGGAAGGTGGAGGAGTGCAATGTCTCTAACATCCACCAGCTCTGTGATGTCGTCATTGAGGAGTGGAAGAGGACACCAGTGTCAACCTGTGAAGCTCTGGTGAACTCCATGTCCAAGAGGGTTAAGGCAGTGCTGGAAAATAATGGTGACCACACAAAATATTGACACTTTGGGCCCAATTTGGACATTTTCACTTAGGGGTGTACTCACTTTTGTTGCCAGCAGTTTAGAAATTAATGGCTGTGTGTTGCGTTATTTTGAGGGGGCAGCAAATGTACACTGTTATACAAGTCGTACACTCACTACTTTACATTGTAGAAAAGTGTCATTTCTTCAGTGTTGTCCAATGAAAAGATATAATAAAATACTTACAAAAATGTGAGGGGTGTGCTCACTTTTGTGGGATACTGTATTTTTTTACAGGAAACAATGTGTATGTGTTGTTTTTTTTCACAGAGGCCTGTACACTTAATCAGTGGATCAGGAGTGCAGTACCAGGCTCCCGAAGACTCCTTTTCCAGTAGCCAGTTCGTACTGAGGTACTGGTTTTTAGTCAGAGAGCTGGAGGAAATGTCAATAAACTACGAGTGAGATGATTACCGCACTTGTATTCCACTAAGAACTACCGTAAATGTCCATGTGCCAAGGTGGCAATCAGGACTTGTAGTTAATTCATTCATTGAGATTTTAAAAGTGAGAGCAGCCGCAGTGGAGAAGAACCCCCATATGCTGTCACGGAGAGTACGTTCTGGGCTGGATTGTTTAGCTACATGTTACACACTAAATACAGGTGTAATACAGTATGTAATGTGTTGCAAAAGGTGGAGTTGGCCTTTAAGGATTTTTGTAGTCTCCAGGATTGTGTGTAAAATTGACTGGCAGACTCCTGCCTGTCGGGCTAAAGCATTTAAATAGAACGATTACTCACACACACACCCCTGGTATTGGTGCCCCCCTGTGTGCGCACACCTCGCCATGTATTCCTGGCTCCACTTGTTCATCTGCGGGCCCAGGACCGACATTGGCGGGTGCCAGCAGAAGGAGGGAAGGGAAAAGAACGGACACACGTCTGCTCGCCTCCCCTTTATGCTATGACCCAGAAAGGGATGTCTCTGATGTCACTTCCGGGTCAGCCTCTCAGTGTCCCTGGCTAACATAGCTGGAAAGGGATGTATTGCCATGCGATCTGCATTGCAAAACATTCAGTGGAGCCCAGAGGAGACATGCAGGGTCTTTTAGACCTCGTATGTCCCATTTAAAGAGAACCTGTCCCTTATGTTAAGAAAATAAATAATAAAATATAAATATATATTTATTTTGCAAAAAATAGTTACACCCAAGCACATAAAATCCCCCCCCTAAAAAAAAAATGTTGAGGTCTCCCACCCCCGCATATATGCACACACAAACGTAAACGGGGGAGCCGACGCATGAAAAAGTTGATTTGGGATACATGTTACATATCACCCTGCATACCAAAGTGAGAGAGCAATAATACTAGCAACTGACAACTCTAACACTAAACCGATGACCTATAGGGGCTTTTGAAGCATCCCCAATAGAAAATATAGGGTCCTAAAGTTTGTTGCCATATCACGTGCGCACACAAATTTAAGGTTTGCCATGTCCGGTATCTTTTTTTTTTTTTTTTTTTACTTTTTTTAATACTACCACTATTTTATTCTTTAGGGTGTCTGCTTTCTGAAAAAATATATAATGTTTGGGGGTTTTGTTTAATCTTCAGGCGTAATTTTTTAAACGTGTGCAAAAGATGCAAAAACAGCTCTGGCAGCGGAAAGGTTGATGGCTGAGAATTGCTCAGCCCTACTTGATTTTGTTTAGGTTGCAGACAGGAAGTGCTGGTGGTATGTACGGTTTATTCATCGCAGCTGTATCACTTAAGAGGTTCATTGGGGCCAGCTTGACCCAAACATGCTAATGTGGCGCAAAACACCTGAGTTACTCATCGAAGGTTAGAACTGATAGGTTATTATTGGGGCACATTCACACTTGGCATCTCTTTAACACTCATTCTTTAACATAACACATTACCATGCTTTTAGGCACTCTGCATTTAGGCAGACCATTAATATATGTCTGTCCAAACAAGCTGGGATAGAGTTAAATTGGCTATAAAGGCAAACGTTTTTTTTTTTATCTTTAAAGTGGATCTAAACCCTCTATACACCCAGTGAATTGAACAGCCTCTGATGATACACAGAGATGAACCAAATCTCCCTACATAGGTTTTTACATCCATATCTGCTGTCTTCACATTTATATACTGTTTAGAAAGTTCAGATCGTGTTAGGAGATTTTCTCTTCCTGTTTAACACAGAGTGTGATATCTGGGCATGCAGGCAAGATAGCAAATATTGCTGATTGGAGGAAAGACACACACTCCTTCTCCACATAGGCAGATACTCTCAGAGGTGTTTTGTAACAGGGCCAGCTCCCTGCTAATCTATTTATAGCAACCTCCCCTGACAGAAAAGTCAGGCTGCTTTTATCTGATGTGTCCGAGAATTTGCCAGGAGTTATCAGGCTGATAACGGAGAACGGTTCAGGAGGGAGCTAAGGGACTTGGCTCTTTGAAGAGAGATAACAAAATACTGCAGATATGTGCCCAGCTCAAATTTCATGAATCGGGTTTACATCCACTCTATGTATTCTATTACTTATCTGAGCCCCATCTTGATCCAGCGATGTTGCATGAGAGACTCCGCTGTCCGGGACTCCCCTTTCTCCATGGCTGAGACACAGCCATAAGCTCCCGCTGCAGTCAATCAAAGTTAGTCAGCCAATGAGGAGAAAGAGGGGGTGGGGCCGAGCCACAGCTCTGTGTCTGAATTGACACACAGAGCAGAGGCTCAGCTCAGGTTCTCCTATAGTAAGTTGCTTGCTGTATGGGGCACTCGGCAGGATGGAGGGGCCAGGACCTTTGGGTGGGAATTAAAAAATAATGCCTGTCTCCAGGTTAGTGCAATAGATATGTAAATAACCTGTCACTCACAGCAAGGGGGTGGAATGGACTAAGGTTTTTCTCTGTAAATCCATTTTATTTCACTGAACAATAAAAGAGGATTGCTCAGAGCTAATTTAACTCTGTGTGGCAAGACTGGGCACAGATGATAGGAAATCTTACACTGTACATTGTGTAAGGGGTTAGCTCGGTAGCGGGGTGTGTGACCCCTTGGATGGGTTCACCACACACTGAATTTAAACAGACTGGCAGTCGAAGACGGTTGAAAACAACGTTTTCAGTTTATTTTTCCATCTTGCTGGAAAACAATTGCAAGCATCCAAACAGCATAAACAAAATCAAACACAAAATAAACCCTGGCCACTCTGGACATCTACCTTCCTCACAGGAACCTATCTATGGAGTCTGACTCAGCCTAGCGCTGGGCAGACAGTGCTGGTCATACAGCACAAAACAATAGTCTTTTGATTTTTATCACACAGAAAAATCAATCCTCTCCTCACCTCCTCACAAGACTTTCACTACTGCTCTCAGGATGCAGCAAATTAGTGGTAATCCTCTGGGCTACTTATAGAGGCCTCAATTGCCTCATTCTGAACAGCTGAAGTTTTTCAATGGCCTTTAGCCTTTCTCTGGCTACGTTTGTAGCCGATGCCCGATAATGATTGGTGTATTGTCCAAACAAGGCAGAAATGTATCTCCCGTCTGTGACAACACCCACAGATTTTCCTGACTTCCTGTCACAATTGTGACATCAAAAACATTAATATTTTTTCGGGTTTTTATCCACTTTTAGCTTTAAAAATATGTAGATTTTTAATTATTATAATTTTGGCTTGTAAAAAGTAGACCATGCAAGCATCTTGATGAGAATGAATAGGTCATAATCTGCTCCTGTTATATTACAAGCAATGTTTGTCTTTGCCTATTGATTTTGCATTCAGTCTTATGTGTCAGCATAATATTTGTCTTTTAAAAAATCAAAGAAAGAAGCCTGCAATGTTGACTCCTTTGTTTCCTGAATGAAGGTCTGTGCACAAGTCAGAAGTCTGCCACATTTCAAAGTGAGATTTTGTTTGTAAATTGTTATGTTGTGCCCTGTCAAACCTTGTCAGAAATTGTTTGCTACTTTGCAATTCATCAGAAGTGGCCAATTAATAGAGAAGGGAAAATGCAATGTACGTGACATAACTAAAAAAGAGGGCATAACGGCAAACCAAGTGGCTCCACTTTACAAATGTAAATAAGGTGACTACAGAGTAGAGTGAAGAAGATGTGCTCTGACAGGAAAGCATACATTAGATGCGATAAGGTGGCTGCTCGCTCAGGATTTTTCATGCTATACGGCAGAGATGAAAGCATTTTGGTTTTCTCTTTGTGTTACATAATTTATCACCATTGTGCTGTTCCAGTTCACGTACTTTTAACAGTCAGTTTGGGCTTTTTCTTGTCACTCTCATCATATCATCTTCATTCAAGAAGTCACGTGTACAATGAAATGTGAGTTGCAACTTAAATGCATTTAAAGTCTTGGACTAAATTATTATTATACAATAAAAGGTGTTGTGACGCTATGCGAGGTGCGATACATGATCATAGGTACATTTCACCTCGCATACGTTCTATCATGAGAGACTGAACCGGAATCCATTCCGGGTTTTACAGCCTCTGGGCCTGGCTAGGGTTCCGGTCCGGATGTTTGGGTCCACTGGAGTCCACAATCAGCTGGACTTTAAATGTCCAGGAAGAGAGCACAACAGGGCTCTGGCTTGAAACTCAGGAAGGGACCTGAGTGAGGGGAGCGGTGAGTGCTGGACTGAAAAGGTTTGCTTTACTGCATGTTTTGTGGGTGTCAGGGACTAGCCCCACACTGTATAGAGAGGAGATCCTGTTTGTTTAGTTAAGCGCCGGACGGCAAGGATTTAATTTATTGTTTTGTTTATTTTAATCTGCAAACCGTTCATAAATAAAATCTGGCATCCGCCAGACTTAAAAGAAAGTGCCTGCTTGCAGACTATGATTTCAGAAAAGGTGATCCCCACGAGCTAATCCCTCACAGTGTTCATTAAAAAAAAAAGTAGCTTAGCTTTTCAAAGCTGCAGACTACTTAAAGGGTTAGTCCACCCTGAACTAATATTGCAATTTATCCACCACATACTAAGTAATGGGTATTTATAAGCATATTCATTTCATTGGAGAGATCTTGTGCTTAATTAATGTCAGATGGAGATTTTTGGCCCTGTGTAAGCTCTAACTAGAGCAACTGGGAGCTTTCACAGGGCTTCCTTTCTTTTGCTGTATGTAATGTTTTTGTATTTGATGGGTCACTTATTTTGTGTACAAAAGTACATGTTTGTAATACATTAAAATGATTCTAAAGGCAGATTATTTTTTTAATCTTAATGCAGTAAGACAGGGCTCGACAAAATCTGGGCGTCAGGTCGCAATTGCTACTAGAATTAGCGACCTGGTGCCTGGGGAAGGAAGCATAGGCCTGCAGAAGGCCGCAAAGCCGTGGCCTCAATTACCGGCCGGGGCGCCCCGACTCGATCGCGCGGCGGGGGCGCACGGAGACACAGGATACCCCATCTTGTGTCTCCGTGCTCCCCGCCGCGCGATCGCGTCGGGCCGGACGGTAATTGAGGCCGCGACTTTGCGGCCTTCTGCAGGCCTATGCTTCCTTCTGTGATCTGGCGCCAATCTTGTGGTGGCCGTTGGCATGACAAGACTAATGAAGCTTCCCCTGTGTTTTCACTGCCATCTCCTTCCCTCTAATTAGAACATTATGTATATTTTTTATTGTAACACCCTAGAGAACAAAACTACGGTCGTTGCAATACTTTCTGTTACACCGTATTTGCGCAGCGGTCTTACAAGCGCACTTTTTTGGGGAAAAAATACACTTTTTTAATAAAAAAATAAGACACCAGTAAAGTTAGCCCAATTTTTTTTCTATATTGTGAAAGATAATGTTACGCCGAGTAAATTGTTACCCAACATGTCACGCTTCAAAATTGCATCCGCTCGTGGAATGGCGACAAACTTTTACCCTTTGAAAATCTCCATAGGTGACGTTTAAAAAATTCTACAGGTTGCATGTTTTGAGTTACAGAGGAGGTCTAGGGCTATAAATATTTCTCTCGCTCTACCAATAGCGGCGATACCTCACATGTGTGGTTTGAACACCGCTTTCATATGCGGGCACTACTCACGTATGTGTTCGCTTCTGCGCGCGAGCTCGGCGGGACGGGGAGCGTATCTGGCTCCTAACTTTTTTAGCTGGCGCCTAGATTCCAAGCAAATTTATTAAACCCTGCATTAAGATAAAAAACCTTCAATGTGCAACAGCTCTCCTAATACTTATCTGAGACCCACCTCGATCCACGAGTGCCACGTCTGTCTGTGACTCTCCCTCCTGACTGAGTGGCGCCATTGGCACCTGCTGCTGTTAATCAAAGTCAGTTAACCAATCAGAAGAGAGAGGGGACGGAGTGGTGGCGAATGGACACACAGAGCTGCAGCTTGGCTTTCAAGCGGTTTGCTGTTGGGACACTCGACAGGAGGGAGGGGCCAAGATTTCTGGTGAGGGACCCAAGAAAAGTGAATCTGGTGCTCTGTGCAAAACCACTGCACAGACCAGGTAAGTTTAACATGTTTGTTATTTTTAAAGAAAAAACCCAATACGTTAGCATCACTTTAACCTATGGTTCACTCTCTGGGTCTCCTGTTGCATCACTGCACCCCTTCCTGTACCACTCGCCCCAGTTTTTGTATATTACTATGGGGGTTATTTACGAAGAGCAAATCCATTTTGCACTACTATTGCACTTGTAAGTGCGCTTGGAAGTTCAGTCGCTGTAGATTTTAGGGGGACATGCAAGTTAATAAAAAAAAAAAGCATTTTTGCTTGCACATGATTGGATGATAAAATCGGCAGAGCTTCCCCTAATTTCAGATCTTCCTCGCAGATCTACAGTGACTGCACTTCCACGTGCACTTGCAGTGCACTTGTGGTGCAAAGTGGATTTGCCTTTCGTAAATAACCCCCTATGTCTCTAGTTTTTTTAATATTTCTACTTGAACGTGCCTGATTGTCTGGACCAGATAGGACTAGTGCTCTATTAGGGAAGTTATTGTGCTGCTTATATGCTTGCACATTACATGTTATGAAATGGCAGCTGTGGTATTTTTGCGGGAGGGGGGCGGGGGGTTTCAGGTCACCAGCACCCCCCCATTTGGTCGGTCACCCAGTCGCAACACTTACCCCCCGGACGCCAGACGGGCGGCCGGCTAGCTTCCCCTGTGTCTCCTCTCCTTAAGTCTCCTCCCTCCTCCTCCCAGTGCCCAGCGTAGCTTCTCCTTTCGGCCAATGGGGAAATGGGTCTCAGACCTGCTTCTTGGTTGGCCAGGAGGAGAATTAGCATGACAATAGCGAATATTTTCTAGTGTCACACAACTGGGTGGGCTCAGAGCAGCGCTCTGTACCCCGAGCCCACCAGCCTCTGGCTCTAATCACATGCTTAAAACCGCCCCCCCCATTGGAATCTATGCATCCGTCACCCTTCATGTAGAGTAGGGGGACGGACGCATGGATGGGGGGGGGCACCCCTCATGGACGGGCTGCCACTGATGTTATGTCTTACAACTTTTTAATGATATATTGTAAAAAAATGATGTGTTTTTAGACGTTTGAGTTATTCTCCTTTCTTCTTTGGGGTTATGGATAGCACCGTCCACATAGTAATATGTAATTGTCAGTTTATAAGAATGTTTTACATATAGTTATACAGAGAAGGTATCCCAACATGCAATGGTGAATCTAACTCAAAGCAGATACCTTTTCAGGGGGTGGTAGAAAAATTTAATATACCTGTCAGGTCCAGAAACAACAATAAAAACCCAGAATGCCTCACTTCACTCAATACAAGTTTTAATAGAGTTTCACTTTAATTTCTGTATCTGAGCTGTATAAAAAAAAACGTTGTACTTTCTTTAAGGCCAGTAAATGAAGCACTTATTGCAGCAGGGTAATGCTTTGTTTCATATTCAGTTTAATGAGTCACAATGATTGCTTTTCACAACAGGTTTCTTTATCCTTTCATACCACTGGCAGAGCTGCAGTTTGCTTTTATTTCCACAGGCGTTCAAAGAGCATGTATTTAATATATCTGTTTTGTTCAGGTATTCATTTGTAGAAATTATATCTGATCGCTGTATCTTCTTAAAGTAATCACTTTTTGCATTTGTGTTTAATGGCCTCTCTGGTTAAGCTCATAATGCATGACATTGTATGTAGTGTGTACTCTGAATCCGACTTGGTTAATAATGTCGCTTCTTCCCTCTTCAATAAACCTATCCAATTAGCAATGATTATTTTCTTAACCCAGAGGCGCTCAAAGTATGCACATAGGTACAATAAACAAAGATCTACAAGGTCCAAATCAAGCTGGGCCTATGGAGAGTTGAATTGTTTTCTTGTTCCCTAGCTCGGAACATTTCAAGGTTTCTTGTGACGGGGTGCCTTTTTTTTTGTATTTTTAGTCTTTTCTTTGAAATCGATTGCTTGTAAAGGACCACACCAAGCAAACAATTGTCAGCATGAGATTCAACAATATTTAAGAGGACATACTGTGTTGGCTTTCCTATTGTTATGAGAAAATACAGAGACGGACAGGGAATAATCATTTGCTTATATAATACATGGCTTTGTACATATCCCTTGTACGGGACAGAGGGTGCCTATAAATGCTGTTATTATAGACCTTTGTAGGCCATTTTTAAAGCAAGTCTGTCTTTTGGTAGTAAACAGTACTTTTATTTTTTGGGGGATTGCTCTGTGTTATATTGTTATATATTACCATATATACTCGAATATAAGCCGAGGCACCTAATTTTACCACAAAAAAATGGGAAACCGTATTGACTCGAGTATAAGCCTAGGGTGTCCATCTGCGTGCCTCACTGTGTCCATCTGCGTGCCTCACTGTGTCCGTGCCTCACTGTGTCCGTGCCTCACTGTGTCTGTTCCGTGCCTCACTGTGTCCATGACTAGACTGACGTTTAACATTGGAGTCTGAGAATAGGAAGGGGGAATTGGGACTTTAAATGAGGTCTATGAGTATAGCACCTCCATCCCTAGGGACGTAAATGAAAAATGTTGGGTGGGAAAATATTTGAGACTTTGAATGAGGCTGCAGACATGGTGCGGGTAGTAAAAAAACGTACAAATTTAATGGTCACACAATTACAAAACATGTATCAACATCCAGAGATCATGTAAATGAAAAACATACATTTCAAATAAATGACATTACCACATATTGGAACACATAGTATGTGCATATACGGTGGTGGTAGCAGAGATACAACAGTGCTTGGCCAGATGTCACATGATCATCCGCATGGATTGATGAGTGCATAGAGTGAATATACATATGTACAGATGTCAAGATAACAGTATTAGCGAATATGTAAAGGTGAGAAGGACTGGTAAAAGCATATATAAAATATAATCGGATCAATTTAAGTATTGTCATAAAGTATATGTGGCATCCATATTGGCCCGACGCGTTTCGTGTATTTAACACTCTTCAGGGGCGGATGCTTGACTTATCTAAAAATATATAGAGATTAAGATAGAATATATTAAGTAAGTAAAATGTATTATATTTAGCCAGTA
This sequence comes from Rana temporaria, assembly GCF_905171775.1. Taxonomy (NCBI): domain Eukaryota; kingdom Metazoa; phylum Chordata; class Amphibia; order Anura; family Ranidae; genus Rana; species Rana temporaria. The sequence continues at coordinate 147,847,944 of NC_053489.1, read as the reverse complement.
TAAGATGGAAACAATCTCCACCTAGAGTACTCACATGGAATCTAAAGTAAATGAATGCGTTGTGTATGGAGCCATGGCCAAGAGGGTATGTCCGTCACGGGAGCTGAGGCGGCAGTGGAGCGCACACAAGAAGGGGGCAGCAAGGGACGCCAGTCCTGATGTCACTACGCTGAGCGTGTGTTTTCTCTATCTCAGCTCAGACAGTCAGTAAATATAAGGACAAATCGGGCATTTGGGCAGCCAGCCCAAATATATGGATAGGTATAATAACCTAGTAATGGCGTCCAGGATTCCCGGATATCCAGCAGGAAGGATGGTGTGGTATAGCCTGTTACAGCTCATAGGCAATGGGATACAAGGGGAGGACCTTTATATAGCTGCCTCACAGCTGTGCACGCCAGCGTGCCGTCAGCATCACGTGGGCTGGAAGTACACCATTGGAGGGTGCCGCAGCGGGCAGGAACCGCCCACAGCGTCCACCCTGTAGTCCTGGCAACTCCAGCTGAGATAGAGAAAACACACGCTCAGCGTAGTGACATCAGGACTGGCATCCCTTGCTACCCCCTTCTTATGTGCACTCCACTGCCGCCTCAGCTCCCGTGACGGGCATATCCTCTTGGCCGTGGCTCCATACACACCGCATTCATTTACTTTAGATTCCATGTGAGTACTCTAGGTGGAGATTGTTTCCATCTTATACTGGCTAAATATAATACATTTTACTTACCTACTATATTCTATCTTAATCTCTATATATTTTTAGATAAGTCAAGCATCCGCCCCTGAAGAGTGTTAAATACACGAAACGCATCGGGCCAATATGGATGCCACATATACTTTATGACAATACTTAAATTGATCCGATTATATTTTATATATGCTTTTACCAGTCCTTCTCACCTTTACATATTCGCTAATACTGTTATCTTGACATCTGTACATATGTATATTCACTCTATGCACTCATCAATCCATGCGGATGATCATGTGACATCTGGCCAAGCACTGTTGTATCTCTGCTACCCCCACCGTATATGCACCGTCTATGGAAGGAGTGCCCGGATTTGAAAAATCGGTGCCCCCTGGCCAACAAACTTTGCACACTTTTAGAGGAAGAGTGGCCTCATACATGTGCCAAGTTTGGGGTCCAGGGGACCTACGGCTGACCGGTACCGGGTCCCCAAATCCAGGAGATCAGACGCAAAAAAGGTGACTCAAGTATGTGCTGATAAACTCGGCTTATACTCAAGTATATACGGTTTGATATAAATCAGCCCTCAAAACTTACACTCGCCTGCTCGCATTTTGCGAGTAAAATTTGAGGGCTGGCGAGTGTGGGCTGCCTGGGAGGCGAGCAAGGAGAGGAGAGTCGCAGCTGCAGCTGCTGTCGCCGCCGCCGTCTGGTTGTTCAGAGTGCGGGGAACATTACAGCTTTCAATTCAATAGCTGTGTTCCCCCGCCGCAAGCTTCATATACAGCCCCTCCCCCGTGTCTGGGCACTTTGATAAACAGATCACCCATCCCAAGATTGGATGGGTGATCTGTCTATCAAAGTTTTCCGAACAAGGGGGGGGGGCTGTATATGACGCGTGGCAGGGAACACAGCTATTGAATTGAAAGCTGTAATGTTCCCCACGGTTTGAACAACGCGGTGGTGGCTCTGGCTCCTCTCCTACTCAGCAGAGGTAGGCTGCACTGTGGGGGAACTCTGGCTGTAATGTGGGGGAACTCTGGCTGTAGTGTGGGGGGATTCCTGGCTGCAATGTGGGGGGACTCCTGGCTGCAATGTGGGGGGACTCCTGGCTGCAATGTGGGGGGACTCCTGGCTGCAATGTGGGGGGACTCCTGGCTGCAATGTGGGGGGACTCCTGGCTGCAATGTGGGGGGGCTCCTGGCTGCAATGTGGGGGGCTCCTGGCTGCAATGTGGGGGGACTCCTGGCTGCAATGTGGGGGGACTCCTGGCTGCAATGTGGAGGGACTCCTGGCTGCAATGTGGAGGGACTCCTGGCTGCAATGTGGGGGGGACTCCTGGCTGCAATGTGGGGGGACTCTGGCTCCAATGTGGGGGGACTCTGGCTACAATGTGGGGAACTCCTTCTGCAATGTGGGGGGACTCCTGGCTGCAATGTGGGGGGACTCCTGGCTGCAATGTGGGGGGACTCCTGGCTGCAATGTGGGGGGACTCCTGGCTGCAATGTGGGGGGACTCCTGGCTGCAATGTGGGGGGACTCTGGCTGCAATGTGGGGGAACTCTGGCTGCAATGTGGGGGAACTCTGGCTGCAAAATGGGGACATTTTGCTGCATTGGGGACACATGCTGCATTGGTAGACATGGGCAGGCTGCATTTTTGGGCACAGATAAAGTTGTTGTTGTTAATATTTATTTTTATAACTTAATTCTGCATAAAACATTTAAGTGTCATTTCATGAGATTTATGAGGGCGTGTCTAGGGGTGGGATTAGGGGGCAGGACATGGTAGAGGTTGGGCAGGGCAACTGGTGGCGAGTATGCCTTGAGGCCTGGCTAGTAGCTCAGGACTTGAAATTTTGAGCCCTGATATAAATCATATTTAATCAAACCTATACTGGTCATCGCTCACTGTAATTATCACCTGTGGGATAGTCTTGTTTCCAGCCATAGTAAACTTTGTTGGACATCTTAGCACAGCTAATAAAGTTCTTGTGCCCTAAAAATGTGAAATTTATAAGTGCTAAAGAAGCTTGTCAGCTGTTAGCTTCCTGTGTTCTCTACCTGTGCGGTATTTATTTTTATATATATTATTGTATTTATTATGTTATATTTTATTTTTATCATTTACATTATTCTCAGTGATCTCTAAAGACTTGCATATTTTAATGGAAGATGAGTCATGTTTCTGTAGTCCTGTCCTTTTTCTATTGTTCTAGTCCAGTAGGGTGAGCGAACTTTGTCACCCTTGGACAGAAATTGTGTTACTGGTAAAAAACAAACAAAAACAATTGCCTAAAAGATAAAACCAGTGCAGCTACCACTTCTAAGGACTGGTAAGCTGCAAATTATAACGATATATGTTTGGTTTTTCGCTCTCTTTTATGCTTCCTCCCTCCTCTTCTACTTTTGGCCCCTTTTTGGGGGGAGCAGGTACCTGGTTTTGACAGGTACTGGCTCCCGTTTTTAGTCAGATCACATCGGTCCTCGGATCCCAGCAAACATGCCGGTGCTGGGGACCTGAAGACTGGCGAAGAAGTGTGAGGATGACGCTGGACTCCCAGTCAGTTAAAGGGTCACTAAAGGATTTTTTTTTTTAGCTAAATAGCTTCCTTTACCTTACTGCAGTCCTGGTTTCACGTCCTCATTGTTCGTTTTTGCTCTGATGTTGCTGTAATTCTGCTCTGTTCTGGACACTTCTGGTTGTCTGTTTCCTTTGGACCACAGTACTGGGAGCTTCTAGTTTCGTTTTCAAACCCTCACTTCTCTATGGCTCTATACAGCACAGAGGCAGCATAACATGCAAAAACGAAACTAAAACTAAAGGTACATTATATGATTGTTTTTTATCTATTTTTAATCGTTTTTAAAAGGAATCGGTTAACTATTATGTCTCTAAACCCTGTAAACAGCCATTTGAGCAAAAAAATATGTTCCCTTTACAACTCCTTTAAGTATCCTTTTTTTTTTAAAGTCAGCAGTTACAGTATTTGTAGATGCTAACTTTTATTATTATTATTTTTTTTTTATCAAAATGGCTGAAGAACCGCTTTAATTGTTCAGGACATCTGATCACATTTGGTATATTTGGTGCCTGCAGATGATCAGATTTTAGTAATACCAAATTGGCTACCTAAGACAAAATGTTATTGAAAGTAGTGGGATGCCTGAACAAAAGATAGGTCATTTACTTTTGGAACTGAATTATGACAATTTACCTAAGGCTTTGTCTACATCTGAGCATCGTTTTTTTGCACTAGTAACACGATGCATGTGCATTTTCTATTTTAGCCATATTTTACACGCATTGCTATTGATCTCTGTGTAATGAACATTTGCTGGAATCTGCTTTAAAGATGAAGCAAGCACCTGCAACACACCTAAATCAAACAGATATAAAAAAATGCCAAAAGCCTAGTACACAATGCTTAACATTTTTTTCATTCAACACCGAGGGCTGAGTGATAAACAACTGACAGCTCAGGTCAGAGCTGCTGTTCTAACAATTCATTGTTGGTACAGCAATTTTCCCTGCTGTTCTGTTGTGTTCTGACAGGGGGAGTCCCCCCCCCACCCCCTGCTAGAACACTCCGGTCAGTGCTCTCAGCTATTGGCTGAGAGCACTGATTGGGAGCCAGTCGAAAGACCTTTTTCAGTCATACCTCTTTGACAGAAGCCAACCAGATGGCTGGCTTCTGTTGGACTGGCTACAGTACACACGGGCCGAATGCCACCTTATATTTGGCCCATGTGCATGAGGCTTAAGTCAAGTATTATTTATCCCAGGAACACTGTTGACAATGAATGAATTGCATTTATGATAATTTATCAGTGTTTCCTTAGGTCTGTAAATTTTCACAGATCACTATATACTTTAACCACTTAAGCCCCGGACCTTTAGGCAGCTAAATGCCCAGGCCAGGTTTTGCGATTCGGCACTGCGTCGCTTTAACAGACAATTGCGCGGTCGTGCGACGTGGCTCCCAAACAAAATTGGCATCCTTTTTTGCCCACAAATAGAGCTTTCTTTTGGTGGTATTTGATCACCTCTGCGGTTTTTATTTTTTGCGCTATAAACAAAAATAGAGCGACAATTTTGAAAAAAATTCAATATTTTTTACTTTTTGTTATAATAAATATCGCCCAAAACCATATCTAAAATTTTTTTTCCCCTCAGTTTAGGCCGATACGTATTCTTCGACCTATTTTTAGTAAAACAAATCGCAACAAGCGTTTATCGGTTGGTTTGCGCAAAATTTATAGCGTTTACAAAATAGGGGATAGTTTTATTGCATTTTATTAATTATTTTTTGTTTACTACTAATGGCGGCGATCAGCGATTTTTTTCGTGACTGCGACATTATGGCGGACACTTCGGACAATTTTGACACATTTTTGGGACCATTGTCATTTTCACAGCAAAAAATGCATTTAAATTGCATTGTTTATTGTGAAAATGACAGTTGCAGTTTGGGAGTTAACCACAGGGGGCGCTGTAGGAGTTAGGGTTCACCTAGTGTGTGTTTACAACTGTAGGGGAGTGTGGCTGTAGGACTGATGTCATCGATCGAGTCTCCCTTATATAAGGGATCACTCGATCGATACGCCGCCACAGTGAAGCACGGGGAAGCCGTGTTTACACACGGCTCTCCCCGTTCTTCAGCTCCGGGGAGCGATCGCGACGGAGCGGCTATAAACAAATAGCCGCGCTGTCGTCCCGGATCGCTCCCCGAGGGAACCCGACCGCCGCATGTAGTGGGGGGGGGGGGGTCCCGATCGGACCACCCACCCGCTAGAAGGCAAGGACGTACATGTACGCCCATTTGCCTGTACGTGCCATTCTGTGGACGTACATATACATGCGGCGGTCGGGAAGTGGTTAAAGCAGAGTTCCACCTAAAAGAGGAACTTTCGCTTATCTGATTCCCCCCCCTCTGGTGCCTTCCGGGGGGGGAGCAGGAACCTGATCCTACTTTAGTCAGACCTCACGCGAACTACGTCAGAAGTTTGGCCCCCTCCTCCTTCCCCTGTTGCCGGGCCAGTAAGAGAGGGCAGCGCACTTCGCGCATGTGCAGTAGGGACCCGGCTGTGGGTCATTGCAGGCAGGGCTCGACAAATCCCGGTCGCCATGGCGACTAGAAATAGCGTCCTGGTGACTTGGCCTGGAAGGTGGGCAATCTTGTGAGCTGGCGCCATCTGGTGGTGAGCCGTTGGTATTACAAGTTATTACCACCAGATGTGTGAGCTGGCGCCATCTGGTGGTGGTCGTTGGTATTACAAGTTAAGCATTACAAGTTAAACAGCAATTCTAATGTCATTTTTCACTATTTTCACTGCCATCTTCTTCCCTCTAATTAGAACCCCCAAACATTATATATATTTTTTATCCTAACACCCTAGAGAAAAAAAAAAAGGGGGGATCGTTGCAATACTTTCTGTCACGCCGTATTTGCGCAGCGGTCTTACAAGCGCACTTTTTTGGGAAAAAATTACACTTTTTTTTAAATTAAAGAATAAGACAACAGTAAAGTTATCCCCATTTGTTTTAATATTATGAAAGATAATGTTACGCCGAGTAAATTCATACCCAACATGTCACGCTTCAAAATTGCGTCCGCTCGTGGAATGCCGACAAACTTTTACCCTTTAAAATCTTCATAGGCGACGTTTAAAAAAAAATCTACAGGTTGTATGTTTTGAGTTACAGAGGAGGTCTAGGGCTAGAATTATTGCTCTAGCTCTACCAATCGCGGCGATACCTCACATGTGTGGTTTGAACACCGTGCGGGCGCTGCTCACGTATGTGTTCGGTTCTGCGCGCGTTTTCTGGCTCCTAACTTTTTTAGCTGGCTCCTAGATTCCAAGCAAATTTGTCAAACCCTGATTGCAGGGTTCCCTTACCGGCAATGAGGTGCCAATATCGACATCTGCAGAACTCCATTTTAACTGAAGTTCCTGCCACTATGCTACATTTTTATTAGTAATTATTAGCTGTACCATTGCAGGGTTCCATGGGCAGGACATCAGACAATGCTCAGTGCATTTAATATAAGTTATAATTTGTTTTGGCAGCTGCAGTTTATTAGAAGTGAAATTCCTGTCTTCTGTGATAGTTGTGTGTTTTGCTTTCAATATGATTATTAAAAATTGAATTTACTGTTGGTGAAATAGAATTTCTAAATGGAAAGTATGCTCTCTCTGCAAATGCGATGATTGAAGATCTTTTATATTACTAGGGAAGAACTTCAAATAATATAGTATGAGGCTTACATTTTAGCAAATAAAGTTAATCCCGTATCCTTGTTTAATATTGGCAAAGGAAGACAGTCACAATAAATGAAGGATCTAGTACCCGTTTTTTCTTTCAAGAGGCTCAAAAACAACAAATGATTACAATGTACATTGGGGTGTGCTGTGCAGAAGAAACCAAGTGGACATGTAGCTGGTCATGTATGAGGAAGGCTTTGTTCCACTTGCTGACCATTTGCCGCCATTATCAATGTCACGATCAGGGGTCAGGCTCGAAGACCAATTGCAACAGCAGTTGCAGGACTACCACTGACCAGCAAGATGGGTACACAGGCCTGGCAGATGACACAGGCTCATCTGAGGTGCGGAGTCTAAGTGCTAACCGGTGTTCACCAGAGCTCCTGATGGTGGAGATGGATTTTTCTGCATGTTAGCACCAGGTTGTGGTCCTCAGGATTGCCCCACCAGGAGGTGAGCAAGCCAGGGTTCAGTAGCAAAGGAGCAGGTAAGCATCAAACAGAAACGTGGTCAGTAAACAAGCCAAAAGGTCGATAACGAGTAGTTGCAGGTTGGGATGAGGCAGAAGCGTAATCGAGGAACAAGCCAAGGGTCAATAACGAGCGGTAGAAAATATGTACGGCAGCAGGGAAGGCAGGAGCGAGATACAGGCTGGCGATAGCACAATATTCTGGCAAGGAGGACGTGCAGAGACATGGCTTATATCAGGAAGTTTGTGGGAGGAGCAAAGAGTTCAAGGTTCAGCTGAAATCGAGGTACAATGCAGGGTTGTCTTAAAGGATCTGAAAAGGCACTGTCCAGCATCTCCGATAGCTCAGTGAGAAGGTTCATTGCCAGACACAGCTCTGAGGTCCCAGGTTCAAGTCCAGGTCCTGACAATCAGACTCCAATAAAGATTGTTAGGCTATGGCATGTTTATTTGGTGCTACAATTGTCATAGAAAATGATGCCAGCAAGGCGGCATTTTGACTGAAAGGTATATGGGAAATTGTGTTTTCAACACAGTGTGTTGTAGATACTTTGATGGAGCTGGTCAGAACTGATGGCGCCATACGACATGCACATAAACAATGAGAAGTCTAAACCTTTTCTTTCTACTTCTTACTAGGCCTTCTGCAGTCATTGTTTGCTACTGAACAATAGGTACTACATATGGTAGTAAACTGACAATTTATTTTAACGTCTGTGTTTTGTGTTGGCATTGAAAGGCATTGTCCTCCAAACTTGGTGACCAGATGTGCTGATATGTGGTTAATTCTAGGGAAGATCTAATGAGTTCTGATCCCTGGCTGGTAGCATCTGCATTATGAAATAGGATAAACATCACATTTGGAGTGTTATTCTGAAATGGCCCATCTGGAGAAGAATTATTTGCACATCAATTTATGACATTCTATACTTAAAAAAAGAAGAAAGGATAAAAAAATACTGGGGCTTTCTTTTGTGTTCAGCAGGACCCCATCTCATTGTCTGTCCTTGACATCGATAATTAAAGTAAAGGTAAGTCTCAAAAGGTTGGGCATCTTGCAGAGAGAGGTTATCCCATGCCAGTCTGAAATACAAGAACGCATTGTAATCTTTCACTGCCTGTTTTTCTTGAAACAGTGTCTTTGTCTTTGTGTGGTATATGTGACATCATCCGCCATTCACAGAGTCCTATTAGTGGTGTTTTATAGGATAAGACTCGTACAGCAACCTATTTGTATTGAATATAGAAGAGTCTCTTTGATGTTCTGTCACCCTTTGCGCTCTGGAGTCAGACTTGAATTGCATGGCTAACCTCTCGCCTCCTAAATCTATTATAGGTCAAAGCTTGGATGATTCTTTTTATGAAATACTTGAAACCTGAGTGAGTGTGCTGGACTGTGTTAAGGGTCTATGTAGCAAATAGCAGGCTTCTGATTTCTTCGGGCTATAATTGATTAGCTGGAGCAGTGTGTTTAAAGTGAAGGTTTTTATAGCTGTTCCTCTCACCTAATTATTGTGGCAATTGAAACAATATATTAACTGTTTTTTGTCATTAGTTGATAATCTCAATATTCACGTCTAAGGCTAGACATTAACACTGCTATTAAATCTTGGCCCTGCTGCGCTATTCTGTTACTTTCTAAACATGATCATTTTTATTATTTCAGCATTAGTTTGATTTGTAGACGAATGTTTCAATATATTATTATTATTATTATATATTAACTTCCATGGTAGTGTTTTCCAGATGTAGAAATAAACCTTTGTTTTCTTTGATGAAAATATAGACCTCATGTACTGCATTAAAATGGAGCATTAAAGTGGTACGCATACTGAGATTATATTTAAATAATGCAGATTTGAAACTGATTTGAATTTGAAATGCCTACACAGCCATTTTCTCCCACGTTGTTATACATCAGCTTTTGTTAAATGGTGGATCACGGTCCGGACCATCACCCCGCCAGTCTGCAGCACTAGATCCCCGCTGTACTACCGTAATTTATTGCTAGGACTGCCAGTGTCCTAAAAACCAGAGACGTCACTTGTTTGCCCCGCCCTCTTTAGCAAGTTTCTCCGCCCAGCTCCCACCCCCTGTAGCATGATTCTTTTTCAATCTCCCGCTCTTGCCCCTGCCCTTGCCTGCCTGGCTACAGCAACTTATCCATCTGGTACACTGTTTACTTAGATGGGCTCTACTAATCTACAGGTTCATAACTGAAATTTAGGGATGTGCACTCTGATGAGGGCATTTTCTCTTGATGAGGGTACACTGATGGGGACATCTGCTTTGTGGAGACACCTGCTCTCTGCTGTATGGTTACTGGTCACTCTGATGGGGACACCTGCTCTATAAAGGGCACCCTGATGGAGATTCCCTTCTCTATGGGGGCACTCTGGTGGGGACACCTGATGTAAAGGGGCATGCTGAAGGGTGTTGACTACTGTTGACATGCTATGGAAATTGTACTTTTCACATTTTTGATAGATCTGTAATTGCTACAATCTCTAGTCATAGTTCTTGAGATTCGGACCTCCTTGAATTTGAATTCCCTTGTTATAGATGCTAACTGGTGGGTTAAAGTAGATGTACTCCCAAACTGGATGGCATGTGGTTTGCTAAAGCACTGTGTTTTAAAAGAAATCACCATGTTTTCTCTCCTCCTATTAAAATATTGTTTTCACCTTTCTTCATTCTTGTTTTACACCTCATTGCTGCAGTTCTCCTCTAGCACCTTTTTGTTCTTATCTAGCACCTTCCCGCTTACAACCTCAATTCCAACAAAGTTGGAATTCTGTGTAAAATCTACATAAAAACAACAGAATGCAGTGATTTGCTAATCTAGTTTTATTCACAATTGAGGTTGTATGTAAACTATCTCCAGCAGTGGATGCTTGTCATTGCTCAGGGTGGTGACAATCATGGACTATGCCTGTGCAGTAAGTATCTGCACAGCCACTTGTCATCCTGTCACCTGTACTTCCAGGTGAGATTATAACACAGGTTAGCAACTGGAGATAGGGACAGTGTTGTCATCTCATTAACAGAAAATTCCTGAACAAGGACTTTTATGGATGGATTACCAGGTATTATTTTAATGAATTGGATAGAAGAAGATCCTGGACTGCCGCACTCCTTAAAACGATGTCTTTATTGTAGTAGTGCAATAAAGACAGTGTTTTAAGGCGTGCGGCAGTCAAGGATCTTCTATCAAATGCACCTGTGCATAGCCAGCACCCTTTTGGTTTAGTGGGACGGAAGCAAAGCCAAGGGATCAGCAGTTTTTAGAGCAGTATCATCTCTCACTATTATTTTAATGAAAGCGGTAGACTTAGAAAGTTTGAAAATTAGGTTAACATATCAAAGAGTTTTTAGTGATCTGTTTTTTATCATCTTTAAAGGGGTTGTAAAGGCAGAAGGTTCTTTATCTTAATGCATTCTATGCATTAAGATAAAAAAAAAACTTCTGTGTGTAGCAGCCCCCAATTACCTACCTGAGCTCCTTCTCTATCCAGCAATGTCCATGATTCCCTCTGCCATCCAGTACACTCCTCCTGATTGGCTGAAACAAAGCAGCGGCTCTATTGGCTCCCATGGCTGTCAATCAAAGAGTCTGCCAATCAGGGGGGAGAGGGGGCAGGGCCAGGTTGGGCCCAGTATCTGAATGGATACATGGAGCTCTGACTCGGCTTGGGTGACAACTTGTAGCAAGCTGCTGGCTAAGGGGCACTCAAAGGAGGGAGAGGCCAGGAGCAGCCAAGAGGGACTCGAGAAGACGAGGATCCAGGTTGCTCTGTGCAAAAGCAACTGCACAGTGGAGGTAAGTATAAAATATTAAACGTTATTTAAAAAAAAACAAAAAAAAAAACTAGCCTTTACAATCACTTTAACTACTGAGTAAACAAGTAGCCCTAAACATAAGTATCACCAAGTGAAATGTACTCAAATACAGCATAACTTGTTTTAAGGATGGTAACGGGTCCTCCTTAAAAAGAACCAATGAGAATGGAAATATGGGAGCCTCAATCCAGTGTTAGTATAATTAAATTATGTTAAACAATTGATCATAGATTGGCTTGCGTTGATAATGTGTGTTCCAAGCGGATTTTTTTTTTAACCACTTCAGCCCCGGACCATTTGGGTGGTCAAAAACCAGGCCCCTTTTTGTGATTTGGCACTGCGTCGCTTTAACTGACAATTGCGCGGTCGTGGTTCCCAAACAAAATTTGCCATCCTTTTTCCCCCCCACGAATAGAGCTTTTTTTTGGTGGTATTTGATCACCTCTGCGGTTTTTATTTTTTGGGCTATAAACAAAAATAATGAGACAATTTTGAAAAAAAAAATATTTTTCATTTTTTTGCTATAATAAATATCCCCAAAAAATATAATATATTTTTTTCCATCAGTTTTTAGGCCGGTACACATTATTCTACATATTTTTGGTAAAAAAAAATGCAATCAGCATTTATTGATTGGTTTGTGCAAGAGTTATAACATTTACAAAATAGGGGATCATTTTATGGCATTTTTATTAATATTTTTTTTTTTTACTAGTAATGGTGGCGATCAGTGATTTTTTTTTGTGACTGCGACATTATGGTGGACACTTTTGACACATTTTTGGGACCATTGTCATTTTCACAGCGATTAGAGCTATAAAAATACACTGGTTACTGTGAAAATGACACTAAGCGAGTGAGTGAAAAAACGTATATAGCGCAACACATGCGAACTGAATCGCCTCTGGGCGCTTGGTATCCATTTCTTGGGCCCTCAGAAGAGATGGGTTTTGATCTTCCCTCTGAAAGCCAAGTGGTTTACCTCCAACCGAATGCTGGTTGGTAGAGCGTTCCATTGTCTGGGTCCTTGGACTGCAAATCTTAGTTCTACTTTGGACTTTTGGGAATCTGCAGTAGATTTTGGTTGGTGGATCACAGAACGCGATTGGGATTGTGATTTTTTTCGTTTTTCGCATAGATATTGGGGGGCATCAATTTTATTGATGAAATAATCTGATAATTCATTGCAGAATTCTTGTGAATCAGAATTAGGGGCTTCTAGACAGATTGGGTTCATAGTTTGGGTGACTAGCTTGAAGAGTTCGCGGGGGCGGTTTAGGACATTAGTGATGATAATAGAAAAATTATTTTTTTTGGCAATGAAGATTTCTTAATGGTATTTTTTTGTTATCTTATAAATGGTGTGATTTTCCTCCTGAAGGGCTTCTTTTCCAGGCTGCTTCAGCTCCTCTGCGCTCTTGCTTTAGCAACGACAGCTGGTCGTTAAACCAGCTGGAGTTGTTTTTCTGGATGCACGTTGTGCGTTTTGGCACTACTAAGTCGGCTGACTGTAATAGAGCCTTGTTGATAGCATCGAGCGTTTCTGTGGCTGTTTGATGTTGTTGGATTGTTTTTATTTTGTTCCCTAATGTGTAGTTTTGAATAGTTGTGAATGGAGCTTCTTCTGAGATCTAGTCCAGTGTGTTGTCACCGGTTTTAGTGTTTTTTTTGCGGGGGTATTTTTAGTGATTGTGAATTTAATGGCATGGTGATCTGTCCATGGTTGCGGCTCATTTTCCAGAATATTGATTTCCAAATCTTGTCTGAAAATGAGATCGAGCGTGTGACCAGAGGCATGTGTGGCCCCACCTACTGGTTGCTGCAGACCTAATCTTTCCAAATGGTCAATGCAGGCGTCGGCGACGGGATCCTGTGAGGAGTTGGCCCAAAGGTTGAAATCCCCGAGCAGCAGGAGGTGTTTGATGTTTAGGGTATAGGTGGAAATAAACTCTGTCAATGACATGAGTAGATGCGTTTTTGGGCCCGGTGGTCTATAACACAGTAGTATGTGAACGGTGTCCTGGGGATTTGTTTGCAGTTGCAGAGTGAGGGTTTTCATGAATGGAAGTGGGTTCTAAAGGTCTGGTTTGGTGATTGAGAGGAGTCTTATGGATCACCGCCAGGCCTCCTCCTCTTTTCCCTACTCTGTTTTCTGTTAGAATGTGATAATTCTCTGGCACCAGTTCTCCTAGAATGGTGTTATAGTCGGCTGTAAGCCAGCTTTCTGTGATAAAGAGGCAGTCTAAATCGTTTTGTAGGATGAAATCATGGATTTCTTGTCAGTGTTTTACTGCCGATCTTGTATTGACCAAATCGCATAATATGCGCTTAGGTTGGGGTGAGTACGTGTGATTTTTGACTGTCGATCATCATTTGATTCTTAACAGTTGCTCCTTCCTTAGAGCTTTTTTGGTGACGGCTCGTAATACTGAGGTGAATGGCTTTAGACCTCAAATGATTTCTGCAGAGTATCTCAGATTAGACATAACTGCAGAAAATTCCGGGGGAGGTGATATTGATCGGGGAGGTAATTCAATGATAATGGGTCAGAGGATTTTTCAAGCGGGTTCCCCACCCGCTAAACCATTCCTCCCTGTTTGATCCAGAGGAAGGCGAAAAACCCTTAGCCGTGCTAAGCCAATCTGCAGTGACTGGGGAAAATATTCCTTCCTGATCCCTCACAGGCGATCGGTGAAGCCCTGGATCAAGCACTAAGTAGTAGTAGTCCCTGTATTTGAATGTTGTGGCTGAGGATGGGGGGGTGGGGTGGGGGTATACTTACACCTGAGTACACCAGTGGGAGCACAATTCCCAGCTTTTGGGCTGGGGAAGGGAAGTGGGGGGTACGTCTTGTGAGAGACTCTATTACTGGGGTGTAGTAAGATGGCCGCCGACCGGGACTGGGCTCGAACCGGGGCCTGTGCAAGTGAGTGAAGTCTGGTTGTACGGCGGAGGAGGTTTCTGGGGCACCAAGGGGCGACGGTGGAAGTTGTCCTGGAGCAGGGGGAGCTTAGTGATGTTAGAAGGGGGTTTGTTGGAGGTGCAAGCGCGGCACGCCGCTAGTCCGCTGCTGAAGGCGCGGACTTTACTAGATGCGGTCGCCGCGACTTGCTGCAGAATTGAGCGGGCCGAGGAGGGGTTGAGGATGGTGGAAGCTGAGGTGGAGAGGTGGCAGGGGAGAGTACCGATCACGGCCGGGGTACTGAGGGAATAAAAAGCTGACCGATTTCTTCCCTATGTTGGGCCGCAGCTGCGGCTTATCCTGAAAAGGACGGCCGCATAGTACCCCCAGGGGAGGTGGGAGGTGGAGGTGTGGAGGTGGAATAGGCCTGAGCCACAAGGCCTTACCTTGAAGAAGTTGTGGGAGGAAGAGGGAGGCCAAAGGGGGAGAAAAAGCAGCTGTCCTGGATCCTGGCTGTGGAGAACCCTGCCTGTCTAGTGCTAGGAGCCACACGTCCTACTCCTATGAGCGTGCGCCGATTACTACTAGCACCACTTCTAGCCCTGGAAGTGAGAGCAGACTCGTCCAGCTCATTGGAACGCATGCGTTCACTGGCAGTGAAGGGGTTAACCACTAGGTGGCGCTTTAGGGGTTAAGTGTTCCCTGCATAGTGTTTCTGACTGTAGGGGGATGGGCTCTGTGTCACATGACACTGATTTCCGCTCCGAGTACACGGAGCCGAGGTCAGTGTCATTGTCACTAGTCAGAGCGGTGAAATACTTGTTTACACAAGCCTCTCCCCGCTCTACACCTCCGTACGATGATCCCCACGACGATCGAGTCCGTGGGACCTGCGGTCTGACTCGCGGGCAAGGCGGCAGGGTCGCTCGCGACCACACGGTAGGCATTTAAAGGGCCACGTACAGGTACGTGATTATGCCTGTTCGTGCCATTCTGCCGACGTATCTATACAGTGGGCGGTCCTTAAGCGATTAAAAGTGCAAGCTACAGGACAGCCACCCTAAAGAAGTCAGGGAGAAATGGTTGTAACCGACACCTTTAAAAACACATGGTCATATTCCTATCTTCATGGATTCCCTTTAATCACTTATTCAGTATTTATTGCCATACTGTCTCGGTACTCATTACCCAAAGTTCGCTTAGTATGGGGAATTTTCAAATTGCATGGGCTTTGTCCTGCAGGTGCTTTCTGCAAGGACGTGAGGGAATTCTGTACACTTAGTCAAAGTACTAAATTAGTTAATGTTTCGCATAAGGCGCATATTAGAGTCCTTGTCTACACACGTTTTTTGAACATCATTTTATCTATGCCAAGTGCCTTGTATTTTACATTTCAGGTGCTGACATTTAAGAATATGTGCATCTGTCATAGTGTGATAAAAATTGTATTCTTTCATGATTATAGTGCTGTTTCTGTTCCATTCATTTTTTTTTTTTTTACCTTTAGCCGTCCTCAAAAGGTGTGCCTGTGTCCTTTCTTGCCAGCTCAACCCATTAACGTTTCCATGAGTTTGTACATTGTTCAGCATCCAGCCGAGGTGAGTGAGGGTATGGGAACCTGTCGCATTGTTAAATCTGGTGTTCTGGGAAAAGACTGACTACCACTTCCTGCGCTGGCTAGATGACTCGAGCATTAGGGGATGTACATTATGTTGCCTACTACAGCTTGTGTAATAAAATTATATATATTTTTTCGAATATTCTTGTTTTTGTTTCTCACCAATTGTTATACAGTGTATACGTTTATGTGTATAAAACAGTTATAGTAAATTCCCAGGATCTTTACAGCTCCCTCTTGGCTTACCCTCAACTTATGGCTATATTAGATGAAAAATAAATGGGTAAATAAACAAACTAACAGCCACAAATACCTGCCTAAATCTGTGGTGGCCTGAAGGTTTAGGCCCCACGTCTTCTATTTTGTTCACTACAGAAAAGGAGGGTGTCTTCTTCCTTGCTGTGCAGCAACAGGGAGTGGGGCCCAAGGGGCAGGGAGGCAGGAACGTTTTCTTTTCTGGCCTTAAAAAAGGAAAATAGCTCAGAATTGTCTGCAGTACTGCATTTAAACATTTATATGCATGTGTTCATGGTAGTCTGTTGAAATAGCTAAAAGGAAATCAAGAGGAATTAAGAGTGAAATATAAATACAAGAAGAGAATTATTTACTATACACTGAGAATAAACTAATTTTATAAATACCCCATGAGAACATACAACAAGGCAGTACATCCATCTACTCTCTTAATGTTAGGCAGACCATGGGTTGCAGGAAAAAAAATAGCTCACCAGTGTTGATGGGGGAATTGCTCCAGCGGAGCTATTGTGTGCTGGAAGAACACCATGGGGCAGATTCAGATAGAGATACGACGGCGTATCTCTGAGTTCCGTTGGTCGGATCTATGCGCCTGATTCATAGAATCAGGTTCCGCATAGATCTCCCTAAGATCCGACAGGTGTAAGTGAAACTTACACCGTCGGATCTTGGGCTGCAATATCAGGCCGGCCGCTAGCTGGCGTTTCGTTTTTTTTTTACGCGACGTCGTTTGCGTTCGGCTTTTTTCGGCGTATAGTTACCCCTGCTGTGAGGGGTATCCTATGTTAAGTATGGCCATCGTTCCCGCGCCGAGTTTTACATTTTTTACGTTGTTTGCGTAAGTCGTTCGCGAATACGGATGGACGTAATTTACGTTCACGTCGAAACCAATGACGTCCTAGCGACGTCATTTAGAGCAATGCACGCTGGGAAATTTTACGGACGGCGCATGCGCAGTTCGTTCGGCGCGGGGACGCACCTGATTTAAATGTTACACGCCCCCTAGACGCAGAATTCCGCCGGGGGATTTACGATACGCCGCAACTTTAGAGGCAAGTGCTCTCTGAAAAAAAGCACTTGCCTCAAAAACTTGCGGCGGCGTAACGTAAATCAGATAGGTCAGCAGATCTTTAGATCCGCGTAACCTATCTGAATCTGGCCCAGTGATTACTGCTAGCAGTTATAACTGCTGGCAATAATTGCATGCTAGAAATCTGATAGGCTGGTAGTACAATCGGCCTCCCCATATAAGCAAGACCTCTAGAAACTCCTGTTGCATTTAAAATGTAGGTTCACTTTTCAGAACCAGAATTCACAATGATCTTGGCATTTAAAATGTGAATTCATTTTTTGGAACCAGATTTGACAATGAACATCTTCAAACACAGTCTGTGCAGTGTCAATGAGGGCATCAGTGCCCGCTAAGTGGGCTTACACTTTAAACAAAGAGAGTTGGTTAAAGCTAAGAGGACACTTGATTACTCAATTATTACACGCTAAATCTTTTAGTTAAACAATTTAGAATTCTGTAGAGACTGCTTGGCTCCCATAGCATAACTTGGTCTGATATCTACTTTTCTGGGAATTGTTGTGGGACAATAGAAAGATACATTTGATATAGTTATTCAAGCAGGATTTAAAATACATTTTTGTAATTAAGTTTGATTAAATAACTTATTGGACATCATTTTTAAACTGATGTATATGAGACTCAGAGGATGTTCTCCAAGCTCAGAACACTTTAGCCTGAGAACTTAGTTTGCATCTTTCAGGACAGATTTAACAGCTGTCTAAAGGATTTTGCAATTTAATCTTTTCTCTGATAAGCGAAAGCTCACAGTAAATAGTTTTTATGAGAATGTATATAGGCTGTTGCAAGAAGTTTAATTAGCTACTGGATGCAAGACTGTCATTCCCATCATTGTCATAGTAGATCGAAACCCCTTGAGTGTCTTGTCTTGTCACGCATTTGTTACTGGAAGTCACTGTCCTGATACAACCTTCCGCTTTTCGCTGTCTGCTGGTTTTGTTCTATCACCTGAATAAAAAAATGCTAGAGTGACATTATTTCGAGATATGGTTTGGTTTATGTGTAAACATGTAGCACCACATTGCAGGGATAAAGCAGCATTGGCATGAAAAGCATGCCAACTTGCATCTCTTTGCAAAAACCTCTTTCCTAAACACATCAATGAATCATCAGAGCTCGCAGGAGTTCTCTGGCTCAAAGATGATTTTCTAGAAAGAAGCCATATTGGCTAATGCTAGATTACCACTCTGGGCCTTTGAGTATGTTGTATCCATTTCGCACATGTGGAAATACAAGGACCATTATTTGAACGAGAAACTTGATTCAGAACTACCTTTGATTGTTAACCACAACAACGAGAGAAACTGCTTTTTTTATAATTGCTTCTTTTCTTTATTTTCCAAGTTGCATCACATACATAAAAACAAATAACAATAACAAGAAAAAGTACAAAAAAAAAAAAAAAATACCTACCTACATTGCATTATCCCCCCCATGGGCACCATCGGCCTCCCCCTCCCTCTCCTCCAATTCCCCCCGTCCCACTCACCCCCTACAAGAGGCGGGGAGGAACGCCAGGGAGAGAGAGAGAAAGAGGAGGAGGGGAAAGGAGAGACGAAACCCCCCCTCCTCCCTCGTGACCCCCTAGACCCCATCACCTTATGACCTCCCTACGGCACAAAGAGGAGCTCAATACCACCCTAAAAAAAGGGGATTTTGTGCAGGGCTTAATAGTCCTTAATTTCGTGACTTTAGTGAAAAAAAAAAAAAAAAGGATCTTTGTTTCGTGCCTCATTGACTCCCCATCACCTTATCCCCCCCCCCCCCCTACCATGCGAAGGGGAGAAGTTTCATAACCACCTCAAAAAAGAGGAAAATAAATAAATAAAAAAAAAACACTATTGGGTGTGTCCTCCTT
The DNA here is from genome assembly GCF_905171775.1 of Rana temporaria. Classification (NCBI taxonomy): domain Eukaryota; kingdom Metazoa; phylum Chordata; class Amphibia; order Anura; family Ranidae; genus Rana; species Rana temporaria. The sequence continues at coordinate 147,828,956 of NC_053489.1, read as the reverse complement.
TTCCTTATTAGTGGTCTTTCTTTTGTGACTATAACCTTTCTTTAAAACCCCTGTTCCCATTCTTATGACTCCCAAATAAAATTCCTTAAGGGGAGCCTCTATACTTATCCTCCTATGTTGACTTAATTAATTAATTATTCCCTCCTCTTTAGTGATCCAAATTAGTGCTGTGAAGAGGAAGAAAAAAAAAATTAATAATAAAAAGGTGAAAAATAGGAGGGGGGGGGCCGCGCCTCCCCCCTCCCACCTCCTCCCCCTCCGGTGCCCACAAGGTAGGGAGAAAAAAAATAGGAAAAAAAAAATGTAGAAAAAAACTAAGACAACAAACCGAGAAAAAAAAAAGAAAGTTATTCGCCGCCTTACCCCTCCCCCCCCCCAACCGCCTCCTAGCCTCTCCGCTCCAAACTAATCCTTCCCTATTTCAGGAGAGTAATATATCCACCCTGCCCATATATCCTTAAATTTGTCCTGTTGGTCCTTGACCGTGTGTACCCATCTCTCTGCCTCCATTATCCTCTCTACCTCGATTTTCCATTCCACTATATTGGGGACTTTAGGTTGTTTCCAGTATCTAGGTATCAGTGCCTTCGCTGCATTTAATAGGTGTGGTGTGACACTTCTTTTGTAGAACTTCATGGATGATGGCATCCCATGAAACAGAAAATCCAATGGGGATTGCTCAATAGGCCTTAATGTAAATTTTTTTATCCACGGAGATATCTCCTCCCAAAATCTCCTAATCTTGGGACACTGCCACCATATATGAAGAAATGACCCTCTTTGATTGCACCCCCTCCAGCAGTTGGCATTCCTTAATGGGTAGATCTGAGCCAAACGGGTCGGTGTATGGTACCATCTAGTCAGAAACTTATACGACATCTCCTGTATATATGAACTTATTGAGGACTGGTGTGTTATTTCCATCAACCTATTTGATTGTTCCGCTGTAAATTTAAGGCCCAACTCCCTTTCCCATTCACGCATGTAATATGGGATTGTCTTATCTTGGGCACTCTGGACCATTCTGTGCATCCGAGATAACATATGGCCTGGTTCCAAGCGGTTAACACACCACTCCTCAAAAGTAGTCATGGTGTTTACTGATCTAATTTGGTGTTTCCATTTATTTATTTTTTTTCATATTTAAATCTTTTATTTTATTTTTCTTTTATGGTAAGGTTCACAGAAGGTTAACATATCTTATACAATGGATACATAATCATATAGTTCTTATCACTACACACTTATGATGGGCTAGCAAGTAAACAGGTGGGGATTCAGAAACTTAAGAAGAATAAACCAAAAGCAGTACCTCCCCGGTCCTCTTGCTCTATTCCCAAGCCCGCCTGCCTTTTATCAGTAACTTCTTTTCCCGTTTCCTAATACCACTGTATTGACCTCACACTTCTTCCTCCCCTCTGTTCCCTTGTCCATTCCTATACCCCACCTAACCCCCCCTTAAACCTAGAATCAACATAATCCTCAACAAAACAACAACAAAAAAAAAAAAAAAAGAGAAAACCCCGCCAACCCCCTCCCCTCCTCTCCCTCCCCTACCTCGCCGGAGACGGACGGATCCTCCCTTACTTCAACCCTTCGGCCTCTCCCTTTTCACTTCTACCCAAAAAGGAATCTTCTCTCCCCTATCTATTCCACCAGTAATCTCTTCCCCTCTTCCGTACTCATAAACTGATTCCAACCTGTCCAAGTTTCTACATACTGTTCCCTTTTGTTCCGGGCTGAGAGGATCAGGTCTTCTATAGCTCCAGTCTCTCTCACTCTATTGAGCCATCTCGCAATAGAGGGTGATCTACTGTCTCTCCATTGTAATGTTATTCCATTTCTGGCAGTATTTATCATGTGACATATCACCATCTTTTTGTACTCTCGCACTGGGATTTGTGAGCAATGGAGCAGAAAAAAAGCTGGATCCTCCTGAATCTGGTGCTCCGTAAATTTTTGAACAATTCTCTGGACTTCCTTCCAGTAATCTCTTACTTTTGCACAGGACCAAAATATATGCAGCAAGGTTCCCTGCTCCACACCACATCTCCAACAATACTCTGAGTAGCCTTTAGAAAATTTATGTAATCTTACTGGTGTATAATACCATTGGAACAATAATTTATAATTGGATTCCTGTATTCGCGTAGATATTGAGGAGTTTAGTGCTAAGTGAATTATGTGTTTACGTTGAGTCTGTGAGAAATTTCTCCCCAGATCTCTTTCCCATTTCCCCAGTCCCGGCAACTCAAAATCCTCCTGAGGGGAATTCAATAGTCTATACATCTTTGAACTCACTCTTTGTATTGGTTCCTCCTCGTCGCAGTATTGTTCAAATTTTGTTAGTTGTCGCCGAAAATTAGATGGTTGTCCCAGGGATCTTAAAAAGTTGCTTATTTGAAATGCTTGCCAAAAGGATAACTCATAATTCCCTCCTCTCTTTGTTAGGGCCTCCAATGATGGCCACATACCAGTTTGCAGAAAATGTGATACCTGTACTTTACCCCTTTGTTTTAATTTATTAAAAACTGCTCCTGCTGTACCTGGTATGAAGCCTGGGTTCCCTAATATAGGGAACAGGGGAGAACACTTCGATGAGAATTTTGGATTTTTACATATTTTAGCTGCGATTGACAACGTTGGGCCAATTATGGGATGTTTCTTCATCTTACTTGGCAATAACTTATAACACCAAGGGGCTCTACTTAGTGTTATTGGACAGGTCTGCTGTTCTACCTCAACCCACCTTTTATAGTGTCCGTTTCTACACCAGTCTATCAATCTCGTCAAATGTGCCGCTTCATAATATTTGGCAATATCCGGGGACTGCCATCCCCCCAAAAGACTTGGGTAACCTCATCACCTCTTTCTTAATTCTTGCCTTTTTCCCTGCCCAGATGAATTTCATCAGGAGGGCACTAATTTGCCGTAGGAAGGCCGATGGTATCAATATCGGCAGTGTTTGAAACAAATACGTAATCTTTGGCAAGATGCTCATCTTGACTATATTATTTCTGCCGAACCATGAATGTAGTCCATGTTGCCATTTCTCTAGTAGCATTCTTATTGAAGTAAGAAGAGGTGGAAAATTTATTTTAAAAACTTCTTTTATGTTTGCTGGAATCAGGGTACCCAAGTATTTTAGCGCAGTCTTCCACTTAAAACCAAAGTTTTGTTGTATAATTGACTGTTTCTGGGGTGTCATTGACACACTCATTGCTTCAGATTTTGCTTGGTTTATTTTTAGGTTGGAGAGCTCTCCGAATTTAGCGATTTCTTTGACGAGATTGGGAAGAGATACGTGAGGGTTTGATATAGTAAACAGCAAGTCATCTGCAAATGCGGTTATTTTATGCCTTCTCCCCCCCTATCTGTATACCCTGTATATCCGGATTTTGGCGTATTTTATTTAATAAGGGCTCCAAAGATAGCACAAATAGTAGCGGTGACAGGGGACATCCCTGGCGCGTTCCGTTTGTGATTTGGAAAGTTTTAGAGAACATCCCGTTAACTCTCACTGAGGCACGTGGGTCTGTATAAACACTTCCTATCCACCTTAACATATTCTCCCCCAGGCCCACGTGTCTCAGTACTGAGAACAGGAAATTCCAGCTCACTCTATCAAAAGCCTTCTCGGCATCAGTATTTAGGAACACGCAAGGGATGTCCCCGTCAGTGGCCTCCTGCACCAGATTAAGAACCCTTATTGTACCATCTCTTGCCTCCCGTGTAGGTACGAATCCGACTTGATCCATATCGACTAGCTCGGGTAACCATACTTGGATCCGTCTTGCTAGTAACTTCGTAAAGAGTTTTAAATCGGAGTTTAACAATGAAATCGGCCTATAGCTGCCGCACTCCGCCGGATCTTTCCCATCTTTGGGAATGACTATAATTTGAGCTAGTAATGCGTCCGGCGGGAACCCAGCCGTCTGGCCTACTGCATTGAGAAACTCTGCTAACTGCCCTCTCAGTAGTGTTACAAATTCTTTATAGTATCTTATCGTATAGCCATCCGGTCCCGGGGCTTTCCCTTCCTTCATAGTTTTTAACGTTGCCTCTATTTCTTCTATCGAGATGGGGGTGTCTAAACTGGCCTGAGCTATTGATGGTAACCTAGCTAAGTCCATTGCTGAAAGATATTCTTCTATTTTGGGTGGAGCTACTGGTAGCTGTGCCAAATTATATAGAGAGGAGTAATATCTCCCAAACTCCTCCACTATCTCCTTTGGCGTACGTTTTAATTGTCCCTCCTTCCCCTTGATTTGCGGGACATACGTTTGTTGACTCTTCTCTTTCAATTTCCCAGCTAGTAGTTTACTACACTTGTCTCCAAATTCGTAATTTATTTTCCTTCCCCTTTGTATTATTGCTTTGGTTTCCATTTATTAAACAGGTCTGTCAACTGCCGGTATTTCCATTCCCTCATTGATACCTCCCCCTGCTTTTGTACCAACTCTCTTAAGGGAAGCAGTTCCCCAAATGGGGCCACCTCTGATCAGTTTCCTCCCCACCCCTCAAAACTACCCTTCTCTTCCCCAGGAGGGAACCATGGAAATCCCTCCAAAGGAGTAATAGGCGATATTGGAGGAGCAAACTTTCCCGACTTATTCATTCTATCCCAGATAGATAACGTTGTTGTAGTTAATGGTGACACATATTCCGATAACCCCCTATATACGGTCGGGATCCAGGGTGCTCCCGCCAGATCCCTTCCTGCCAGTGTTTTCTCCAGGGAAACCCATATTTTACCTTTTGAGTCATGTCTCCAGTTCATAATGCGAACCAGGGCCATGGCTCTATAGTAAAGTACCATGTCTGGGAGTCCTACCCCTCCTTCCTTCCTTTGATCTTTTCAAAATATCATATGCCAGCCTGGGATGTTTATCCCCCCAGACAAAAGTCCTAAAAGCTTTCTTTATTTGTTTAAAAAATATTTGTGGGAGAGCTATAGACGAGAGAAACTGCTTAATACTGTGGTAATGAAAAGCCGCAATCTGACAGTGGATGAATGTGAGGGGGGTATCTACATTCACGGGATGGAGTATGACAAAACTGCTCTGGTGGAGGAGATGAAAAGAACATTTGAGAAGTTTCAAACATTACTGTGAACGTTGCCAAAACGGCAACATTTTATTTCTGTCACTCTTCATAGGGAGTGCTCTTTTAAGCGATTTTTATTTATTTTCAATGGCACCAAGTCTGCTCTGAACCTTGCTCTTCAGTGTTCAACCTCCCACCATCTGCTTTTCAACAAGATTGCTGCTATCGTCCCCTTATCTTCAAACAGAATATGGACATCAACACACTGGACAACACACCTTTAACATGGACGGACCACGCTATCAAATTTAAAATAACTACCAACTCTATCCTCCAAAAACTGACATATGCAATAACAACACATTGGACAAAATCACAGAAGAAACTTCACTCGGAACTCTTCAAAACCACACTATCAAATAAAATAATAACGCTCAATCAAAACCATTCAATGGAAGAAACCCTCAACTTCCTTAACAAAGCATTACTACAGACAGCAGACAGAGTGCAGAGCAATCATCCGCAAAAACAATTCGGGCTGGTTTAATGGCGCTCTTACATTGCTGAAGCAAGAACGCAGATGAGCTGAAGGAGCCTGGAGGAGAAACTCAACAAAGGAAAACCACATAAACTACTTACCAAGAAATAACACAAATAAATCTTCAAAGCAAAGAAAGAACACCAATACCATCTCAAAAGCCCTAAACCGCCCCCCGCAAACTTTTCAAACTAGTCGCTCAGAACCCCACCTGTCTAGAGCCTCCGCAAAATGAAACTCAAGAATTCTGCAATGAACTATCTGATTTTTTTTTCTTATTGACAAAATCGAAAACATTTGTGAAATTCAGCAGAAAAAAAACAACCGACCTCATCCAGCCAAAGCAAGAAAAAACATCAATATAAATATGCCTCAATCAACGCTATTCACGCTGCTACCAATCACCATCGACGCCACCAAAAGCATCATCAAATATCTCTGAGACCCTACAGCCCCAAACAACATAATTTCTACAAAACTCTTAAAAAGAATGTTAGAAAATCGTGGCACCCACCATAACACATCTCATAAATCAATCATTCAAAGAAGGTATTGTTCCAATTGCTTTTAAGCAAGGCATAATTAAACTCCTACTAAAGAATCCCATCCTCGACCCCAAAGACCCAAATTGCCACAGACCGATAATCAGCTACGAGTAAGCATCATAGGATGTGAAACATGTCAGCCACCTTTTTCCTTTTGTCCTCTTCTTCTTTTTGACTGCATTGTTTTTGGTTGTTTTTTGAACTTCATTTGCTAAATAAAGACATCGTTTCAAGGAGTGCGGCGGTCCAGGACCTTTTCTATCTAATGCCGCAGACCGATAACAAGCCTTGGCACCATCTCCAAGATCATGGAGAAGCAGTAGTACAACAGCTACAACTCCATCTGGACTCACACAAACTCCTGGACCCACTACAATTGGGTTTCCGCCCCAGGCCACGGGACAGAAACGGCACTGCTGAAAATATGGGATGATGCTCTCGAAGCAGTGGACGAAAGAGGAATTGTGTCTCCTGGTGCTGCTGGACCTAAGTGCAGCTTTCGACACAGTAGACCACTAAATTATACTCACTCGTCTCACAGAAGTAGGTGGAGTCGCAGACTCAGATCTACTATGGTTCGCATCATTCCTAGAAAATCGATCCCAGACAATGAAACTAGGAGCCTTCACGTCAGAAGCCCACACCGTTACATGCGGAGTCCCTCAAGGATCACCCCTGACGCTCGTGCTCTTCAACATCTACCTCCGCCCACTCCTCACAATCATCAGAAAACAAGACCTGCTCTACCACTCCTACGCGGACGACACTCAACTTTATCTTTGCATTACCAACAAAAAAGACCAATATTGCGGATTAGAAAAAAGCCTGTCATTGATAGATAATTGGATGACGGAGAGCTCTCTCAAACTCAATGGATCCAAAACAGAACTTCTTTCTCCACGCAAACTTAAAGACCAATTCTAGGGCGACATCAACTCCTCCCACCATCTTTGGACAAACCATCACCCCAAGCACTAAAGTAAAAAGCCTTGGAGTTATCTTTTGACTCAAACATGACTATGGATGCACAAATAGGATCAGTAGTCAGCGGATCTCACTATCTTCTCCGCTTGCTGCTTAGACTCATCCCCTTCATCCCGGAAGAAGACACAGAAGTAGAATTTGGAACACTAATCAATTCCAGACTCAACTACGCAAACTCCCTTTACCAAAATACCAGATTTCTCGTCTACAAGTCGTCCAGAACACTGCAGCCAGACTGGTAATGGGTAAAAAACCATGGGAACCAATCACCCCGGTCCTGAGGACCCTCCACTGGCTAGCCGTAAAGGATCGGGTGACATTCAAGACCCTCTGCCTCACCCACAAATGCACGCAAGGAAACGCGCCGCAATACTTATGTGAGATAATAAAACGCTACACCCCCGAATCGGGCCCTACGATCAACTAACCAGAACCTCCTCTGCATCCCCAAGTCCCGCTACAAATCTAAAGGAGAATAAAGATTCGCAGTCCAAGGACCATGGCTATGGAACGCTCTACCTACAGACATCTGCATGGAAGAAAACCATCGGGCCTTCAGAAAACAACCTTAAGACCCATCTATTCTGAAGCGTGACTGGACGACGACATTGGATACAGCGCTTGAGGTGATTTTAGTTCACATTTGTAGCGCTATACAAGTTACTCACTCAGGTACTGGATGCCAACCAGACCGCTAGAACCAAACAGAACTTTGTAACTCTGACACAAATCCAACAACTACAGTTTGAAGAATTGCAGTGCTAATGGCATGTGGATGGCAAGTCCGCCGATCTGTCTATTTTATATTCCAGAAAACTATCTGCACTAGTCACCCCCCTTCTCAATATTGTGAGTGTTTCAATTCTTGCGATGAAACTGTACAATAAACAAAACTGGATCACAAAAAAGCCAGATGCTTGTATTTATTAATTTGTCTCATTTTATCAAACTCTTAAACCATCTTTTATTTTTCATGTTTCAAAATATTCCCTTCAGCAGACATGTCAGAACTAGTCGTGGCAGCTTACCCTAAAATATGGCTCCAAAGCTTTTTTGTGCCTTTGTAACACTATGTTAGGATGTTCCATTGGGTCTAATTGATAGGAAGGAAGCAAACTAAACTATCTGATGTAAGTTGTCAAGTTTCAATCTAAATTAAAGCTGGGCAGATTTGTGACCCTTTGGATGTTGTTGAGCCATAATCCCAGGCTTTCAGGTTTTGGTTCTTTAACAGGTGCTGAATGTAATGCTGCGTACACACGATCATTTTTTGTGTTGTAAAAAACGTTTTTTTCAACTTCATCATTAAAACGACGTTACCCACACATAAAAGTGGGTGAACTAAAGCGCTAGCCAACCATGAAAATTAATATATAACCAGTGAAAAAACTTAAACAAAATGCTGCTCAAATCTAAAATGTGCTAACGACAAATAAAAAGTATGAATAAAGGATGATGAGCGCAAATAAAAAACTAACAGTAAATAACAAGACAGTCCATGGGGACTGATAACAATCTATTTGTAAACTAAACCAATGGGCTGTGCATTAAAAGTGAAAGACACCCCAGAATGGAACTAAATCCAATATAAAGTCCAAAACTATAATTTGAGTGAAAAATATTGCTGTGTCAGTGATAAACAAGTCTTCTGCCCTTGGGACATCAATGTGAAGAATCTGGATACACTTCGCTAAGCCTGGGCTCACAGAGCGCTTACCTCCAGTCACTGGGTAATGTGCATCAACGAAATCCTCCAAAGCCTGGGACAGGATCCAAACAGTGGGTAACTCGTATTCCACAGAATCCTCCACGTGCTGATAGAGTCGAGGGACGTTCTCTGTGTCTAATAACGGTACAGGTCCAGGCAAGAGCGAAGTCAACTCAGCAGGATAGCCACACCATATATAAGGAGCAAATATGGAAATAAAAAGCTCTCATAGTGAAGTATGTAAGCACTTTTGTGTTTAATAAAGCTAAAAAATGTGCTTACATCAAGAAAACGGGTAAAAACGCCAAACAGCGGCACTTCCGGTGGGCGGTCAGGGTATCGCGTCACTTCCGGTCACGTCTAACCTTACGCGTCACGTGACTTCATCAGAGGTTACTGCGTGACTATCAGATGCTGTCTTATATAGGTACAAAGAGGAAATGGGTCCGCGGCCATTTTGGATTCCAAAACGCCATTTGACTAAGACTAAAATGCGGCCATTTTGTAGAAGGGCAAAAAAAAGGGAAAGAATTTGATCTAAATTTAAATCAGTGACCGTAAAATTTAGTATGGACCAGAGAATATTAGATTTAAACGAGCAATCGTCTTAAATACATAAATGAAGTGTCAAAATGCCGAAATTTATATTGAATATATAAAACATGTTAAAAACTTGTCAAAGTAAAAATAATAATATGACAAGATTACAGACTACGGACACTTACAATCAATTAATAAAGGTGATTAAACCAATAACTGACGGGATCCAAAGATAAGTGCATAATATATTAATAGTAGTCTGAATTTTAATAACCTTTCAAGATGAAATTTAAAACATTAAGATATTAAAATATAAAATTAATGAATGTATAAATGACCAAATAAGGTACTAGACTAGACTGGAGTGAGTGGTACCCATTACGTTTACATCACAAATAGACACCCCTCAAATCAATTAGTCATACAAATTCATTATAAGTCGAAACATAAAGCTTAAAAACAGCTAAAAATTGCTTAAAAAACAGTTCACGTCGAACTCCACATTTAACCCATTGGGTACTAATGTGTTTAAGGAGTGGATCCACTGAGATTCCTTCTGGCTAATGGTCCTAACCAGATGGGCTCCTCTCCAAGGTTTTTTGAATTTATCTATCCCCCAGAACGATAACTGTTTAGGATCTTTATTATGTTTCTCCGCAAAGTGCCTACTCACGTTGTGCTTAGAGAAGCCATTTTCTATATTGACAACGTGTTCCTTTATTCAAACCATTAGAGCTCTCTTTGTTCTTCCTACATACTGTAAATTACAGGAACACTGCAGAACGTAAACCACCCCTTCAGTATGGCAACTGATGAAGTCATTAATAATATGACATTCATTTGTGTGGGTGGAGATAAACTCAGTTCTTTTCTTTTGAGGACCTTTAGAATGTTTACAGGCATAACAATATTTACAGGGAACAAAACCCTTTGTGTTAAACGTGTAACCACTCTTGGGTGGAGGGTCAACCACATTTTTTACCAAAATGTCTCTTATAGTGGGGGCTCTTTTATACACAATATTAGGTTTTTCTGGCAATATAGATTTTAAATGCCTATCTCCTTTCAAAACATGCCAATGTCTTTTAATTAATTTTTCCACATCCTTATGCTGAATATTGTAATCCAAAGCAATTTTTAGCTGTTTTTAAGCTTTATGTTTCAACTTATAATGAATTTGTATGACTAATTGATTTGAGGGGTGTCTATTTGTGATTTAAACGTAATGGGTAACACTCACTCCAGTCTAGTCTAGTACCTTATTTGGTCATTTATAGATTTTATATTTTAATATCTTAATGTTTTAAATTTCATCTTGAAAGGTTATTAAAATTCAGACTATTAATGTATTGTGCACTTATCTTTAGGATCCCGTCAGTTATTGGTTTAATCACCTTTATTAATTGATTGTAAGTGTCCGTAGTCTGTAATCTTGTCATATTATTATTTTTACTTTGACAAGTTTTTAACATGTTTTATATATTCAATATAAATTTTGGCATTTTGACACTTCATTTATGTATTTAAGACGATTGCTCATTTAAATCTAATATTCTCTGGTCCGTACTAATTTTACGGTCACTGATTTAAATTTAGATCAAATTCTTTCCCTTTTTTTTGACCTTCTACAAAATGGTCGCATTTTAGTCTTGTTCAAATGGCGTTTTGGAATCCAAAATGGCCGCAGACCCATTTCCTCTTTGTACCTATATAAGACAGCATCTGATAGTCACTCAGTAACCTCTGATGAAGTCACGTGACATGACGTAACGCGTAAGGTTAGACGTGACCGGAAGTGACGTGATACCCTGACCGTCCACCGGAAGTGCCGCTGTTTGGCGTTTTTACCCGTTTTCTTGATGTAAGCACATTTTTTAGCTTTATTAAACACAAAAGTGCTTACATACTTCACTATGAGAGCTTTTTATTTCCATATTTGCTCCTGATATATGGTGTGGCTATCCTACTGAGTTGACTTCGCTCTTGCCTGGACCTGTACCGTTATTAGACACAGAGAACGTCCCTCGACTCTATCAGCACATGGAGGATTCTGTGGAATACGAGTTACCCACTGTTTGGATCCTGTCCCAGGCTTTGGAGGATTTCGTTGATGCACATTACCCAGTGACTGGAGGTAAGCGCTCTGTGAGCCCAGGCTTAGCGAAGTGTATCCAGATTCTTCACATTGATGTCCCAAGGGCAGAAGACTTGTTTATCACTGACACAGCAATATTTTTCACTCAAATTATAGTTTTGGACTTTATATTGGATTTAGTTCCATTCTGGGGTGTCTTTCACTTTTAATGCACAGCCCATTGGTTTAGTTTACAAATAGATTGTTATCAGTCCCCATGGACTGTCTTGTTACCCACACATAATCGTTAAAAAAAAATGCTCTAGCAAAGCGCGGTGACGTACAACACGTACAACGGCACTATAAAGGGAAAGTTCCATGCGGATGACCCCACCCTTTGTGCTGCTTTAGCTGATTTTGTGTTGGTAAAAGACGATTCCTGCTTTTCTGTCTGTTAGAGTGTTGAATGTGCATACTCCATTACGAAACGGTAGTTTTACCAGAACGAGCGCTCCCGTCTCATAACTTGCTTCTGACCATGCGCAGGTTTTTCACGTTGTTTAAGCCCACACACTATAATTTTTTACAACACGAAAAATGACATAGTTTAAAACGCCGTTAAAAAATGCAGCATGTTTGAATTTTTTTTTTTTCGTTTTTTCAGAACCCGGAAAAACGACGTGAAGCCCACACACGATCATTTTAAATTACATTTTTAAAAAACGTTGTTTTTTACAATCCGAAAATGATCGTGTGTACGCGGCATTAGGGCTTTGTGGACATTAGTCATCTTGTGTTCCCTTAACAGGTCCTTACTGTTAGATACTGGTGGGACACTCAACTTTGACTAAATTTCCAGCTAGCTGACAATAAATGCTGGGACTTCTCAAACCTGGTTTAGCAGCTTCTGGCTGGTAGGGCGTACTAAGTTTTGTAGCTTAACTGTGATACTTCAAGACCAGTTACTGGAGAGGGCATGGGGGTCCTCAACAGCCAAAAGTTAATCCGTTACTAGTCTAAAACCTGTTGATTTCCCCCTCATTCTTCGTTTGAGTAAATCCGATTGCTGTCTGTATGTCAAATGTGAGCTTTTTTGTATGTGTTCTGCAAGCCAGTTAATATTTGTGATGTTTGGTAGTCCAAAGTGTTAAGTCTTGACTAAAACTTGTCTGCACCACCACAGTCTTGTATATTTGTCGACACCCAGATCACCAAAAAAACATTCCAGATCTATGCTTTGCTGGATTTCTGGGTTACAGAAGAGGGTTACAGAAGAGAACTTCGCCACCCGATAGGTTTGTAGAGCACACCTTTGCAGACACACCTTGCTCAGCATGCATTTGTGAATCATACAAGCTTGAACTCCACAAGAACCAGCATTGTGGCTATTAAAATTTTTTTTTTTTTTATATGACATGTGAGTTGAAGTGCTCCTTGTGCTACTGTTCTCACATTTTATTGATTGTACACATTATACGTAACAGTGTTTAAGCAATTTGGCAGAGAACAACATGGAGCTACCCGGTTATCTTTAACATTCAAACGTGAGAATTGTTCCAACTTAGATTTTTCTTTTTTAATTAATTTGATGGGTTGAGTTATTTAGGATTTCAAAAATTAATAAAGTCTCGAATTTCACACCTGTTTTTTAAAACTGGGAAAATACATTTTTAAATGGGTTGCATGTGCTAAAAGAAAAGCAGCCCAGATCCTCCTTATTTCTGGTCTGTCTTTGGCTCTCCTAGGCTCTCCCTTTTATTGAGTGCCCCCACAGCAAGCAGCTTGCTATAGGGTCACCCAAGCTGAGTCACAGCTCCCTGTGTCCATTCAGACATAAAGCTGCAGCCCGGCCCTACCCCCTCCTTCTCCTGATTGGCTGCTGTGTCTCAGCCAATCAGAAGGAAGAGTCTCGGATGGCCAAGACCCTAGTGGACATCGCTGGACATTGGAATTTGAGTATAGCCTCAAATAACAAGGCCTAAACCTAGGCATAGAAAAGTACCATCATCCAAAAAATAATATAGGAGAAAAGGGAAGGGATGGGAGCGTGAGGACATTTGCTGAGACGGACCAAACATGTACTCCAACCCACAAAGTTTTGTGGTGGACTATCTCTCGGTACTGATACACAGAAAAATAAATCTTTGATAAAAATTTAATAATTTATTATATATAGAAAGACATACATAGATCCATATTTAAAGAGTTTCAAAAAACACTATACAAATACTCAAAGATTTCCCCAAGAGATATCTGTTGATGGAGTTTTTCGCTTAGATTAGCCAGTCCTCTACTAGTTTCACGGTACATAGACCGCTTCATCAGGAGGAATAATCTATAAAACAAATGATCAAGTAAAACACACGAAAACATAATCAAAGAGTTTCAGAAACATAATATATACAGATAGAGCTCAGCAGTAACACTGAGAGGGATTGCTTACCCAACAAGTCAATTGCCAGGTACAGGGCCCAGATGCTCAAAAGGCTTCCCCCATGGCGGACAAGGAGGATAATGCGGAAATAAATCTAAATAGGGGTAGGAATAGATATACATACAGTTGCTCAAGTATTACCCGAAATGGGATTGTATAATGCATCGGGGGGGAAAGGAAAAAGGGGGGGTGTGGGATAAGGGAAATGGTGTGGTGAAGGGAAAGGAGTGCATAATGCCTAATGGTTAGAAAATCATAACCTACCTACTTGGATCTCTTAAAGGATCTATTCAAAAAATATATGTACAACACTCCAGGGGAGAGAGAAAGGGGCATGGCAGGCAGAAAGGGGGAATGCAAGCAGTGAGACCATATATGCGGTATCTCAGATGGTGGTGGCTGGAATATATCGTAATCCTACATCACCAGTGGATAGTTGCAAACCTAAGGTTAGTTATACATGAAGCAAGCGCCTGGTAAGGGGTCCTTCTATCTGTGGCCAAGCTAAAGCCTGTAGGCATCAGACGTGTCTGAAAAAATAGAGCGAATAAAGTGTTAATGCGGGAAGGGGGCAGGAAGTAAACCCACCCAGGTCTGGCCGCAAAGATCCCAGTCCTACCTTTCTCCTGGCTGCAGATCATGACCCCCCCCTGGAGAAAAATGTCTGCCGTGCTCACCAGTGGGCTGAGGCCCGCTAAATGAGTTTCTCAACCCCGAAGCCATATGCACGCCACCTGATGTCATCGGGTCTGGCTCCCCTGCGTTGGGCAACTGTCTTTCTGTTGAACTTTGATTTAAGTTAATAAATGTAGTCCCACAAGCTCTAAGCCCAGGTTCACACTGGGCTGCGGGAATGAAGCCGTGCGAGTTAAGCTGAACTTGCACATTTTCACTCCCGCTGGTAGTCCCGATTTTGGCCGCGATTACGGAGACATCTGTGAAGATTTCTGCAAAATCGCAAAATTGTACAGAAACTACTTTTTGAAATCGGTGCAGTGCCGCAAATGCCGCGTCGCACCGATTAGGACCGTGTCTTTGCCGGGAAATGCCTCCGATTTGACATGCGATTTGACATGTAAAAAATTGCAGCAGTGTGAACCAGGGCTAAAACACAGATTGGACTGGCAGTCTGTAGTCTGTGCTACATTTAGTCAGCGCTGCTCTGTTCCAGGTGCTGCTGGAGCAATATGTTGTTATAGTGAACATAAGGGACTTGCTCCTTTACCTCTGCCATTCAGTAATGCCCTGTACACATCATCAGTTCGTCTGATGAAAACGAACCGATAGATTTTTTCATCAGATATCCAATGAAGCTGACTTTCATCAGTCTTGCCTACACACCATCGGTTAAAAATCCGATCGTGTCCAATGCGGTGACGTAAAACAGACGTGCAGAGAAAAATGAAGTTCAATGCTTCCGAGCATGCGTCGACTTGATTCTGAGCATGCGTTTATTTTTGACTGATGGATTTCCCCACAGGCGATCGTTTTTTAACCATACGAAAAAATTAAAACAGGTTTTTTTCATCAGACGAACCGATCGGGTGTACAGGGCATTAATGTCTTATAGTTTTTGTAACAAATACAAGATATTCTCTCATTTAATGTGGTGGTAATTGTGACCCCTCCTCTCCATCTGTCCAATCCTAAAGTGCCTTGTATTCATAAAAAAAATACTTTTCAGGCCCACTTCTCATTAAAGTAACCTACACCATTACAAAAAATAGACAACAGAATATGGATAAAAAAATGATCAGTGTACATCAGATTGCACATCAATCTTCCCTTCAAGAGGTTGTAAAGGTACAATTTTTGTTTTCCTAAATAGCTTCCTTTACCTTAGTGCAGTCTTCCTTCACTTACCTCATCGTTCGATTTTGCTTTTAAATGTCCTTATTTTTTCTGAGAAATCCTCACTTCCTGTTCTTCTGTCTGTAACTACACACAGTAATGTAAGGCTTTCTCCCTGGTGTGGAGTGTCATGCTCGCCCCCTCTCTTGGACTACAGGAGAGTCAGGATGCCCACTAACGCACAGCTCCTTTCTCTATCTGCAACGTAGAGAGCATCCTGACTCTCCTGTAGTCCAAGGGAGGAGGCGAGCACGACACTCCACACCAAGGAGAAAGCCTTTCATTACTGTGTGGACAATCTGTACATTTAACTTTTTTGAAAAATCAACACAATTCCTACAAAAATCTGGTATAAACTAAAAAAAATTTGAGCATTAAAAGTACACACACTACTCACATTGGTACTGGTGATTGGTTGCTAGGATCGCCTGGCAACCAGTCATATACTGTTAAATGTGAAACGTTAACTCCAGCAGCTCTCGCCCGCCCCGCCCCCATCCAGCCCTGTGATACCGGCTGCTGTCCAGTGAACAGTAGAGTGGCGAAAGCTTAGGAGAAGGACTGGGCTGCCTGTGATCTATCCATTAGTTGCCGGTGACCCCTGTTCTAGCTGGTGTTGGGTGCAGGAGTGCACTTGGCACACCGCTGCGACTAGGTAAGTCTTCGGCACAGGTTATCTGTGGCTTAGTCACAGACTGTGAGCAATGTAAGTCGGCCCCACTTTGTCCCGGCCCTGCCACTGGGGAAATGCCTGGTGTGCCCTATTGACAGTCCGGGCCTGTTTAAATGGTATCTGGAGAAGTAGATTGGCAGAGACTGCAGGGGACTCATGGGACACAACCCTTGCCATATTGGCACCGTATTTGTAGCTGCTGACTTTTAATATTTTATTTTTCAGCGGACATTCACTTAACTGTTTTTTGGGGGACCAAAGGGAATTTAAGATTAATCAGCACATGGACTGACATTTAAATTAAATGTGTACTTTGCTGTTCAGTTACAAAGCTCAGATTCACTTTAATGTGCACCTGTTCCCAAACTATGGACATTATGTATTATATTACGTATTATTATGTTCTCAACAATCCGTACACAAGCTTTAAAACAAGTCCCATAACTCCCTATCTGCTCGTGCTGGTAAAGAAAAATCTCACCCTCCCAATAATAATGCTAGTCTTTTTTTTCCCCCTCCTACCCCCTGGTGCACTTTTATGTTGTAATAATATACTTTCAGGCCTCCCGGTGGCATAATGCCAGATCTTGCACCTGCACAGACAGAGATTTGGTGCCATGTTAGTTTATATATTGTTCTATAAACTGTGGGATATAATGCTTCCTGGGATACTGATGTCACATATTCAGGAGTCATTACTTTCCAACATTTATAGAGAAATATGTATACAGACATGGAAAGTGGAAAGAAATGACTCCTTGAATATGTGACATTTGGTATCCCAGGAGGCTGCAAGAGGAGAGAAAAAACGTAATTCTAGCATAGTCGAGAATGGAGGCAGGGGGTGGGCGTGAGTCAAGGAAAAAAAAGTAACTAAAAAAATGTAAAGAATGGTCAGCTTTTAAAAAAGTTCAGAGGCAAAGATCCTCATTGATCACAAAAAAGACCATAACGTAGGGGTTCTTGCATTAGGGGGGAAATTATTACCATACCGGAACCCAAGAAGATAATTATTACCAAAGTGCAGCCTTACAAAGACAAACAACAATGGTCATATAATAAAAGAAAAAATCATTTAATGTGGATGTAAACCCAAAGTTTTTTTTTTGTTTCGCTGTCACAATGTAGAGTAAAAGATTTCCTATCATCTGTGCCTAGTTATGCCACAAAGAGTAAATCCAGCTCTGAGCAATCCTCTTCTTTTTTTTTTTCAGTGAAAGAAACGGACAAACAGGAGAAACTTTTGTCCGTTCCTCCCCCTTGCTGTGAGTGACAGGTTATTTACATATCTTGTGCACTAGCCTGGAGACGGGCTTTTTTTTTTAAATCCCACCCCCACTCCTTTTCTGAAGTCATGTGGTTACTTTTCTGGATTTTGACTGGATGTTAGTGATCATAGCAGAATTTAGTGTAAGAAATACACAGGACAAATGCATGTTGACAAGGGGAGTCTACTGACATCACGACTCCACCCACCAAACTCAAGACAACAGATCCACCCACAGAATCTGCAGTTTTTCAGTTCTTATAACAGACAGAGGGGAGACTTTTGACTGTTAAGGATACATGTATATCCTTATAGATCAGCACTATGGCAGTAGTTTAGAAAGGATGAGAGTGGGTTTACATCGACTTTAAGTATAGGTCTCAGTGTTTTTCAATTTGTAAAGCAGTGCAATTAAAAGCTAACATATATATTTATTAAAACAACAATTATAATACAAAGCAGAGACTAGATTTGAAGCCCCATTCCAACTTAAATGCTTACTCATATACAAAGATTATTTAAAGGAGAAATCAAGTCCAATGTATAAGGCATACATTTATGAAGTTTTGTAGAGGAGGGCTTTCAGGAGGCAGAGTCGGTACAGGAGTCATTGCTTGCAGGCAGCAGGGTACTATGGAAAATGTAGCTCTTAGAAATCACCAAACAGGGCAGTCGCAAGCACAAGGGACACTTCGCATTCAATGTAAGTACAGTTTCTTGTGCTGATTTATTTTTATAAAAAAAAGTTAAATTTAGGTTAACTGCTTGTCGACCAGCTCACGCTGATATAAGTCGGCAGAATTGCGTGGCTGGGCAGATCGGTGTATATATACACGTTGCCTTTAAGACACAGGATTGTGGGCGCGCGTGCCCGCCTTAAGCTCCGTGAGTGTGGTCGCGGGTCGTCTCACGGAGAAGAAGAAAGGGGAAATGCTAATGTAAACAAGCATTTCTCCATTCTTCCTAGGTGACAGGACACTGATCACAGCTCCCTCTAACCGGGAGCGGTGATCCGTGTCGTGTCACACATAGCCCATCCCCCTACAGTTAGAACACATCCCAAGGACACACTTAACCCCTTCAGTGCCCCCTCCTGGTTAACCCCTTCACTGCCAGTCACATTTACACAGTAATAAGTTCACATTTATAACACTGAGCACTGTGTAAATGTGAATGGTCCCAAAATAGCGCCAAAAGTGTCTAGTGTGTCTGCCATAATGTCGCAGTCACGATAAAAATTGCTGGTCTCTGCCATTACTAGTAAAAAAATATATATATATATTAATACAAATGCCATAAAATGATCCCCTATTTTGTAGTTGCTATAACTTTGGCGCAAACCAGTCAATAAACGCTTATTGCGATTTATTTTTATTTTTTTACCAAAAATATGTAGAAGAATACATATCTGCCTAAACTGAGGAAAACTATATTTTTTATATATTTTTTGGGATATTTATTATAGCAAAAAGTAAAAAATATTGCTTTTTTTTTCAAAATTTACGCTCTTTTTTGTTTATAGCGCAAAAAATAAAAACCGTAGAGGTGATCAAATACCACCAAAAGAAAGCTCTATTCGTGGGAAAAAAAAGGATATAAATTTTGTTTGGGAGCCATGTCGCACGATCTCGCAAATGTCAGTTAAATCGACGCAGTGCCGAATCGCAAAAAGTGCTCTGGTCTTTGGCCAGCCAAATGGTCTGGGGATTAAGTGGTTTAAACCCAAAAACAAACATTTATTATAGTGCAGCTTTCAAATACTAGATGTGGCGGTTGCATTCATTTTCTGTTTAGGCTTTTTTACCCTTTATTTTTCATCTGGTGATCTAGCTATTATGTCTGTTATTTTTCAGCTTCCATTAACAGACCAAGCTGTGAAGCAAAAGTGGAAGATTTTAGACAAAGGGGTTGATTTACTAAAGGCAAATCCACTCTGCACTACAAGTGCATTGGGAAGTGCAATCGCTGTAAATCTGATGGGTAGCTCTGTTGATTTTATCATCCAATCATGTACAAGCAAAAATTCTGTTTTTTATTTTCCTTGCATGTCTACCTCGGATCTACAGTGACTGAACTTCCAAGTGCACTTGTAGTGTAAAGTGAATTTGCCTATAGTAAATGAAGCCCAAAGTGTTTTCTGGAATTCATCTTTAATTTGTTAGTCAAGACCACCTAAATCTACTAGTCCATCTAAAGCCTCATACACACGATCGGACTTCCATCAGACTTTTCTGCAGATTTTTGTCCCAAGGGGCGTTGGCCGTGAACTTGGTATGCATGCACATAGCAGAACATTTTTAACCAACATTCACCAAATCACATGGTTTTTCATTTCTTTACTTGGGCAACTTCTTCTATTGTTGTCTGATGTTTAGCATTGGTTCTGAGCATGCATTTTTGTACTTTGGATTTTAGTCTGATGTACTTGTGTACACACGATTGGATGATCCCACCTAACACATTTGTTGTCGGAAAGTTTGAGAGCATGCACAGCAAACATTTGTCTGTGAAAATTCCGACAACAATTGTCCGATGGAGCATACAGGCGGTCGGATTGTCCGATAAAAGGCGTCCGTCGGACCGTTGTCGGAAAGTCCGATCGTGTGTGTGTGGGCCTTAACAGTATCCTTTCCCCAGATTGGATGGAGGAGTACTGCAGACACCCTTGGACACCAGCATTGTCAGAGTGGAGACATCTTAACCACTTAAGCCCCGGACCAATATGCTGGCTAAAGACCCAAGGGGTTTTTACAGTTCGGGACTGCGTCGCTTTAACAGACAATTGCGCGGTCGTGCGACGTGGCTCCCAAACAAAATTGGCGTCCTTTTTTCCCCACAAATAGAGCTTTCTTTTGGTGGTATTTGATCACCTCTGCGGTTTTTATTTTTTGCGCTATAAACAAAAATAGAGCGACAATTTTGAAAAGAATTCAATATTTTTTACTTTTTGCTATAATAAATATCCCCCAAAAACATATATAACATTTTTTTTTCCTCAGTTTAGACCGATGCGATTTTTTTTACCAAAAATAGGTAGAAGAATACGTAATAATCGTTTATCGGTTGGTTTGTGCAAAATTTATAGCGTTTACAAAATAGGGGATAGTTTTTTATTTTTTTTATTTTTTTTATTTTTTTTACTAGTAATGGCGGCGATCAGCGATTTTTTTCGTGACTGCGACATTATGGCGGACACTTCGGACAATTTTGACACATTTTTGGGACCATTGTCATTTTCACAGCAAAAAATGCATTTAAATTGCATTGTTTATTGTGAAAATGACAGTTGCAGTTTGGGAGTTAAACACAGGGGGCGCTGTAACATTTAGGGATCACTGTGTATGTATTTACTAGTGTAGGGGGGTGTGGCTGTAAGAATGACGTCATCGATCGAGTCTCCCCCATAAAGGGGATCACCCGATCGATGCGCCGCCACAGTGAAGCACGGGGAAGCCGTGTTTACAGGGAGCGATTGTGACGAAGCGGTTATGAACAAATTCGTTGCGCCGTCGTCCCGGATCGCTCCCCCAGCGGACCCGACCTCCGCATGTACCGGGGGGGGGGTCTCGATCGAACCCCCCACCCACGTCTAGCAGAGGACGTACAGGTACGTGATTGTGCCTGTCCGTGCCATTCTGCCGACGTAAATGTACATGAGGAGGTCGGGAAGTGGTTAAAACAGGAAGTGTGGTACTGGCCAGATCACCAAGTGAAGATAAAGGGGAAAAAAGCCTTAAAAAAGGAATGCAGCAATATTTATAATTCATATTTATATTTAAGGATTTGTAAGCGGCAATATATTACATTTTTGTTTCTGGATTTGAATACTGCTTTAACTTTTACATCTAAGAACCACCCTGCTTTATGTTTACATTAGAGGACTGACAGGCTGGCAAATTTCTGCTGAAATAAAGAAATAGGCAAAAAGCTAACAATTAAGTTTCTCTGTCGTGAACTAGGAAGATGAATTTCTCTTTTTTTGTTCATAGCGCAAAAAAATAAAGACCGCAGATGCGATCGAATACCACGAAAAGAAATCTCAATTATTAAAGCAACGCAGTGCCGTATCACAAAAAGTGCTCTGGTCAGGAAGGGGGTAAATCCTTCCGGGGCTGAAATGGTTAACCTCTTCAAAACCAAGCCGTTTTGGACATTTACATTTACATTTTGCACACATTTACAAGTCTGCATTGTTTGATAGACAATTACTTAGAATTAGAGGCCGACCGATATATCCGGCTGATTTTTGTGCAAATTCGGCCGATTACTGACTGCACTCCTCCCTTCCCCACACTCCACTGCCGCTCAGTGTGTGAAACTGATGTTTGTAACTAAATGCAGAGAGAGAGGCGCTGACAGAATTGAGAGGTGATGTCGGGGGTGGGCGGGACCCAGCAGCTGGTTAACACCAGCCAATGGGATGGGATCTGGGCGAGCAGCTATATGTGGCCCCGTCTTCTTTCTTAGGCAGCCCAATCATTGGCTGATGTTTAATAGCTGCAGGGCCTCATCCACCCCAGGTCCCGCTCATCCCCGACATCACTGCTGAATTTTGACAACTGGTCTCTCTGCATTCAGTTACATATAGTGTAATGTAAAAGTGACAAATCAGCTCAGTGTGAAACCTGCCATTGCCAGTCAGTGCCAACCAGTGCTACGTGCCAATCAGCGCCACCTGCACTGTGAGTTATTTTCATGCTGGAATACCTATCCATGACCATCTCACACAAGATTTGACGATATATAGCCCTATCTATCGTCCCTTTTGACACAGTGAAGTTGTCTTGTCCCCTTGGCAGAAAAACACTCCCAAAGCATAATATTTCCACCTCCATGTTTGACGGTGGGGATGATGTTCTTGGGGTCATAGGCAGTATTGGATTGATGCCACAGAGCTTGATTTTGGTCTTATCTGAGCACAACACTTTCACCAAATTCTCTTCTGAATCATTCAGATGTTCATTAGCAAACTGCAGACTTAACTGTACAAGTACTTCCTTGATCAGGGGGACCTTGCGGGCCCTGCAAGATTTCAGTTCTTCACGGCCTAGTGTGTAACCAATTGTTTTCTTGGTGACTATTGTCCCAGCTGCCTTGAGATTATTGATAAGATTCACCTGTGTAGTTCTGGCCTGATTCCTCCCCGTTCTCATGATCAATGAAACTCCATGAGGTGAAATGTTGCATGGAGCCCCAGACAGAGGGAGATGGACAGTTATTTTGTGTTTCTTCCATTTGCAGATATTTGCAGCAACTGTTGCCACCCTTTCATCAAGCTGCTTGGCCATTTTGGTTTTCTAGCCCTTTCCAGCCTTGTGTCTCCCTTTAAGGCCCCATACTCACGAGCAAACATGTCTGCTGAAACTGGCCCGCAGGCCAGTTTCAGCAGACATGTTTGGTCGTGTGTGGGCGCGAGCGGGCCGAATTCCAGCAAACATTTGCCCGCCGGGCCTTTTCCCAGCAGACAAATATTCCTGGACTTGTTTTAAAACAGCCCGCTGGAATTAAGCCCGCTCGGACATGTACGGTCGTCAGTACAGACCTACCGTACATGTCCAGGCGCCCGCCGTCCCTCGCATGCGTCGAATGACTTCGACGCATGCGTGGAAGCATTTTAAAGGCGGGCCGCGCACGTCGCCGCGTCATTGTCGCGGCGACACCGCGTCATCGACGCGGCGACACCGCGGACACGCCCCGCGTATTGTTTACGCGCGGACTTCTGTACGATGGTGTGTACAACCATCGTACAGAAGCCCTCTGGCAGACATGTATGGTGAAAACGGTCCGACGGACCGCTTTCACCATACATGTTTGTCCGTGTGTACCCGGCCTTAGAGAGTGCTTCTAATCTCAGCTTGTTACCTGTATAGAAAACAACTGGGAGCCAGAAATCTTGCTTTTTGATAGGGGATCAAATACTTATTTCACTCATTAAAATGCAAATCTATTTATTTGAAATTTGAATCTTTTTTTTCTGGATATTTTTGTTGTTATTCTGTCTCGCACTGTTAAAATAAACCTACTATTAAAATTATAGACTGATCATTTCTTTGTCAGTGGGCAAATGTACAAAATCAGCAGGGGATCAATTTTTTTTCTCTCACTGTATGTAGGTACTGCCCGGTGAAACCCTTCCCCCGCAATATACAAATAACTTTTCCAGGTTAGGCCTCCAGCTCTTGAACACTGTAGTGGTTAGCTGATGTGCCTGATCAGGAAATGACTGGGCAGATATCTGGGACTATCCCTTTCAGCACTTAGTATCTGCTTGTACCTATCGTCTTTCCCCATTACAAATTTCTTCATTGCATTTATTTTATGCCAGCCAAGATTGCAGGCATATAGCAATCCCATGCAGCAGAGTGCTGGTGATGCACTTTCTCCCCAGCAGGCTTTATTTACATTTTCTGGTAGTGCCCAGTAATCCAACAATTTTGGCAGGGGGTGACCCAAACCATTGGGGACATCACAACTCTTTTGGTCTAACTCTAAATTTCCAATTGTTTACTTCAGGTGTGTCCAAACTTTTTTCAAAGAGGGCCATATTTAAACATGCACAAGGGCCGACCATTTTGCCTGACATTCTTTGTACTATTAAAATTAAATGCAAATGAACTATTTTATGCAAAGTTTATTGCAAATGGCATACTTTTCATTTTGACACATGGGTGACAAATCTAAAGAGTGTTAAATCACTCTGCCTTTCATATCTGAAGGCCAGATGGGAAAAAAAATCCAGGAACCTTAAATATATGTCAGGAACATTGTAAAGTACATATTATTGGTAATAAAGGTTGTCTGTCAACTTTTAAGATAAAAAAATTAGAACAGGAACATAACTCCAAGTATGCATGTTGTGTCCAAGTATATTTATAAATGATTAGACCAACTGACATTTAACTGAGATTTTACAATTTATTCTCAATCTCAATCTCAATTGAAAAAAAAACTTGCCTGCACACTGCTTTGTGTGGTGAAGCGTCCAAGGATAAGCTTGGGTGTGTTATTTGGATATATATATAATAATATTTTGTGGCCCGAACGAATCCTAGAGCGCCGCTCAGGACGAAGGATGAGCTTGGGCGTGTTCACAACACCATGTGCCCGAGCCCATCAGGGAAGCTGACAGTGCGCAGGCACTGAGACATTTCCAATCTCTGCAGTTGCGAAACGTGCCTCAGTGCCTGCGGTTAGCGCTGTCAGCTTCCATGGTGGGCTCGGGCAAGTGGAGTTGTGAACAAGTCCAAGCTCATCTTTAGTCCTGAGTAGAGGTCGACCGATATATTTTTTTTAACTAATCGGCATTCGCCGATTTGTGCTGTAAAAAAAAGCCAATTAAACTTCAGCAGTGCGACTTCCAAAAAGCTTCTGTAATAGAAGTCAATGCAAGTTGCCTGAGAAGTTTCCAGTGGAAGCGACTTCTCCCTCCTGGGCAGCCTGCCAAGTCGGAGAAAAGAATACAATGTTGCTACTTATAAATGAACTGAACTCCGTGTGTAGGAGTTCTCAGTTTAACCATTTAGGTGTCCATTTATGAAGCAGTGAACAGCGGTGATCACACGGATCACCACTGATCACAGCCCATAAACAGTTTATGAAACAGAGATAATCGGGGGAGAAGTGTTTGAATTTGTTCTCCCGCCGATTATCTCCACACACAGAGAATCCTCATAGACTGACGCAGTAACGGCCAGTTTATGAAGCTGTGATCTGAGAGCTTCACTGGTGAGCTGTTCAGAATGAGGCAATTAAGGCCTCTATAATTAATCCAGAGGTTTACTACTGATTGCTGCATCCTGAGGCTTTCTGAGTGAAGGAGAGCAGTGAGCGAAGATACTTCTGAAGAGGTGAGGTGCTGTTGATTTTTCTGTGTGATAAAAATCAAAAAGGGACTATTGTTTTCTGCTGTAGGCTGTGCCAGACTCCATAGATAGGTTCCTGTGTGGTGAAGGTAGACGCCCCAAGTGGCCAGGGTTTATTTTATGTTTGATTTTGTTTATACTGTTTGGATGCTTGCACTTGTTTCCAGCAAGATGGAAGAATAAACCAAAATCTTTGCTTTCAAAGGGTGAAGCGATCTTCTCCGCTTCATAAACAGGCACACAGAGGAGAAAAATAAATTACGTCCAGCCCCATTCACGGACGACTTACGCAAACGACGTAAAATTTCAAAATTTTGACGCGGGAACGACGGCCATACTTAACATTTGCTACGCCACCTAGGGGGCAGCTTTATCTTTACGCCGGCATACCTCTTACAGAAACGGCGTATCTTTACTGCGACGGGCAAGCGTACGTTCGTGAATCGGCATATCTACTCATTTGCATATTCTACGCCGAACTCAATGGAAGCGCCACCTAGCGGCCAGCGGAAATATTGCACCCTAAGATACGACAGCGCAGGTCGTCGTATCTTAGGTAGGTTTAAGTGCATCTCAGTTTGAGCATACACTTAAACATAGGACGGGCTTGGATTCCGAGTTACGTCGGTGTATCTACTGATACGCCGGCGTAACTTTGTGAATCTGGCCCTAAATTTTTTTTGACACTTGTTGCTTACAAGTAAAAATCCTGTATTTTCTGCTAGAAAATCACTTGGAACCCCCAAACATTATATATTTTTTATTAGCAGAGACCCTAGGAAATAAAATAGCGATTGCTGCAATATTTTATGTCACACGGTATTTGCGCAGCTGTCTTTCAAACGCAATTTTTTTGGAAAAAATATGCTTTAACGAAAAAAAAAAAACACTAGATAGTAAAGTTAGTCCATATTTTTTTTTCTGACAAAAGTTTTGATTACCCGTTTTTGTGTACCCGTTTTTGTGTATTAGAATATATATATATATATATATATATATATATATATATATATATATATATATATATATATATATATATATATATATATATATATATATATATATATATATAAAAATTATCTATCTATCTAATATTTTTTAATTGTTTGAATTATACATACAAGTGCACTGATTGGAGGCTTGTTGTGTTTAAATTTAAGACATTTTCTGTATTACTTAGGCCCCTTTCAGACCGGGGCGGGAGCCGCGGTGGCGGTATAACGCTGCTAAAAATAGCGGCGCTATACCACCGGGATTGCCGCGGGAATCAGCCGCTAGCGGTGCGGTATTGACCCCCGCTTGCGGCCGATAAAGGGTTAATACTGCCCGCAATGTGCCTCTATAGAGGAGCATTGCGGGCGGTATTGCCGCGGTTTCCCATTGTTTTCAATGGGAAGGAGCGGTATACATTCCGCTCCTCTCACTGCTTCAAAGATGCTGCTGACAGGAGATTTTTTTGTCTCCCGCCAGCGCATCGCCTCAGTGTGAAAGCCCTCTGGCTTTCACATGGAGTCTGCAGTGAAGGAGTTTTTCAGGTGGGATAGCAGCGCTATTTTTAGTGAAGTACCGCCTGAAAAACTCCTCGATGTGAAAGGGGTCTTAGCAGAGTAATAATGGAACTTCTGCTTTTCCGAATCCCCCCCCCTCCGGTGTCACATTTGGTACCTTTCAGGGTGGAGGGGGAGCAGATGCCTGCGTAATCCCAGGTATTTGCTCCCTCTTCCAGGCATAGATCACTGCGGTGACTGTGGTGATCTACACCACATCTGGTGCCTATTCCGCCCCCAGCTTTTTTCTGGGAGACGCACAGGTCCCAGAAGACAGCAGGGACCAGTGGGATCGCGCAGCGCGACTTGCGCATGCACAGTAGGGAACCAGGAATTGAAGCCGCAAGGCTTCACTTCCTGATTCCCTTACCGAAGATGGTGGCGACAGCACCCGAGGGAGAGACCGGCTTTGGGTGCCAGCATTGCGGGCACCCAGGACAGGTAAGTGTCCATATATTAAAAGTCAACAGCTGCAGTATTTGTAGCTGCTGATTTTTATTTTCCGCAGAACTCTGCTGCTTTCACATTGAACCGTCATTCTAGCGGCGCTATTTGGCTGCTAGCGGGGTTCTTATATCCCAGCTAGCGGCCGATGAAGGGGTTAAATGCTCCCATGTAGCGCCACTGCAGAAGCGTTTTGCAGGCGCTTCGGCGCCATTCATCTCAATGGGCAGGAGTGGTGAAGGAGTGGTATACACCACTCCAAAGATGCTGCTTGCAGGACTTTTTTTTTAACGTCCTGCCAGCGCCACCGCCTCAGTGTGAAAGCACTCGGGCTTTTACACTGAGACTGCAGGGAAGCAGTTTTACAGGCGCTATTTTTTGCAGAAAGGCGCCTGAAAAACGCCCCAGTGTGAAAGGGGTCTAACTGTTAGATTTTATGAGATGAAGGGGCGGGGGAATCGGCCTAACATATCGGCCCCAAAAAATCGGCATCATATATCGGCCGCCGCGATTTCTAAATATCGGCATCGGCCAGAGAAAAACCCATATCGGACGACCTCTAGTCCTGGGCGGCGCTCTGGTGTTTATTGGGGGCCACAAAAGATATTTATATCCAAATTACCAGTGGGGCCGTATTGAAACGAAACACGAGCCGCAATTGGCCTGCGGGCTGGACTTTGGACATGTCCGGTTTACTTGGTTTAGTGGAAGGGTTGGCTGCAACACTGGCTCATCAAACTGTGTTAAATATTTTACTGATTTACAACTGTAAAGTAATATTATTCCACTGTAGCAAACCTGCCCCTCCCTCACTACATTAAAAAAAAAAAAAAAAAAAAATCTGCTTTACAAACTGCTTGTAGACAAACAAACCAAAACCAAAATTGACAAAATCCTTGTTGCTTCCAGTTTCTGACCTCAAAGAGGGGGAGGAACAACAGAAGTTCCTTTAATTCTGCACGGTGCATCCGATGCAACAGGCCCCCTCTTCTACCACCTGTAAAAGTGGCTTGGCAGCTGTATCTGATCACTTTTTCTTTGTAGGAAATCATAGGCAGAAGAAAATGACCAGGATCTGACCCGGACAAGGACGTATTTAAATGAAGAGGAAATAAAACTAGTCATGACAAAAAAACGATCATGCCTCGTACACACAACGGGTTTTCCCATCGGGAAAACTGCCATGAGAGATTTTGACCGGGAAAACCGGCCATGTGTATGCTCCATCGGAGTTTTCCCGACAGAAAAACTGCCGGAAATCACCTGTCTGTTTTCGTTAGTCATGACGTGGTGCACGTGACGCACGCACGCCGAGGGGAGCAGCAGCTCGCGCCACGGATCGGACCCTACGACGGGGGATGGAGGAAGCCGAAGGACTCGAGGGTGCATCGGCGGCGGCAGGAACGGAGCAGAGCGGGAGACTGCGGGGCTGCTAGACCGCCGATCGCTCCCTCCGCGAGGCCGCTCTCCCCCTCCGTTTTAGCCGAGGCCCCCCCTCTCTCCCTCACTCTCCCCACCGCTCTCTGAAGGAGGAGTTGTACCGAGCGGTACTGACGGCGGTGAACAGGTGCTGTTGTCTGCAGAGTCGTATGGTGGGTGCTTATGGCTCTCAGCCCCCCGTGGATCACGGCTCCTCATCAGCTCTTATCGAGCCCAGAAAAACATTGAGGTAATATTTATGCAAACCTTCTTCTTTTTTTCCTATGGAAGTACATCTACAGGATAATTAATCCAGGTGGACAATCGGAAATCGCAGGTAATGGTTAGAACCTTATGTTGTCAGCGTTTGCCACTTAGTTTGTTTTTCTCTCCTCCCTACTCTGTTATTGAAAAGACAATGTAGCAATTTACCCACAGACACCTCAGAGCTGTTTCAGTAAAGAGCAAAGAGTGAACTCACTTGTGGTATCTGGCAAAATGTGTTAAACAGCAGAGGGGTACCAGGAGTGAATGTGGCTTACACAAGCTCTATTTGTCTCTCCTCATACATATTAACACAGGACTCCATGCCTCTATGGGTTGAGAGCCTTACAGACGGCTGACATTCACGCTGGTAGACAAGCATAAAAGCACCAGCCATCTCATAGCACTGTACCTGCCTCCACCAATTAAATTTAAAGCCTGGAAGGGACATGTTTCGCAGCACTGTCTGAAATTTCAGGGGTTGACAAGTAATATTCCCTATATCGCCAGGTCATCTGGAGGCGAACTCAGTGCTGGACGGTGTTTGACTCTCCTGCCCAAGATGCCCAATCGTCTCAGGCCCACAAGCTCTTAGGCAGCATACACTACGGCCCAGGGCGAAGGGTGCTAGATGTCTGAGAGACCCCAGATCTTGCATCTATAAAAACGTCTGCTAAGTACGGGAGGGTTGAGAGGAAGTTATCGACGGCCATCGTATGGCATGCCCCACTACACACTAGGCGCTGACTAAATTATAAAGCAAAGAAAAAAGAAAAGGGAAAAAAGAAGGGGGGTGCAAATGCAACCCATACCATAGGATTGTCGCTGCGCAAAAACCGCAAGGCATCCCGCAGCGGAAAATCCCCAAAATAATTTCAAATCCAAATAGGGAGTGCACAGCCTTTATTACCAAGGACGTGCAACCCTCCCTTTCAAAAACCCGTCTCAGCGCAAGTGGGAGAATCCTCGGTTTATACCTTGTCTCTTTTAATTAATGGTAACACCCGGTGTCAAATACTCACCAAGATTTAATTAATACCCCCAAAATTTTGCAAAATTGCTCCCTTGGGAGTTATAAAAACTATCTTAAAAAAAAAAAAAAAAAAAAAAAGGGGGAAGGGGGAGAAGCTCCTCATCTTTCGATCAAACTGGGGAAACGCATCAGAGCGATAAAGAAAAATATAACATGAATAGATCAACTAGGGGGGCGGCCCCGAAAATACCTAAAGATACCTCCACTACCAGTACGATCAGACACTATATGACGTCGGAAGGAAGTTCTAAGAGTCCAGGACTGATAAAAAAAACGGAAAAAACTGGGACAAATAAAAAGGGAGTAGGGGGGGCAGAAACCCCAAGCGCGGATACCTCAACAGAACTTGATCAGGCAGCCAGCCAAATAGAAGACTCTAGCTTGGACTCTCACATTCCCACAAAGGGGGAAATGGATGCTATGTTAAGGAGGTTGGAGAATGTAATAAGAGAGGAAATCAGCACCCTAAGAACGGATTTATTCCATACGTTAGAACGGGTAGAGGAAGCAGAGAAAAAAATAGAAAAGCAGGATCTTGAACTAAAAGAATTAAAAATCCAACATTTGAACATGAAACAAAACCAGAGGTTACTGCAATACCGCCTAGAAGACCACGAGAACCGTAACAGAAGGCAAAACCTTAGGATACGATCGGTTAAGGAGGAGAGGGGCGAAGACCTGAGGAAAATTCTTAACGATTTGTTCCTCCCCCTCCTAAACAATGGTTCGGAAGGCCCCCTCAAAATAGAAAGGGTACATCGAGTTGGAAAGACAAGGGAGGGAGGAGGAAACTGGCACAGGGACATAATTGCCAGGTTCAGACACTTCGAAGATAAAGAGGAAATCTGGCAAAAACTGAGAAGAAAGCCTCCCTTATCCTATGACGGGACTGAGATCCAGATCTTCACGGACTTGGCCTGGGAAACCCTGTCCAGAAGAAGGCACTTAAAACCCTTATTGGAACAAATGCGGAAATTTAATATAAATTACCAATGGGGCTTCCCGGCTTGCTTGATAGGGTTTAGAGAGGGTATATCAGCCAAATTAACATTCCCTGAGGAATTGGTAGGGTTCTGCCGTAAACTGGATATACCGTTGATTGAGTTACCTGAATGGGTCGAATTGGGATGGGTTGATTAGGGACCAGAAAATAGCGGCACCCCGGGGTGGCCCTGTGAGATTGGCATAGAGGGGGGGAGAGGGGGAGGGGACGGAGGGTGGGTGATCGGAGAGGGGAACAAGTAGGGAGGATCCGTTCCCCCACACATATAAGATCGATCTCCCGGGAAATTCCAGGAGACAATGTTTGGGAGGGGCGCTGAGTGCTACACCTCATCCAAAAGAACCGACGGGTAGGGGATACAGTGGATCCCCACGGTTCAGAGGCGATGCATGGGCCTAGGCAAGGGGGGGGGAGGGGGGGATCGAGGGGTGGTTTTGGAAGGGGAGAGAATATTCTCCCCCTTCAAAATAGGGAGGGAACAGGGAAAATGGCTCCCAGGGGATCTCATAGAAAGTCCAGCAAGCTCACGGAACGATCCAGTAATAGGAAATGACTGAAGTTAAATTTTTATCCTACAATGTAAAGGGTTTAAATTCAGCTGTCAAAAGACTAAAAGTCTTGGCTGAGCTGGAGCACCTCAGAGCGGATGTGGTATTTATCCAAGAATCTCACTTGACCATTGACGCAAACATTAAATTATACTCCCCGGTGTACCCCGTTTGGTTTTATGGAGACTCCATCTCCAAACGAGCAAGGGGTGTGGCTATCGGGTTTACAAGAGGCTTTGGATTTACGCTTGAGGCGAGGCTGACGGACCCCGAAGGGAGATTTTTATTTCTCAAAATAAAGTTCGAAAATGTAATCTATACTCTAGCAAATATATATGCACCAAACGTACACCCAACCCAATACTTAGGTAAAATTTTGGGAAAACTGAATAACTTTGCGGAGGGATATATAATACTGATGGGGGATTTAAACTTTGTATTTAATCCGACAGAAGATAGTACGTTCCGTGGGAAGGTGACAAAAAACGAGCATTTGCAGAGAATCAAACATAAGCTACACGAACGCCAATTAGTGGACGTCTGGCGGATTTTTCATCCAAAAGAACATGACTACACATTTTTCTCCCCTCCCCACGGAACGTACTCTAGAATAGACTACATCCTGGCAGATCATGGGCTGCTAGACTCTATCACAGAGACTGAAATTGGAATCATGACGGTGTCAGACCATGCTCCCATAACAATGAAAATTATATTATCTACACAAAAGAGGCAGCGGCCGGTGTGGCGCCTAGATGATAGCCTGATCCGAGATGAAGGAGGGGTTAGAAGAGTGGAGGCCGAACTAAAACAATTTTTTCATATCAACGATACAGCGGGGATTTCCAGCGCAACCCTTTGGGAGACGCACAAAGCGTATATTAGAGGAATTTTAATTGCCGAGGCCGCTAAAAAAAAAAAAGAAAGGAAAAACAAAGCCAACTCCCTGAGGATAGAGATAGAGACCCTAGAAAGTAAACACAAAGAGCAAAGATTAAAAGAGACCTACCTTAATCTAACCCTGAAAAGAGATGCACTTAAGGAAATCATGGAACAGGAAGCAAGGTACAAACTAAACTGCATCTCCAAGGAGAGGTACTTATGGGGTAATAAACCAAGTAAGCTGTTAGCCAAAATGGCTCAAAAAAAGAAAACTAGGAACTACATTGAAAAAATTAAGGGGAAAAATGGGAACTTGGCTTACGCAACTCCCGAAATCGCAGACAGTTTCAAAAACTATTACGAGGAATTATACACAATAAAACATCCAGGTCTGCAGGAAGGGGAAAGGGAAGAAGAGACTAGAGACTTTCTTGCAAAGGCAGGACTCCCTAGATTAGAGGAGATGGAGAGTTTGGATATGGATCACCCCATAACCGAGGCAGAAATTAAAATAGCACTAAATACCTCCACGGGCGGAAAAAGCCGGGGTCCGGACGGGTTCTCAACCATGTATTATAAGAGATTTAGCAATATATTGATTCCAAGGATGTGCAAATATTTTAATGGACTAGGCTCCGAATTCGAAGCCAGCAGTGAAGCAACAGCGGCCGTGATCACGCTAATATTGAAAGAAGGGAAGGACAGCACTCTCTGTTCGGGATACAGACCTATTTCGCTGTTAAATACAGACATTAAGCTGTTTGCCAAAATCCTTGCAGGTCGCTTGAAGGGGGTTATGCACTCTTTGGTGCACCCCGATCAGGTAGGATTTGTACCCAACAGAGAGGGCAAAGATAATAGCCTAAGGGCAATTCTCCTGCTTCAGTCCATTAGGCAGAATAAATCCCCCGGTCTATTCCTGTCAGTTGACGCTGAGAAAGCTTTTGACAGGGTAGACTGGGGGCTTATGATGAAGACCCTCACTATCATGGGAATAGGGAATAGGATGTCCCGTTGGATTAAAACACTGTACCTCCATCCTACCGCAAAAATTAAAATAAACGGAACGTTATCGGAACCATTCGAAATGAAAAATGGAACAAGGCAGGGGTGCCCCCTATCACCCCTTCTCTTCATACTATCTTTGGAGCCACTATTGGCTACTATCCGTAAGGATCCCGATATCAACGGAGTAGGAGTAGACGGGGAGGAACATAAATTATCGGCCTTCGCCGATGATATTTTATTTTATGTAACCAACCCGATCAAATCCATCTCAAAGCTCTCCAAAGTAATGAAACAATACGGGAATATTTCTAACTTTAAAATAAATATAAATAAATCAGAAATTTTGAATATAAATTTAAATAAAAGAGAGGTAGGATTAGTAAAAGAAGTCTGCGCCTTTCCCTGGACTAAAGAACTAAAGTACCTAGGTATTAAACTAGCCAATACAGTACAGAAGATGTATAAAATAAACTATGTTCCCTTACTAAATGAAATCAAGAACGAATTAAAAAACACGGTAAATAAACCTATATCTTGGATCGGACGTATAAATATGCTGAAGATGGTCGTAGTCCCAAAAATTCTTTATAAATTTTTACTGGTACCAATCGCCCTTCCACAGCAATTTCTGAGCATTCTGAATACCTTGCTACTAAACTATGTATGGAAAAACAAGAAGCATAGAATTTCGCTCTCCACATTAAAACAGGGAAAGCTGCATGGTGGGTTGGGTGTTCCGGACATCAAAAGTTACTATAAAGCGGCGGTCCTATCGCGGGCGGTTGAATGGGCCCGGGACAGGCCAGATAAAAGATGGGTGCAAATTGAGAAGGCGTTAACTAGCAAACACTTGAATAATATTATATGGATCCCTACACAACACAGAGCACTAGATCACAAAACACATGAAATAACAAGACACACATTAAGATTATGGGATAGAACTCAGGCACAACTAGAGGGGAAATTTAATTCCCCACTAATGAATTTAAAAGAAAATCCTTATTTTGCACCTGGGGAAAACAAAATTGGAGGGAATTGGATTAGGAAAGACACAGTGCACTTAGGAGATATTATTAATGACGGAGAGATAATGACCTACGGAGATTTGAAGTCCAAAACGGACTACTGGAATCTCGATAGGTGGCATTATTCTCAGCTGCATCACTTCGTGTGGCACCTCCCCCGCCCATTACGGACGGAGGCGGAGCTCACCCCACTTGAGAGGATCTGCAAATCCAAGAATTCAAAGGGCACGATCACTAAACTCTACGGGATATTGGTCAAGATAGGGTCTCGGGGAGAAACACCCTTCATAGACAAATGGGAAAGAGAGTTAGGTATCACGAGAGGGACAAACACTTTTCAGAGGATTATTCAATTAACTCACTCATCTGCTATAGATGTCCGCACAGCCGAAGCAAATTACAAGTGCCTTTCAGGATGGTATATCACCCCTGATAAAGCTAATAAATTTAAAGCAAGCCAGCCAGCTGAGTGCTGGCGGGGATGCTCTGAAATAGGCACGATGGCCCACTTATGGTGGCTATGCCCAAAAATTCAAAGCTATTGGGACAAAATATTGACCCAAATAAAGGTTATAACGGGGGAGGAGATAAAGAAAGACCCCTGGGTCGTGCTCTTCCACGGCAGTCTTCAAGGGGTAAAAAAATACAAGCAGTCTTTACTACCCCATCTCTTAAACGCAGCGAAGAGACTCAAAAAGTGGCAGGAGAAGGAAAGCCCCCATGTCTGGAACTGGATAGACGAAGTAGAGGAAACGTACAGGTTAGAAGAACTAAGGGACAGTCACCTGGAAAGAAATGGGGAATATAGGGAGAAATGGGCAAAATGGAAGGATTACAAAAAAACATGGAGCTACGCTGAAAGAGTTAGGGTTTGTTAGGAACGGGAAAGGTGTAAGTGGGTATCAACCCACATGCACCTCCCGCTCGCCCTTCTATCGACTACTTTCAGAGGGATATACAAAAATAGTTCCCTTTGCTGAACTTTTCTGGAGATATGTTAGAAGAGAATAGGATGAGATCCCTGGGAGCCATGGGGGGTGGGGAGGGCGTAAATAATTGCAAAAATTATTTTTCTGTCAAATATTATTGGGTTCCGACCAACAGGGCGTTGGGTTAATGCCTTTTTGATCTATTGGTTGGCCGACTAAGAATCCGTAATACTTAAAAAAAAAAAAAAAAAAAATTGCAGAATAAATACCACATATGATGCAAACCACAACTTGAGACGTAAGAAGCATCAAATCATGAGCTGGTCTCTAGAATTTGGTAAATGAAAGCTGAGGTGGTAAAAAAAAAAAAAAAAAGAAAAACTGCCGGAAAAAAAGAGAACCAGCTCTCTTTCCCACCGGGATTCCCGGCGGTCTTTTTCCCGGCAGTTTTCCTATGTGAAAAACTGGAGCATACACACGGCCGGGATTCCCGACCAAAGCTCCACCGCAGTTTTCCTGTCTGGAAAACTTCTTGCGTGTAGGGGGAAAAACTTACGAGCAGGTTTCTTTGTTTTCCCCTCGAGATTCCCGGTGGACTTTTTACCGCCGGGAATCCCGTACGTGTGTACTAGGCTTTATACTGCCAGCAGGACCGGCTTAGGTTTTTACTCAAGTGTTGGGAGCCAAGGAACCTTGAGCACTGTATTATGCATATACCAATTTCATCTTGCAAAGTTGAGTTTTAGTGCCATATCTTCCATCTGAACATCATAGTTTTTGGCCAGTAGTTCATTAAATATCAATGGAAACATGCAGGCAATTTTGTCCGTCTGCATTTAACTCTTGCAGACATTTTAAAAAGGTTATTTATAACAGATTTGTAAAGTCCAGTTTCAAGGCTCCACCTGGGTGTTTAAACGGGACCAGCAACCAGCAGCAGAGGAGGACACAGAGGGCAGCACTTGTGTGAATAGTGCTTTAACTTTATGCTGTACTATGGTTAGCCTTTTATGGTTTGGAAATGTGTCTATTGTGTAAAAAGCATCTTCATAGGCTTTGATTGGCTCAAATTATTGATTTAATTCCTTGGTATTAAATTGTCTGTAGTAAATAGTGTTTGCAATTATGCTGGTGTTAATGTATTCTTTCTGTTGAGATAGCAATTTTTTTTCAGATAGCTGCATGCCACGGGATATTAATTAGGAAGAAAGAAGCTGTTACATTATTTCACTTTTGGGAGGAAACTATGTCAAGAAAGTTATTTTGGCTTGACAACCGCCGGAAAATTATAGCTAAAACACAACTATGCCTTGTATTTAAATAAACATTTTACATTTTACAAGCTGCTTTATTGTTTAACTGTCTGCCAAGTGTGTACTTGTTAAAGGTTTGTTTACTTGCATAATAATTAATCATGTACAAGTTTTTGCAGATTTTCAAGAGTGATAATGACATATAAGTTTAAAGTGAAAATATTCTATAAAAGTGAAACTAAACTGAGCCCAACCAAACAATAAATTGAGTCCAAACAAACCCATTCATGACCAGAACTCATTGAAATATAGATGACACAAGACCCAGATTTATCAGCGTCCATATGTGTTGTGTAGCCTTCTTTTGGGAGGAGGGCCCTCCCCAGATAGGGTATCACGCTAAACCTGTAGGCAAATAAGAGAACCAGAACCTGCACTAAGTGCCTCCACCCAAGACAGGGCCTCTGTGGACAAAAGATTCCCATCCTTGGAATCCTTATGCTAAACAAAGTAATTGGGAGCAGAGGAACTACTGCATCTATCATATAACATTAACCATAAGTACAGAGTTGACAACCGGGCCTATTTTGCCACTTTTCTCATTCATGTAAAAATCACAATTTTTCCCTAGAAAATTAATCAAAACCCCAAACATTATATATATATTTTTTTAGCAGACACCCTAGGGCAGTGGTCGTTAACCCCCTGGCCGTGGCCCACTACCGGGCTGTGGCGCCTCTACAGCCGGGCCGCAGCAGGCAGCATGACATTTTAAGGCGGCAGGTGAGAGCCCGGTGGATCTGACAGGTGGGCTGCGGGCGGATGAGAGAAGCGCGCTGCGAGCAGAGATGACATCTCCCCCCCCCCACCTAACGTCACTGCTCTTTCTCTACAGCGTGCGTAATGTCGTAGCTGCGGCGGGGAGCAGAGAGATGACATCAGCGCTCCAACGCCCTCACTCACAGCATGTTGAATGTCGGAGGTGCGGTGAGGAGCAGAGAGGTTACATTTCTCACCGCCCGCCCTGCATCTCTGTTCTCCCTCACTCAAAGACTACTGAACCAGTGCCACAAATGCAGTGACAATCCACACCTTGTGACACTGGCAGGTGATGTGGCAAGTCGCATTCCTTATCTGGTGACACTGGCAGGTGATGTGGAAAGTGGCATTCCTTATCTGGTGGCAGGCAGTGGACGTGGCAAGTGACATTTCTCATCTGGTGGCAGGCAACATGGCAAGTGACACGCTCATGGCTCCCACTGATTCTGCATTATGGTGAGTTGAACTATTTCATTTATATTACAATTTACTATAAGAAATAATGCGCTTCAATCATTCTGACACCATACCAACCATGGTGCTGTGATGATTGAAGCGCCAACAGCAGAACACCAGCTATTGCCCCAATAAATTGCCCGCAAAAAAAACGCTTACCCCCCGCAAATGCGTACATCCCCCCCCCTCGCTGGGCCTTGGCACAATTTTTTTCCATGCAGCCGGTCCCCGGTGCCAAAAAGGTTGGGGACCATTGCCCTCGCACGGTATTTGCGCAATAATTTTTGAAAATGCCTTTTTTTTGGGGAAAAAAAAAAAAACGGTTTCATGGATTTAAAAATAACAAAACAGTAAAGTTAGCCCAATTTTTTTGTATAATGTGAAATATGATGTTACGCCGAGTAAATAGATACCTAACATGTCACACTTTAATATTGCACGCACTCATGGAATGGCGCCAAACTTCGGTACTTAAAAATCTTCATAAGCGATGCTTTAAATTTTTTTACAGGTTACTATTTTCGAGTTAGAGGAGGTCTAGTGCTATAATTGTTGCACACGCTCTAACGCACGCGACGATACCTCACATGTGGGGTTTGAAAGGGTGTTTACATATGTGGGGTTCACTTTTAAGCGCAAGCTACCGGGGACAGGGGCGTTTAAGTAAAATAATTTTTTTTTTTTTTTTTTTTTTTTTTTTTTTTTTTTTTCACTTTATTTTACATATTTATTTATTTTTGATCACTTTTATTTCCTATTACAAGGAATGTAAACATCCCTTGTAATAGGAATCACTGTGACAGGTCCTCTTTATGGAGAGATGTGGGGTCAATAAGACCCCACATCTCTCCTTCAGGCTTACAAGCATTGGATCGGTGAAAAAAATTCACCGATCTAATGCCGACAGCCGCGATTGCGGCTTTGTTTATTTCCGGGTACCGGGCGTGACATCATAACTTCGCGCCCGGACCTCCGACGGTCATAGAGATGACTGGTGACCATCTAGTCACCAGTCATCTCTATGCTTTCCCAGCAATCGCCGGCCGATTCGCTCTCCGGGCCCCTGATGGCATGGGAGAGCCTGGAGAAGCAGCGGATGGCGGCGGGAGGGGGGGATGTCCCCTCCCGCCGCCTATAAGAATGATCATTTGGTGGAACTGCCACTTTGATCGTTCTTATCGTGCACAGAATCGGCGGCTGAAGACAGATATCACCGCACAAAGCTGAGGACGCCCATAGAGTCCTCGGTCGTCAAGAGGTTAAGTAGGAAAAGATTAAATAATAACAAGCTTTAAATAAGAAAAGATTAATAATAATAGTACATACATCCAATGTACAATATCAGAAAAGGGTCCAACAAGAGCCCTGGTGGAATTGTGCACTTATACTCTGGTATATAATTAATAAAGATACATCCAGCTGCAGCAAAGTTAATTTGTAGGGGGTCCTTAAGGATAATCGTGATGCAGCTTCCATATTTGTGTTCGAGGCCTGAAACAAGATCAGCGGTGATGGGGAGATCCATCAATTTTTTTTCCAACCAGCCTGAAACTCAGATTCTAAAGCCCTGTACACACGACCGGGAATCCTGTTGGGGAAAAAAAAACGTCAGTGTTCCTGACGGGATTCCTGGCAGGATTGACTTGAAAAGCTGTGTATACACACGGTCACACAAAATCCCGCCGTTCTTTTGAATGGCAAGAATGCGGTGATGTCATTGACTACGAAGAGCCGGTGTCTTGTCACGTTCGATGCCATCGCCGCCATCTTGCTACACCCCACACTAACCTCGTATGCTACCGCGCATGCGTCAAAGTGTTATCGAGCATGTGCGGTTTTTCACCCATACAGACGACCGGTTTTCTCGGCAGGAAACACTCTGAGAGAGCAGGGTTCTCTGTTTTCCCGCCGGGATTCCCGTCTGTTTTCGTGACGGAAAAAC
The DNA here is from genome assembly GCF_905171775.1 of Rana temporaria. Lineage (NCBI taxonomy): Eukaryota > Metazoa > Chordata > Amphibia > Anura > Ranidae > Rana > Rana temporaria. The sequence goes on along the minus strand of NC_053489.1, from coordinate 147,788,859 downwards.
TGCTAGGTAGCATACACATGGCCGGGATTCCCGGCCAAAAGCTCTCCTGGCAGCTTTTCTGCTGGGAAACCCAATCGTGTGTACGAGGCTTCACTAGCTAAAACTGTGGTGTGTCACTGGAACTCAGTCAGCCTATGTACTCTGCGTCTTAGTCCCTAGTAGTTTATAATCTGTCATGCAACAGGACCTCTACCTGAAATGGCTATCCTGGCTCTAGCATATGCTGGTTAGTGAGCCCTAAGCTAAAACCAACTATAGAGTCCTAGACCAGAAGGGACAGGGTTAACTAAAAAAAAAAGGAGCTGTGTTTAAACTCTATTGCAATATACAGGAAGTCAGCCACTATATACACACAGTAGCACAGACCTAGCTATCTGGCACCGTGTATGTGAGATAATAACAATAGAGATAAACATATAAGCACTTGCCTATTTATCACTGGCCTGAATTTCATATCATGGACAGGACATGTAGCTGAACCTTTCTCTCCACTTCCTGCTTCTGGGGTTTTATGGCTAGTCTCCTACATAATTATACATAACACTGGAATACTAATGGCAGTAACAGTAGAGGGCAGCAGATCCTTACAGTTGGTTAACTGGACTAGCTATGTGACATAATTGTCTATCTATAAACAATTTATATGGTGTTTTTAATACTAACTGTATAAGGCTTTATTTGGTGTAAGTATCTTGTTTGTGTCCATATTTATTATAAGCTTGTTAGTGTTCTTGTTTTATTATAAGATGTGAAATTTACTAAAAAAATTATAGTCTTTTTTTATTTTTTTATTTATATTATTTAACCTTATTTATGCTGACAGTACACATATGTGCGGCCTCACTGGACTGGGATTTCTTCTGTGGGGCCGCATATATGCATATCGGTCTTTGTGCCGGTAGCGTGCCGTACAGCTCCCAGCACAGAAACCGGGGGCTCAGTGGGAGGGAGGCCTGGGTCCCGTACTAGTGATCAGGACCCAGAACTTCAGGTTCAGGGGCCTCTGATTGGCTTTCAAATATTCAGTCACTGTGAAGCCTGCCCTTGTGTTTCTACCTCTGTGAATGGATTGGAAAGATACATTGGGCCAAATCCACAAAAGAGATACGCAGGCGGAACTGCTGTTCAGCCTGCGTATCTCTGTGCCTAACTTTGGAAACGATCCTCAAAAGGATTTTTCCAAAGTTAGGCAGAAGATCTGACATCTGTAAGACACTTACACTGTCAGATCTTAAGATGCAGTACCGCATCCGCCGCTGGGGGCATTTTGAGTCGAAATGCCGCCTAGCGTATGCAAATGAGTACTTAAGCAGATCCACAAAGCTTTTAAGCTTTGTGTTTTCTGCGTAAGTTACGATTTGCTTGCGCAAAATTAGGGCTGGTTTTACAATGTGTAAAGTTAGTACACCATGTAAAACCAGACCTTTTTTTCGATTGCCGCGTTTTTTTTTAATTTTGATTTTTTTTTTCGGTGCGTAACTTTTTTTTTAACCCGTCGCAACTTTATTGTCCCGTCGCAATCCACAAAGCCCGGCGTAAATTACGTTCGCGCGCTGCCCGTCGGGAAAAATGACGTCACACGCATGCGCAGTACGTCCGGCGCGGGAGCGCGCCTAATTTAAATGGGAATCGCTCATTTTAATTAGGAATGCCTTAGGATGCACGGAGTTAAGTTGCACTGCCGCAATTTTCCGGGTAAGTGCTTTGAGGATCGCTACCTAAATTCGGAGAATTGCGGCCGTGTAACTTAACTCTGAAAAGTTAAGTTAGGCAGCTTTTCTGTGGATTTGGCCCTCTGTGTCTCTTTCCTTGCAGGGAGAGATACTTAGACAACCGTGTGAGAAAAATAAATAATAATAATAAAAATAAAAAATACCTAGGTCAAGGTTTGAGGTCAGTCCCCAGGTTAGTCTTTGGGTCGGGCAAAGCTCATAGGCAGTATATTCTGTGTCAGTGAGTTTTAGTGCAAAATGTGCACTATATTGTTTCTGTACTGTACTACGGGTACAAAAAAACAAATAACATTCATATATGTGGTATTGCTGTGATCGTTGGGAGCAGGACTATTTATTTTAGGTTGTTCTTTGGTGGTAGGTTAATAGTGGTAACAAGAAATATACAGTTAAATAAATAAAAATATATGTGTTTTTTTTTTACTATTTAGGGCCAGTTTTCCTCTGATATAAAAAAAAAATCAGGAGATATCCATGACCAATTACCACCAAATTAAATCACAATATGTCCCAAATACAAAATATAATCCACCTGGATGCACACAGTATTTGTGATATGTATGGTTTTACTAACATGTCAAAGTTGAAAAATGATGCTTGGGCATTAACATTTGTTTTTACCCTTAGGCACGAAGGGGTTATGATTCTCTTGTCCTGTGTACAGCTACAGCCTGTTGGGCTCAGCTATCACTGTGCCTCGCTCTCTCTTTTTTTGAAATACACAGCGACAGCTGGAGCTGACAGGTATAAAATATACAAACGCATGGTCATCAGAAAGGCTGTCAATTTTCTTATTAATCTCTCCAAAATGATGGGAGGTTTTCTGTTAAGTTTTCACCAGAACTAGGGTCCCTGTTTGGAAGGTTTTGTCGTTACTCCTAGTGACCACTCAAAATTTTCAACAGTAAAAATAGAAAGAGTAAATCCCCCCTAATTGAGAGATAGACAGCACTCCTTACCACTCTATACATACACGTTAATCTTTTCATCATTATTTGATCAGTTTCATTCATTGGATTAATTTGAAGTTTAAACAACTGTGTTGTGTATATACGTACAGTATGTGTGTGTATGTGTGTGTGTGTATATATATATAGATAGATAGATAGATAGATAGATAGATAGATAGATAGATAGATAGATAGATAGATAGATAGATAGATAGATTAGATATAGATATATAGATTAGGGTTGTCCCGATACAACTTTTTTAGGACCGAGTACAAGTACTGATACTTTTTTTTCAAGTACTCGCCGATACCGAATACCGATACTTTTTTTTAAATGTGTTCCCAAATGCAGCCATGTCCCCCACGAATGCAGCGTTGTCCCCCACACATGCAGCGTTGTCCCCCACATATGCAGCCATGTCCCCCACATATGCAGCCATGTCCCCCACATATGCAGCCATGTCTCACCATACCTAGATGTTGCCGCCTAGTTAATCAGCGTGCAGGGAACCTTACAGCTTTCATTTGAATAGCTGTCTGTTCCCCGCCGCGCCGCGTATAGACTCTCCCCCTTGCTCGGGATTGGACGGGTGATCTGCACATTGATAGACAGATCATCCGTCCAATCCCGAGCAAGGGAGAGTGTCTATACGCGGTGCGGCGGGGAACAGACAGCTATTTAAATGAAAGCTGTAATGTTCCCCGCACGCTGATTAAATAGGCGGCGGGGGCGTTGCGGTATGCGGCGGCATTGCGGCGGGGGGGGGGGTTAGTATCGGATCTGGCATCGGGGGCATTTGCGGGAGTACAAGTACTCCCGCAAATGCTCAGTATCGGTCCCGATACCGATACTGGTATCGGGACAACCCTAATATAGATAGAGAGAGAGAGAGCTGTATGTCTGTCTTGGATCTATTTCTTCCTCCTCCTCTCCGGTCTGCCACAGATGACATCCTCTTTTTGATTGCATAAAATGTCACGTAGTTGATTAAATGTTAAAGCGGAACTCAACTGTATCTGTACCACAAACTGAAAACCCTATTTAATAAACAAAATTATTTTAAAAAAAAAACTCACCCATCCATCTATGTCTCCATACTTTGTTTTTGTGAAATCACTTTGACAAACACCTCCACTCTGTATTTCTAGCTGCAGGAATCTTGAGTAAGGGCAGAAGATTCATATAGTGTTTTCTTCCTGGAATCCACATGGCCTTGGCATAGGCATTTGTACTGTAGGTAGGCAGTATGCTTAGCTGAGAAAGCTGTTTCTCCCCTCCTCCAGATGAGAAAATGGCCATGAACAGAATAGGATATATGACATAATTTTAGATTGGGCCAGAAACCAGGAAGCAATTGAATAGATGTAAAAAAAAAAAAAAAGGTTTAAAGCAAGTGAATATAATATACCTATCTATTTACTATTGCTAGCAGTATACAGATTGAAAATAGTTACTGTAGATGTGAGAGAGTAAAATGAGTTGTAAACCCTTGGCATTCTTTACTGCAGCAGCGCCCCCCTTATACTTACCCAGCACCATAATTCCCCCAATGGGAATGAGCACACCATCTCCGGCTGGTGTCTCATGTCTTGATTGGATAGATTGATAGCAGTGCAGCCATTGGCTCCCACTACAGTTAATCAAGTCCAATGATGGGGGCATCGGTGGGACAGAGCAGAGTCCTGCTGTCTGCTTCTCCGACAGGAGACTCGAGAAGAGGAGCAGCCAGGAGCGCGCCATGAAGTGACCCCAGAAGGGGAGGATCGGGGCCTCTCTGTGCATAACCAACTGTACAGCGGAGGTTAGTATGACATGTTTGTTATTTAAAAAAAAAAAAAAATGAGCCTTTACAACCCCTTTTAATTCTGATTCTTTGCAGTTGATGAACTACTATTTTTTGCACCTAAAGCTAGCCATACAGTGATCGAAATTCAGCCGCTTCAGCAGGGGTTGTCTGCTCAACAGAAATCTATCTTTTGACTTCTGTCGAAGGGTAATGCTAGAAGATTTACATTTTTTTTTGGATCAGTGACTGCAGGGCCCCGCTGTCAGAATACAGTAGCCTGACGGGGGGGGGGGGGGTTCCCCCATCCACCATCCACCATCCACCTTGTTTCTGTGAATGTAGGGATCTATTAGGCAGGTCCATACACGGTTCAAATCGCAGCTGGTTCAGCAGAAACTGGCGAAACATAGACACGATCATCTTGGGTACAACCAGCATTCCAGGTTTTACCTGCGATTATTGCTAGCGGCTACTAAAGCTGCTAGTAACAATAACTGTCATCTCCTAGTAGGGGATGGCTTACCCCGCCCCTCGCTGAGAAACGACAATAGCCCTGCAGGAGGGATTCTCGCATCAACACTGTTTGTGTTAATGGGGGAATCAATCTAATTTCTTTGCTGCAACCCGTGGTTGCAGCAAAGAAATTTGCTTTGTGTATGCCTTTGGTTCCTTTTCGTTCAGCTTGCTGGCTACAAAAAAAAAATAATCATCTATGGCCAGCTTTAGCTAAAAAGGGATGGAGCTTCAGTGGGTCAAATGATAACATTCCTGAATTGTCATTTATATCTTTAGTGACATAAGGCTTGCATTTTTTTTGTAAATGATCTTTCCTTTGATTCACAAAACTAATTTATTCTATTAATTACAGCTAGGCATGAACTTTAATTTCTTCTAAAATTAAGTCATCCAATCATTTCAGCTCCCTTGGTAAAAAAAAAGCCATTGTTTTTTTAAATTTTATTTCAGACAATGATTAGCTAATTAAACATCTTTGTATTGACCTCTACAATTTTCACATAAAATGATAAGTTCATGTACATTGTTAAAGATTTTATAGAAAAACAATATCTTGGTGAACAATCGCAATAAAATTATGCATTGCAGGATAAAAACAACAAAATAAATCAAGGCAAACCACAACAAACACGATAATTTACTTTATAGAATCATTAAAAACTATTTTTGGAAGGTTGTAATCTTACATTTTTGCAATTAAAAGTTGTTTAAAATAGTTGAAGTTGCCTTAAGATGGCCATAGATGAATCTAAATTTGTCTGGTTCAGCACAGACTGGCCAAATTTTGATTCATGTGTGGCCACTGCAGTTGAACAGAAGTTGATCTACCAACTGTTCAGCCTCCCTATTAAACCACCCTGGCGTGTAAAATCTGCTCGATAGTGGCTGCAGTACTGATCTGTGTATTCTGACAGCATGCAAGTCTCTCATTGTCTGAATACAATAGCACAACAAGGAGAATTCCCCCATCCACATTGATTGTGTGGATGGGGAAAATTGGTTCAATTTTATTCGGGCCATACTTCTCCTGTGGGTCACAGGAGTGCACTTAGTTCTGCACTCATGTGACCATATTCAGCTGACAGCGGTATGAAATCAGCTGTCGCCTGACATCACAGAGCCAGTCCAGGCTCTGCAGGGATCTCAATAATTTCAGGATCCACCCAGATGCCCGAGCAACAGCCGGCTTAGCCTTTCAGTGCACCACTGAGAGCCTGAGCCAGCCGCTCCCACCCCTTCAATAGCCCAGGGCTCCAGTGAGTGCTGGAGGGGGAGAGCAGAAAGCAGTGACTTTGTTTGCTCAGTTCTCAGTGTAGAGTCAGTGGGGTACAGCTGTAGCTTGGCTAATTGATGCAGCCATCTAGATGAGTATGCATGTTTGGTTCTTTTCAATATCTCGCACTTTTAATAGGGTGGCAGTGCATGTCCTTTTCCAGTGAAATTACTACAGCGTTGTCACAGTTCTTGCTGCTTTCGCTGCTAAGATATCGCTGCTAGCCCTTTAGGTGAGCCACATGTAACTTTTTAGATTGACACAACTTTGTATCTGCAAGAGATTGGGGAAACTGTTAAAGCCCTGCTAAATCCCTGCCCCCACCTTCAGCACCCTCTAGTGGAATGCATAAGAATGTTTTCACTGCTGCGTTTACGATTAAAGAAGATGTATATTACATTTCTTTTAAGGCTGTTAATATGCTAGCTTACGTTGAAAATACCTGTTTATCACTCTGAGAGGAAAAAACTAAAGGGAATTAGATTAACTTTAAAGATTGATTTCAGATAAGGCATTTTTTACATAGTTACATTGGTCCAGCTTAGACCAATGAAATTTTGCATTTGGGAGGAGCGACGTGCTAATGTCACTGCATTCGCGCAGGTCCCAGAGTGACGGGCTGCATTGCAGTGTAAGTGCAATACAATTTTTTACATTAAAATTACCGTAAGATTTTACACTATGGAAGCCTTTTATTTCTTCATGGGGATCGTGTGGCATTATGTTTCTTTGAGTGGTGGAAACTTACGAAGATGTTGAGGCTGTGACTGTTGCTGTGTTAAACAAAGGTCTAGGCTGGGTATTAAGCCAAAAGCGCTTGTGATCTCCCGTAATAGGAGATCATAGGAAGTCGGTAAGCGGCAGTGTATCTAGTGGTGGGAGTCCTCTCTCTCTTTCATATCACATTCCTTGGGTGCATCGTTCGTCATTTCACATTGACGTTACCACATTGGATGGACTTAATCTATTTGTTGTTCCTTTTCACCCATTCAATCACATATTTAGAAATTAGCGCAACTTATTTATTGGAAAAGTGTATGTTTTATTGTGTGTATTTCACAAGAAGGTGCAACTTGGTTTCACTTATTAATTTGGATCTTGATAGCGCAGTAATTATATTTTGTTGGTACAATTTGCATATGCTATACCTATGGGATCCCTCTAGATGCTGAAAATAGCTATAGTATACATCACTACTCCAGATATCTGCACAGCACTCTTCACCTCATCTAATCAGAGAACACTGCATTCATTAAGAAAATGCAAAACATTCTCTGAACGGGACCATGTTGAGCAGCCGACCACCTATATTTAGAATGCAGCAGAACAGCTGCTCGGCACAGGACCCAGAAGCTAGTAGAGATCACTGGAGTGCCAATGTCTACCTCAATGATTCTAGCTTCTAGGATCCCACAGGTATGGTATATGCATAGCTACAAGGATCCTAATTGGACCAATGTAACTATTTTTCCTTTAAGGTTTGTAAATGATAAATTATGTTCTAGCACAGTACTTTTTTTACTTACCATGCACCGATACAAATAATTACCACAATGGCTCCCACAAGTTGCTGGTCACCTAACCATGCCCAGGGGGTATACATTGCTCTCCCCCCCAGTGGTGCTCAGAGACGGCTACTACTAATGAGACAGCAGTGGCTGGGCATGTGAGCTGTCCCCAGGTGACACCCAGGTTAATCCAGGCATGTGGTTTACCAGGTTTGACCCCAATAACTATATACCGCACAGGGCCAAGCTAAAGGTAGGATGATAGTGTGCATGCAGTCCTTATCCTCTGTATCTAGAGCAGAGACTCAATCTGCCACAACCCTCAGTGGACTTTTGGACTGCCAGATGCTTCCATACCTACCTGTGAGAGTCATTCTGTTCCAAGGAAAATGCAAGTAGACATTTGCACTGACTGCTTATCTGTCTGAGTGTCTCAAACTGTGCTGCCACCTAGTGACCCTGTAGGGAAACTGCTCATAGGCAGCCCTGTTATTACAATCTCTTTATCCTCTGGTGTATATTGGATGTATCTCTTTGTCACTCTGACTCATACATTGCAAGTTTCTACTCTGCCTCTATTCAGTAAAGTTCATGTTAGACATGTTCACATATGATCATTTTAACATTCACAAATCCTGTTACACTACAATATAGTTACATAGTCAAGTTGGAAAACCGCCCATCTAGTTCAACCAATAAAAAATATACAATCCCATATACACAATCATATACCCACAGTTGATCTAGAGGAAGGTGAAAAACCCCAACAAAGCATGATCCAATTTGCTACAGCAGTGGAAAATATTCCTTCCTTATCCCCCGAAATGCAATCGGATATTCCCTAAATCAACTTTACCTATTAATGTTGGTACCCAGTTATATCATGTACAATTGGGAAATAATCCAGGCTTTTTTTAAAGAAATCTACTGAGCTGGTCAGAACCGCCTTTTGATGGAGTCTAGTCCACATTTTCACAGCTCTTTCTGTGAAGAAACTTTTCCGTATTTGGAGATTGAGCCCTGGTTCACACTGGGTACGATTTGGAACGATTTGAGATGCGATTTGACATGTCAAATCGCATCTCAAATCGACGGCAATTGTCGGCAATGGCACTGTCCTAATCAGTGCGACGCCGCATCTGCGATTTCAAAAAGTAGTTCCTGTACTACTTTTTGCGATTTCGGGCCGCGATTTACATTAAATTGCGGCCGAAATCGTGGCAAAATCGCGGCAAAATCGCGGCCGCGAAATCGCGGTAAAATCTCGCATTTTACCGCGATTTTTAATTCGCAGCAGTGTGAACCTAGGCTAAATCTCTTTTCCTGTAGACATAAAGAGTGCCCCCTTGTCCTCTGTGATGACCTTAAAGACCTTAACTCAACACCAAGTTCATTATATGGACCCTTTATGTATTTGTACATGTTGATCATATCCCCCCTTAATCTCCTCTTCTCAAGAGTGAATAAATTCAGTTTCTCTAATAGTGGAGTTCCTTCAGTTCCCTGATATCCTTCTTGAGAACTGGCGCCCAAAACTGAACTGCATATTCCAGATGAGGTCTTAATAATGATTTGTATGCGGGGCAAATTATATCTCTCTCTTAATACAAGAAAGTACTTTGCTCGCTTTAGAAACTGCAGCTTGCATTGCATGCAGTCATTAATTTTATGATCTACCAAAAACCCCAGATCTTTCCCACTATGGATTCCCCCCTGTTGTACCCCCCCCTAGTATGTATGATGCATGCATATTCTTAGCCTCCAAGTGCATAACTTTGCATTCATCAACATTAAAAGTAATTTTCCACATAGTTTCCCCATTAAACAGTGCCTTGAGGTTGGCTTGTAAGTTAGAGACATTCTGTAAGGACGTTATACCACTGCATAGCTTGGTGTCATCTGCAAAGACTGAAATTGTACTTTTAATCCCAGACCCAATATAATTTATAAAGATATTAAAAAGTAAGGGTCCCAACACTGAACCTTGGGATATACCACTTATAACCTTAGACCATTCAGAGTAAGAATCATTAACCACTACTACTCTGAATTCTGTCTTTTAGCCAGCTATCTATCCATTTACAGACTGATCTTTCCAAGCCTGTAGACTTTACCTTACACAATAACTGTGTCAAACGCTTTTGCAAAATCCAAGTATACTATGTCATATATGTCGCATAGCCACCCCTCTGTCCAAGGTTTTGCTTGCCTCCTCCTAAAAAGAAATCTCATTTGTTTGAAAACTTTTGTCTTTCATGAATCCGTGCTGTCTGTTGCTCTAAAAAAAATTCCAGCAAAAATTCATCAATGTGGTCTTTTTAATAAACTCTCCAGTATCTTCTTGACTATAGAGGTTAAACTAACAGGTTTATACTTACTAGTAAAGACTTTGATCCTTTTTTAAATATAAGCACCATTTTGGCCCTACGCCAATCCAGTGGTACTATTCCAGTCATTAAATCGTAACAATGGCTTTGAAATGACAGAGCTCAACTCTTTCAGGATCTGTGGGTGTATGCCATCTGCTCCAGGTGCTTTATGCACCTTTATTCTGTCTGTATTCTACTCCCTCCTCCCTCCTGAAAGGTGTCAAATGTGACACCGGAGGGGGGGAGAGAAGGATTCCAAAAAGTGGAAGTTCCATTTTTGGGTGGAACTCCACTTTAAGTGTTAAGTTTCCAGTATGAGCTTGTTGCTTACAGCTAACATGAAATAAAAAAATATGTTATGGTCACTGATACCCATATGTTCTTTTATATGAACATTGGTAATCAGCTCTGCATGGTTTGAGATTACCAGGTCCAGCAGAGCAACATTCCTAGTCGGGGCCTCAATAATCTGGACCTTAAAATTGTCTTGTAATACCTTTGTAATAGAATATTGTCCAGCGCAAAAGAAAATAATGGGTTACCCAAAATCTAGCTCATCATAGAAAATTGGAAAAAAGTTTACAAAATTCTTGTACAAGGATTTCAGCTTTTAAACCTAGTATTAATGTTTATGTAAACTCAGTTGCTAAAACTTGATCTAAGTTTTAACATGTTAAGGGTCAGTGTTGACAGCCTTTAAGTATTACACGGTACAATAAAAGTTTAACATCAATAACAAGGCTTCTCAAGTAAAAGGTGATTGGCTAGTGAAATCTGTTAAGACTGTTCGGTGATGCCATACACATTCTAGTGGTTTTATCACAGTCTTTGAGGTTCTGCAGTTGCAAACAGTGAACGGTGAGAAGTAAAACAGTTTAATGTTATCGTAAAACAAGGGCCATACCCTTGTTTTATGAAGGGAACAAAGTTGTCAATAGGGTGATGGAACAATAGAAAAATCTTAAATTTTAGAGTTGTCAGAACAGGAGGTGAGGCTAAATTTTCCAATTGGGACACTTGTTCTGCTGGTGTTTTTCTATCACTTGTGTCTCCTGGGTAGGGAGTACTGTAATAGGAACTTCCCAAGACAGGAATAAAATAAACTGACAGAGAATCTAATTATTCCATTCTCTTTTCTAAATTTTTAAAGCTTTGGCTATACATACACTTGTCAAACCGATGTCAAATGCAAGCAGAATGTTATAGCCGCTGGCACTTATTGGGAAACCCCCTTTCCCTCCCCCAAGAGGCTGGTTACACTGAAGTCAATTGATTGACTTTGGTACAACCAGCCTGCCCATAGATGGCCAAATTCATGATTTGTATATGACCGGCTTTAGGGAGAGAGTAGACAAGCAGAAAAGAGAGGGAATACAGGCACGCAGAAGGAGAGAAATAAATAATAAAGGAGCAGTTAAAGAACAACTGAGTAGAACATACAGAAGAGGAATATTAGTTCCTTGTGTGTGTGTGTGTGTGTGTGTGTGTAAAGTAAATTGAATACAAAAGTTCTCTTGTACCACTATCGGGAAACTAGTGCTTTTTGGTAAGATTGATGCAAAATATGAGGGATTTTACAGTTATCAACAAATAACATTTTTAAATGTAGCACTACCCCCGGAGGAGCTGCTTGAGTATATTTGGTTCTGTACTCTGCCTCTTAACCCCAAGAACAGCCCCTCTGGCACACCTGGCAATAATGTTAGGGCAAACACCACCAATGAAAGACACACGGTATAGTAAAACACAGACATAGTCTTTACTGTGAAATTTCTTTGAAATGGTAACAGACAATAGCCATATTGCTGGACAGTAGACAAATATGTATCAAATAATTCAGCTGTAGAATAATGAGTGACAATCAAGAGCAATAAAACTCAACGGTACTGTCTGGCTGCTTTCAGGGTACGCCTCAAGACGAATAACCCTGAGAGCAGAGGTAAACACTTTGACAATCAACACATCACAAAATAACAGATACTGTAATTGATTGACCACCAGTCTACTTGAATAGGGCTTTATGAGTTCAGGCAGGAGGAGAGCAGAGAGGAATGACCCTCTCATATCAGACCTCTCCCTTCTGCCTCCTGACACCACAGGCTCACAAAACCATTTACACTGCACCTAATTCAGTGGTCAATAGCGTACCTTCCAAGTCAGACTAACCCTGTTCATGCACTACATATACTGAGCCCTGGTTATGTACAGGTATGTGTGCCCATCTGGCACCAATAACTTCAGTCCCAGAGAACAAAAAAGCCCTTGAATCTTCAGCTACCCACTTTAGTTGGTGCATTTAGAAATCCTGTTTGGTAGGAGTGATGCAAAGTGTACTGTGTAACTCCTGGAGCAAAAAGAACATTTTACTCCCTGGCAGAGGATGAGTGGATGAGTTGTCTGCATGCAGTGTCTCTGTAAAATGGACAAGTGCCCGCTCACCAATCCTGCGATCAAAGCTCAAGTGAAGTGTCCTGGACAGACAGGTTCTTCAGGTAGCCCGACTGCCTCCCTTACAACTGGATCCCCCTCTCAGGCAGGATATCCCCAACCAGCCCTGGATGCTTGGAAGGAACGGAAAGTCAACTCGGGAGACAGCACCTCTCCCCTGGGTCTAGTTTTCTTTCTTGCCTTGTGGCGTCTGCCTAACTCCCAGTCAGCCTCTGGGTGTTTTCTTCTTTTCCCAGAGCATGCTAGGATCTGCAGTCCTGTGCCCACTGCAGGCTATGGGGCTGCTGGTGATGGGGACTACTTGTCCCATAATACTTTGCTGTTTTTGCAGCTCTGTTTCATTGGCTCCCTCCCCCTGCCAATAAGAAAACAGGGGAGGGAACTGTAAAGAAGGTCTGTGATATTAAGGTGGGGTGGGGTGGTTGCTGATGTAAAGGGAGGGTTCTATGTAAAGAGACTATAATTTAAAGCACTGGGATGTAAGAGACTGCTATATAAGGGAAAACTGTGATTTAAAGGAGTGCGCTGTGATGTAAATGGGGGAATGTGATGTGAAGGGGGAGGCTGTGATGTAAAGGTTATGCTTTGATGTAAAGGGAGAACTCTAATGTAAATGTGCATTACTGTGATTATAAAGGGGTGCTCTTTTATGTAAAAGGAGGCTGTGATGTAAAGTAAAGGGGTGCACTGTAATGTTAATGGGGGACCTTTTAATATTGAGGGATTGCTGAGATATAAAGGTTAGCACTGTGATGCAAAGAGGAGACTATTGTAAAGGGAGCTGTGCTGCCTCCATAGGGCATAGAAAATGCAGTTGTACATGTGTATACAGCCTGTTTGGTTGTTGTTGTTTTTTTTTTTTTTTATCTTTCTGACAAGTTACAAAGAGAGAGACAGCATCAGGGGCGTGAGCTGCATGAGACAAAACCTGTACATACAGAATATTTTTTTTCGTGCAATCCTGTGGGTAAAAAAAACTGACAGCTCTGGTCGGAGACGTTGTACTAACCATGCAAATGTAAGTGCAGTGATCTCCCCCACTGAGCTTTTGTGTTCTGACCGGGGGCTGCTACCCACCAGAACACTCCAATCGGCACACTCTGCCATTGGCTGAGAGCACTGATCGGGAGTCGGTTGGCTGCTGGTTAAAGTCCTCTGTCGGCTGACGTTGCTGATCTAGTCCAAACTCGGGAGAGATCTTGAATTTAATGCTGGGATCCTCCCAGATGCCTGGACCTGCAGCTGGCTCAGCCAGCGTCCCTGAGAACATGAACTAGCTGCACCCATCCCCCCCACAGCCCGGTGCTTCATTGAGTGCTGGAGAGGCAGAGCAGAGGGCTGGTGATTGACAGTCACCAGCTCTCTGCTCACTGAAGATCGAGAACCGAGCGATCAGCAGTCTTTGGTCGTTAAATGCTTGGTCTTAGAGGTGATAGATGCAGCATCAAACCAATGCACCATCCACCTAGGTAGGATTGTTTTTTATTAAAAAAAAAAAAACATACTTCTTTTGTTAAAACATATCAGAGGCGAAGTCTGATTTTAATACAGTAAGCATGGAAATATAGGGAAAAAAACTAGTGTACTGCAAGTGTTTATGAAAAATGTCCTGGATTATTAATGCTAAACATTTTCTAGCATCTTTTCTAAAGCAATGTAAATGTTTACATCTGACCTGTGTTCATGTATAAGTGCCAATAACTCACTCCTTCGCTTAAATGCAGCTTTTGACATTGAGTGAGAAATTAGATGTGAAAAGATAAATAGATGCTCCATTAAGAGGTGATATTAAATGCAGCAATTCTCTTGATCAGAAGTAAACACAGTTCTGACAGTTCATTTCATGTGCCTAGAGGAGACTTGAAGGAGAAGTTAATTATTTCTTATCCGAAACAGGATCAGGCATATGTGTTATTGTCTCCTTTTATGACGTTTTTCTGATTTGTATATTACATATGACAGAATGAATTTCAAGGTGTTTTTGCATTTTGAAGGCTAGCATAAATATTCATTTTAGAGGGTCTGTCCTCCAAAAATATTTCAATTTTTGTTAGATGCTGGACAGTTAACTCTTCCTAGGTTTGTTACGTGGAGTTTAAACTTAATGTATATAAGAAAAACAAAAAGCGGCGCCCTCTAAGCGTAGTATGGAGTTTAATAAGAAGGACAAACGACAACAAATCATATGAGGGGTTACTCACAAAGATACAGGGAATACAGGTATTAAAATACTGGTGTCATCTGAGGCTGGCGTCTGGAGTGCATAGACTCTGCTGGAAAGATCTTCTCACAGGCTTCAGGCAGCGTGATGGTAAATCCACGCAATAGGGGCCGAGGGCGGTGTCTCTGGAGGTCCCTGGATGGTATCACAGCGCTGGTACTGGGGGAGGCAGAAACGCCACATTCGGCGCGGTGGAACGCAGCCGTGGAGCGCAAACAGCTGAGCGTCACTTCCGGGTACAGTCTCAGGGCGGTGCACGCGTTCGAGACATGCGTGTCTCTTCGTCAGGCTCTATGGGGGCCATCTTGGATGAGGGACAGAAGAACAGCTCAGACGGAGCTGATTGGTTAATGCTACAAGACCCGGAAATCAGCTTGACATAGCGGGGAATCGAAAAACGGGGAATCGAAAAACAATCAGGAGATACATTCTAAAGAATCTCACAAGGGACTAATACAAAAGGGCTTAAAGCTACAAATATCAATCAACAGAATTTATAATGTTATAACAAATTAAGGGAAAATTTAATATGTGATTAACAGCAACAGAGTTTCAACACTAGTTTTAGGAGGATAGGTATATGGGGTGGACTACAGAATATCTGTTTAATTGGTACAAGAATTTTTTTTTTGTAATATCTATTTAATTGATACAAAAAAGATTTTTTGGGGATGGATATGAGATGTGCACGACTAACATATGAGTGGATGCGTGGACATATACAAAACTTGCTCATGAATAAATATCAATATATATAAAAAAAACACTGAAAAGTGTGAAAATTAATGGAATATGTAAAAAAGAAAAAAAGAATTACTATAATCCAGACCTGATTTTGAAGAGGTTATGACATCAGAATAAAATATATTGATCAGGAACTATAGTGAATTATCAATTTACAGGGAGATACTACGATAAAAGGAAATACTATTTTATATTGTTAAAAAATGCTCACAATGATAAGAGTGTATATTGTTGTATAATAAAAAGAAGTATATTGTAATAATATTATAAAAAATTATTATAAAAATTAATTAATAAAAATTAATAAAAAGAAGAGTATTATAATAAGATATTAATTTCTAATCCCTCATTCAGGCCTCGAGGCGATAAACAATCTAAGGTGAAAATCCAATAATTTTCCCGTTCGCAAAGTTTTTTGTATCTCTCGGCCTGGGGGAGAAGTCTGGATATGGCCTCTATGACCCAAACACGAAGTTCTGAAGAGGATTGTTGGTGGAGAGCAACCAACAATCCTCTTCAGAACTTCGTGTTTGGGTCATAGAGGCCATATCCAGACTTCTCCCCCAGGCCGAGAGATACAAAAAACTTTGAACGGGAAAATTATTGGATTTTCACCTTAGATTGTTTATCGCCTCGAGGCCTGAATGAGGGATTAGAAATTAATATCTTATTATAATACTCTTCTTTTTATTAATTTTTATTAATTTTTTATAATAATTTTTTATAATATTATTACAATATACTTCTTTTTATTATACAACAATATACACTCTTATCATTGTGAGCATTTTTTAACAATATAAAATAGTATTTCCTTTTATCGTAGTATCTCCCTGTAAATTGATAATTCACTATAGTTCCTGATCAATATATTTTATTCTGATGTCATAACCTCTTCAAAATCAGGTCTGGATTATAGTAATTCTTTTTTTCTTTTTTACATATTCCATTAATTTTCACACTTTTCAGTGTTTTTTTTATATATATTGATATTTATTCATGAGCAAGTTTTGTATATGTCCACGCATCCACTCATATGTTAGTCGTGCACATCTCATATCCATCCCCAAAAAATCTTTTTTGTATCAATTAAATAGATATTACAAAATTGTTTTTCTTGTACCAATTAAACAGATATTCTGTAGTCCACCCCATATACCTATCCTCCTAAAACTAGTGTTGAAACTCTGTTGCTGTTAATCACATATTAAATTTTCCCTTAATTTGTTATAACATTATAAATTCTGTTGATTGATATTTGTAGCTTTAAGCCCTTTTGTATTAGTCCCTTGTGAGATTCTTTAGAATGTATCTCCTTATTGTTTTTCAATTCCCCGTTTTTTGATTCCCCGCTATGTCAAGCTGATTTCCGGGTCTTGTAGCATTAACCAATCAGCTCCGTCTGAGCTGTTCTTCTGTCCCTCATCCAAGATGGCCCCCATAGAGCCTGACGAAGAGACACGCATGTCTCGAACGCGTGCACCGCCCTGAGACTGTACCCGGAAGTGACGCTCAGCTGTTTGCGCTCCACGGCTGCGTTCCACCACGCCGAATGTGGCGTTTCTGCCTCCCCCAGTACCAGCGCTGTGATACCATCCAGGGACCTCCAGAGACACCGCCCTCGGCCCCTATTGTGTGGATTTACCATCACGCTGCCTGAAGCCTGTGAGAAGATCTTTCCAGCAGAGTCTATGCACTCCAGACGCCAGCCTCAGATGACACCAGTATTTTAATACCTGTATTCCCTGTATCTTTGTGAGTAACCCCTCATATGATTTGTTGTCGTTTGTCCTTCTTATTAAACTCCATACTACGCTTAGAGGGCGCCGCTTTTTGTTTTTCTTATTGTTGTTTCAGAATTGCTTCTTCTTGACAGCTGGCAGCCCTCCAAGCAAGAGTGTATATCTAATTTAATACAATTTGTGCTACTGTCCCATGAATTCTTCAATGGACTGAACTTTTATCACAAATAACTTTAATACTTTTTTATTATTATTTTTTAATAATAATTTTTTAATTCTCAATTTTTTTGATTATATTTTTAATAACTCTCTCATGGACAGCTGAATTTGATCACTGCCCCACTCCTAAAATCCTCTCCTTTTTTTATTTTTTAATCTTTCAGCCTTCACATGAGTTTCACCATTCCACTATTCCCCTCCCTATATGTGTATTTCCATCTCCTTCATTTCATTTTGGTGAGCGCTTGATTTTATTTGTTTTTTGTTTAAACTTAATGTATATAACAACCAATACAATTGTAGGATTTGCAATGCATCTTTTTTTTGTAGAGGAGCCTTCAAGATGGGCAAGAACAGATTTTTTTAGAAACACTCAAAAATTAGTCCAAAACATGGTCACTTTTTTGAAAAATATCTCTTGAGCAGAATTATCATTAAAAGAACAACTAAAGGTGGTAAATTTAAATTTTAAGTACAGTTGTATTAATAAATTGTGAATGCATTGGTATGGAGAAATGCTGTATATTCTAAGGACCACTTCACACCAATCGCGTTTCAGACGTGGCTCAGTGCACAGAGATTTGAGCCCATTCATTTAAATTTCACTGCACCGCACCAAAAGTAGTACATGCACTACTTTTGGAAGATCACTGCAGCCACATTGCATTTTACTTCTGCACCATGTGATCCGGTGTAGGCAAACACAGTGCGTTTTGCGACTTGCGTTTGGAGTGTCGTTAAATATCGACACCCACTGCAGATCACAACTGCAGTGCTGTTTGAGTGTGGTGTGGGATTTGTGCACAGAACATGGTTTTCCCATACCGCGTTCTGGTGTGGGCCCTAAGGTAATGAGCTGGTACCTTTTAAGCAATTGGACACTGGAAAAGATTTTGAGGACATGCCCCCTTTGTGTCTCCCTATTACCCTACCCTACTCCATGAGTCCTCAGTTTTGTCACTAGTGTCCTAAGGTAACCGACCTCTTCTTACCAGGGCTGTGGAGTCGGTAGATAAATGTTCCGACTCCGACTCCTCAGTTTTATGTACTTCCGACTCCGACTCCCCGACTCCGACTCCGATGTATTAATATGCAAATGTATTTTATACATTCCTTGAGGGAAAGAAACGCAACCTACCACAGGACTACTGGCTGGGAAGCCAACAGTCTACTGTATTGCACAGTTTAAGCAAAAGACAAACACAATGAAAACAATCAAGTGACTGGATAGTAGCAGCAGGCATAAACATCAGGAACAGGATCTTTACCAGTTCAAAAATACAAACCACATTATTTGGTTGTTTTAGAACAAAAACAAAGCTTATCTATAATGAACCAAAAACAAAATCTGTACAACCTAGAAATGGTTTATATTAATCTTGAAATGTAGTTATAGGCTTAGCAAATGCAAATCAATTCAATGTAGAGTTCTAAGGAAGAGAATTGCCTCTGCCAGATCCTCTTCCATAGAGGCTCTTAAGTCGGACTTTATTATTTTTAGGGCTGAAAATAATCTTTCGACACTGACTTGGATGGGTGGCATTGCAGTAACTATTCTGGCCACATCACTAACGATCTCTGGGTAAACAAGGATGGCTTCTTCAACAGTAAGTTTTGATGAGCGATCATACTTTTCAACTTCTTTTAGTGCTTTATAAAACTCCTGTTGGAATTTTTTTATTTGGACACTTACTGGTTCTCTAACATGCGTTCCCTGTAAAAGCAGAACACATCACTATGGAAAGTATAAGTATTGCAGCTCCTAATTGTGCGTTGCGTGCCATATAGTGAAGCACATGAAAAGCATGCTTCTTCACGGTCACTTAACGTGTTCGTTTTGCGGTTACGTGAGGCACTGCATGCATTGGTCTTTATTCTTACAGTAGAGAAGTCATTAATTATAACTTTTTGTGAATCGGGACATTTAAACGTGCTTTTTTTTTTTTAATTCCAATCTAAATTTAGTAGGAGTCGGTGCATTGTTTGCCGACTCCGACTCTAGGTACCCAAAATTTCCCCCGACTCCGACTCCTCGACTCCGACTCCGACTCCACAGCCCTGCTTCTTACGGAGAAATAATTCTTAGCTTAACTAGTTTATTATTCTATTTTGGATCTTTAACCGCTTCCCGACCACCACACAAGGATATACGTCGATAAAATGTCACGGCTGCGCAAATGGGCGTGTATATACGTCTCCTTTAATTTGCGAGCTGTGTGGTCGCGAGCTCTGTGACCGTGCCCGCGGAACCCGCAGACTCGATGTCTGCTGGTGTCCCGCGATTGGGTCACAGAACTGTAGAACAGGGAGATGTCAGTGTAAACGCAACATATCCACGTCCTTCCCCTGACATGTCACTGATAGTCTATTCCCTGTCATCGGGAAAAGCAATCAGTGACGTGTCAAGGCAAGCCATGCCCCCTAACAGTTAGAAGCACTCCCTAGGTCACACTTAACCCCTTCAGCGCCCCTACAGGTTAACCCCTTCCAAAATGGTGTCTAAAGTGTCCGATGTGTCCGCCATAATGTCGCAGTCGCAATAAAAATCGCTGATCGCCGCCTTTACTAGTAAAAAATAAAAATATATATAAAAATGCCGTAAAACTTTCCCCTATTTTGTAGACACTATTAGCTAGATTCAGGTACGTTCGCGTAACTTTGCGGCGGCGTAGCTTAAGGAATTTAAGCTACGCCGCCGTAAGTTAGTGAGGCAAGTACATGATTCACAATGTACTTGTCTGCTAAGTTACATCGGCGTAGCCTGAATCGGCGGGCGTAAGGGCGCCTAATTCAAATGTGTTTGAGGGGGGCGTGTTTTATGTTAATAGAGCTTGACCTCACGTTTTTTACGTTTCTTGTGAACTGCGCATGCGCCGGGCGCATACTATACCCAGTGTGCATTGCGGCTAAGTACGCCGCACGGGCCTATTGATTTCGACGTGGACGTAAACAACGTAAATCCCGATTCACGGACGACTTACGCAAATGACGTCAAAAAATCGAATTTCGACGCGGGAACGGCGGCCATACTTGACATTACCATTCCAATAGGGCCTAGCTCTAACTTTACGCGGCCTATCTCTTACGCAAACGGCGTAAAAGTACTGCATCGGCCGGGGCGTACGTTCGTGATTCGGCGTATCTCCTCATTTACATATTCTACGCCGACCGCAATGGAATCGCCACCTAGCGGCCATCCAAAATATTGCAATCTAAGATAGGGCGGCGCAAGCCGTCGTATCTTAGATATGTTTAAGCGTATGTCTGTTTGAGCATACGCTTAAACATAAGTCGGCGTAGATTCTGAGTTTGGTCGGCTTATCTACTGATAAGTCGGCCTAACTCTTACTGAATCTATCTATATAACTTTTGTGCAAACCAATAAACGCTTATTGCGTTTTTTGTTTTTTTTTTACCAAAAATATGTAGAAGAATACGTTTCTGCCTAATCTGAGGGGGAAAAAAATGTTATATATATTTTTTATGGGGGATATTTATTATAGCAAAAAGTAAAAAATATTGCATTTTTTTTTTTCAAAATTGTTGCTCTATCTTTGTTTATAGCACAAAAAATTAAAACTGCAGCGGTGATCAAATACCACCAAAAGAACTGATATGTTTTCAAAATGTTCCTTTAATTTTTTTGAGCTGTGTATTTGTTTATTTGAGTACACGTAAGTTGGATTGATCAGTATTCTGTTGAAGTAAAGAGCACAATATAGCACTTACAGGAGTTCTAATAGGTCGTTATTTGATGAGAACATTTGGATATTTACAGGAGATTGAGTTAGTCACTATTGGAAACGGTGTCCTGTGACTAGTCTGTCTGGAAAACCGGCTGACCTTGCAGTGTAGTATAAAGTTTGTCACTCTGTGGTGAAGATGGCTGCAAAGCTTATAAAAAAAAAAAGTGTGGGAACTTTTTGAAGAACCCTTATATGTCCACTTTGTGAGTACCCCACAGGGGAATAACCTCAACCACAATGACGGCGATAAAACCTGAATCTGATTGGTTTCTATGCAGAAGTGAGCCTGATTTTGAACTCTGCAGCTTTAGTAAATAAACCCCAATGTCTCAAACAACTACTGGCTTTACTACAAAAATACCAGCTTCACCTAACTGAAATGCTTACCCTAAAAGAGGCAGGCATAGAAGGTAATGAAGAGAACCCAAAGGCACTGTTCGAGGAGGCCGAGGATGGTTTCTCACCTCAAAGCTTTTATGCTTCTTATGTTACAGCTTCATGCAATATACTTGCCAATTTGGATATGCTCACTTCTGCCGTGTGCAAAAACCTTGTCATTGTCACACTTGAATCTTCTCCTTCTCTCTTTGCCCTGTTGGATACAAAGAGACTTGCTAAATCTAAAAAAATATTCTCTGTTCATAAACAAATGTAATGGGCAATTTATGAGAATTGGGTCAATGCAGAAAATATTTCACCCCTCCAAAAATCATTGCTCATCTCTATTCAGTGGGGAAATTGTTTTCCCAAAGAAATGCTGTTTTCGGTTGTGAATCCAGTCATCTCGATCTTAAAACATCTCGCTGTCCTATGTTCCTCTATTTAAATATTTTGCTGATAGAAAGCTTGAGAGGCTCTTAAAGACTTTCTTTGCTGTTGCAGGCCCAGCTCTGAAATATTCGTCTGCAAAACCACATCTAACTGGACTAGGCTATTGAACAGCCAACATGATCTTTCAGGACTTTACTTTAACCGGTTAACGACCGACTCCTGCACATACATGTCGGTAGAATGTCACAGCTGGGCAGAGTAACTTATATTAATGTCACTTTAAAAGTCCCGCCATGCGGGCGCGTGCGCACCGCTGGCGGTGCACGCGCCCCTTCTGCTAGCTCTGTGGCCGTGCCCACGGGACCTGCGGACTCTGTCTGCCGGTGTCCCACGATTGGGTTAAAGAGCTGCAAAACGGGGAGAGGCAAGTGTAAACAAGCATCTCCCCGTTCTGACTAGTGACAATGTCACTGATCGTCTGCTCCCTCTTATCGGGAGCAGCGATCAGTGACGTTTCACTCGTAGCCATGCCCCCTAACAGTTAGAATCACTCCCTAGGACACACTTAACCCCTTCCTAGCCCCCTAGTGGTTAACTCCTTTACTGCCAGTCACATTTATACAGTATTAAGTGCATATTTATAGCACTGATCGCTGTATAAATGTGAATGGTCCTAAAATCGCGCCAAAAGTGTTGGATGTGTCCGCAGATCCCCGCCTTTACAAGTAGAAAAAAAAAAAAAAAATGCCAAAAAACTACCCCTATTTTGTAGACTTTATAACTTTTGCGCAAACCAATCAATATACACTTATTGCAATTTTTTCTTACCAAAAATATGTAGAAGACTACGTATCGGCCTAAACTGTGGAAAAATTTCTTTTTTTTATAGATTTTTGGGGGATATTTATTATAGCAAAGAGTAAAAAATATAGAATTTTTTTCAAAATTGTCGCTCTATTTTTGTTTATAGCGCAAAAAATAAAAAAACAGCAGAGGTGATCAAATACCACCAAAAGAAAGCTATATTTGTGGGAGAAAAGGGACCTCAATTTTGTTTGGGAGTCACGTCGCACCACTGCGTAATTGTCAGTCAAAGTGACAGTGGCGAATCGCAAATATCTCTGGAAAGTGATAATGACATATGCCTGTCTTTCTGACTGAGGAAGATGTTCCAATCCTTACCAGTTCAAGGGACATGGTCACTAGAGCAAGCCAAGTTCTTTATCAACATCCTGGAGCTCAGGGTAATAAGTTTAGCTCTTCACCACTCGACCCCTCTTCAGGAACACCTAGTCAGGGTGCATTTGCATAACACCACTTCTCTGGCCTATATAAGTCACCGAGCGGAGTTCAGGAGTCATGCAGTCTTGAAGGAAGCAAGCCATATCATCTTATGGACAGAATACCACTGCCCGGTAACCTATGATGTTCACATTTCAGGAGTGAAAAGCTGGCAGGAATATTGCCTCAGCTGCCACCACCTGGACCTTGGAGAATGGGCCCTTCAGCTGATGTCTGCAGCCTGATATGTCATCCTGCTTCTCAGTCTCTGGCTTATAACATGTTGGCTGTTGAATCTCAGATCTTAAAGGGGTTGTAAAGGTTCGTCTTTTATTTTCTAAATAGGTTCCTTTAAGCTAGTGCATTGTTGGTTCACTAACCTTTTTGTTTTGATTTCCCTTCTAAATGTTATTTTTCTTTGTCTGAATTTCTCACTTCCTGTTTATTCTCAGTAAACTTCACACCATAATCCGAGTGGTGTTTAGTCAACCAGAACAGCTTACTGAACATCTTACTGAGGAGGAACAGGAAGTAAGAAATTCAGACAAAGAAAACAAAGAAAACAACATTTAGAAGGGAAATCTAAGTGAACCAACAATGCACTAGCTTAACGGAACCTATTTAGAAAATAAAAAACAAACCTTTACAACCCCTTTAAAGGACAGAGGGTTCTCTGAGTGTCATCCCTACTCTGCTAAAAGCAAGAAACGCCACTTCTAGATCTACTATTGTACCTGGAAATCTTCTTTTGCTTGGTGTGAACACAGGCATTTCAATCCTAGGGAATACTGTACTTTGCATTTTGACCCTCCTACAATCAGAGCTCGACCAGAACTGGACTCTAAGCACTCTGAAAGAACATGTTTCAACCTTGTCCATTCTTTTCCAAAAACCTTTGTCCTCCCTCTTTATTCAAGGTGTACAGTATCTCAGATCAGTCCCCTCTTGCAGCACATTGTGCTTCCTTGGGACCTTCTTCACCTGGTTCTCTCTGCCCTGCAGAAACCTCCTAGATGAGCTCTCCTGCAAAATAGTCTTCTTGTTTGTTATCACCTCTGTCCAAAGCCATCCTTCCTTCCCAATGTTGCCCTGGATGTTTGGATTGTAAGTCTCCCTTGCAATAAAATCAAAAGGTCTCCAGGTGACTGTGGGTGAGAGGCATCTGGCTGAACAGCATTGTTAGCTGAGTGCAGGAAGGTTGATCCACAAAATGATGCTTAATCTGCTGCAAAGTGGTCCGACAGTTTTAGTGAGTGTGCTTCTCTGGTGCTATGTTGATTGATAAAGTGTGACTGTTTGAAAACATACATACTACTTCAGAGAACTTGACAGAAAGCAAGACAGCTGCAGCCATTCTGTTCTGTAAGACTATAGTGGGAGTAATGTAAGGATTTACTCTGATTTTTATATAATTTATATATTTCTTTTTTTGGAAGAGAGAACATGTTTGTGAGATTTAAACTTTCTAAAGTAACAAGACAGCACTATTTTAATGCGTTTTGCTTATCTTCTTCAGACAAAGAATACAGTGCTTTATTGTAGCTTATATCTATTGAAAGTATTTTATTTCAGTTAATTCTGGTTTAGTGTAGACACCAGGGCCCGGATTCAGAAACAAGATACAACGGCGTATTTCCTGATACGCCGTCGTATCTCTGAGTCCGGACGTCGTATCTATGCGCCTGATTCAGAGAATCAGTTACGCATAGATATCCCTAAGATCCAACTGGTGTAAGTGTCTTATACCGTCGTATCTTAGGCTGCATAATCACGCTGGCCGCTAGGTGGCGCTTCCGTATAGTTACGCGAGGAATATGCAAATTAGATATTTACGCCGATTCCGAAATGTACGTCCCGCCCGCGCATTTTTTTACGTTGTTTACGTTGGGCTTTTTTCGGCGTATAGTTACCCCTGCTATATGAGGCGTAGCTAATGTTAAGTATGGTCGTCGTTCCCGCGCCGAGTTTTGAAATTTTACGTCGTTTGCGTAAGTCGTTCGCGAATAGGGCTGGACGTAATTACGTTCACGTCGAAAGCATGACGATTTGCCAACGTCATTTGGAGCATGAGCACTGGGATACGTCCACGGACGGCGCATGCGCCGTTCGTCAAAAACGTGGGGTCACTACTATTTTACATAGTACACGCCCCAACCAGCCTATTTTGAATTAGGCGAGCCTACGCCGGCCCAGTTACACTGCGCCGCCGTAAGTTTCAGCGCACGTTCTATGTGAATACACAACTTGCTGCTCAAACTTACAACGGCGTAGTGTATCTGAGATACGCTACGCCCGCCTAAAGATAGGCGAATCTCTCTGAATCTGGCCTCAGGTAATACTTGGAAACTTGTTTTTTACTCATGCATTTATCATAACAGGTAAGTGAATGTAAACACTAATTTCTATTTAAGTAATCCCTTCCTTTTAAAAAAAATAAAGAATGTTGTACACGTTCATTCATTTGCCTGTGTACTCTTGATTTTCTAGGAAATACTTGGTAATCCTGATATTCAGTTTTGCACGTAGGCAGATCGGTGCTAGCAAGGTCAGTTTGCTCCTCTCAGCTTGCTGATTGGAGCTACAGAATGCAGTGCTTATGCAAGCCATGCATGTAGTTACATGGTCAGCTCCCAGTAGAACCCTCACTATCAAATATCCATCAGCAACATGAATTCAAGGCAGCTTGCGTAGCACAAGAAATGCATTTTTCTCCTGGTTCTGATATCATTTTGCTGATGCCCTCAGTCAGAAAAGGTGCAAGGCAGCAATTTGAGCAGCTCCAAGAATGGGCCATTGACACCAAAAACAGGCTATACAGAAACCACCATTGGATCGTAGGCCTGAGGCCTCTCTAAAAAAAAAGTAGGAGGCCCACACCCAGCCATCTTTGCTGAAAATCTTCCAAAGACCCTGCTATGCTTTGGGGTTTTACTACAGACGCACGATAGAGGGCTCACTGGCTGCCCCATGAGCTTCCGAACCCTGGTAAACATTTTAGCCTGTTTATGCTCTACTTCCTCAACTAATTTTTCAGGACAAGATCCTAGCTGAAGCAAGAAAATGCCAACCTCTATTATGAGAACTACTGCCTCTCCATCTAGCTGGAATGAGATCTGCAAACCTCTCCAGCACAGTGGCCTAAAATACAGCCTCAACCATCTCTAGATTGCGGTTTGTGGAGAATAGATTTTCCTTGTGCAGTTGTCATCTGGGTCCAATTGCTATACCAGCCACCTAATGTGGACTGGTGTCAACCTTTCTTTCTTTGCAGAGGTGTACAAAGCAGGGCTGCCTACTCTCATTGGCCTTGTTTGGAGATCGATAGCCCATAGATGAGGCTTCTGCACCTTGCGTGACATAATTGGTTGTAAGATGGGCTGGCTGGAGGAGATGGTAGCTCTCCAGCTGATAAACGCTTGTTCCTGAATTATGCAGGCCCCTCGCTGCAGGTTCCTTAGTCACAGTTATGAGGGATCTGGCCTCAGAGTATATTGGAGTAAGTCACTATTGTTTTTGATCGAATCGGAAGAGGCAACTAGGGTGAATGCCTCCATTCAGATACTTCAGGTCTCAACATTTTCATTCCTAGGGGTCACAATCTGCGGTAGAATTGAAGACATTGTTGAACTGAACCTAGTCCCCCAAACTAGAATAGGCCAAGACACAGCTGTGGCACAACCTACCCCTTTCCCTCATAGGGAACATCAATCTTCTTAAAATTAAAATGCTGCCCAAATTCACCTATATGTTCAGGAATTCACCTGCTTGGATTCTTAAATTGTTGTTTAGGACTTTCACTCAATTGTTCAGCTCCTTAATTTAAAGAACACAGGCCCCATGTTACAAAATATCCACTCTCACTAGTTCCAGCAGTCTGGGTACTCTGACTATACCAGATCTTACAAGTTTCACATAGCATGGTAAGGATTATGTAACAGCTAAGTAATTTTCGTACGCTTATAAAATTCCCCAAGCTGTCCTGTGAGCTGGAATCCTTGTGTGATCACTTTTCCCACTGCTCATGCAAACACTAGAAACATAATTCTTGGGGTAAGATGCCACCACTTGAAACTCGTCAGCTCACTGGTCTCACTTTGATGCCTGTTTTATGCAATGAGATCGGTCCCTGCCAATGGCAGATACAATAGCTTCCACACACAAACAGTAATCTTCATGAAATCAGATTGTCAATTTTGTTTTCTGTCAGTCAACCTGCTACAATTACAGAGAACATGAGGGCATAGCCATACGATACAGATTAGCAGCAGAGAAAACATACCCTGGTGCTACAAGGTATAAGTGTAAACCACTATGTCACTGTGCTTTAGAAAGTAAGAAAACTAAAATAAACCAGGTGTGTGGAAAGTTCTTTGCCTCTGAAATGGCTTTAGGGTTTTATTGACCAGTGGGTTCTAATGGCTGTGTCAGGATTAGGAATTTCAACACTAGCACATTCTCATGACTGCAACAAGACTGCCATGGACAGACTCCATATTTAGTTATTCCCTAGGTAGTTCTATAAGACCAGGACCTGCCATTTTGTATCTCTATATATCTAGTAGGGTTGTCCCGATACAACTTTTTTTAAGACCGAGTACAAGTACTGATACTTTTTTTTCAAGTACTCGTCGATACCCATTAACAATACTTTTTTTAAATGTCATGTGACAGTTTCTCAAAGCACAATACAGATTAGGTGGCACTGATCTGCAGCACTGATAGAATTAGGTGGCACTGATATGCAGCACGGCTGGCTGGCACTGGCAGATGGCACTGATGGCTGGCTAGCATTGGCAGGTGGCACTAACGGCTGGCAGGTGGCACTGATGGCTAGCTGGCACTGGCAGGTGGCACTGACGGCTGGCACTGGCAGGTGGCACTGATGGCTGGCAGATGGTACTGACGGCAGGCACTGGCAGGTGGCACTGATGGTTGGCAGGCACTGGCAGATGGCACTGATGGTGGGCACTGGCAGATGGCACTGACGGCTGGCGGGCACTGGCAGATGGCACTGACGGCTGGCGGGCACTGGCAGATGGCACTGACGGCTGGCAGGCACTGGCAGATGGCACTGACGGTTGGCGGGCACTGTCAGGTGGCACTGACGGCTGGTGGGCACTGTCAGGTGGCACTGACGGCTGGTGGGCACTGTCAGGTGGCACTGACGGCTGGTGGGCACTGTCAGGTGGCACTGACGGCTGGTGGGCACTGTCAGGTGGCGCTGGTGGGCACTGGCAGGTGGCACTGATGGTTGGCAGGCACTGATAGGTGACATTTATGGGCACTGATGGGAAGGCTGCCTGCAACGCCCATCCTGGTACTCCTTGTATTTGGCCGCATAAAAGCAGCACTATATGGGCTGGGTGTTACAAGATGTCCGCTGATGGCATACTGTGGCCGAGTGCAGGGTGTACCAAGATGGGCGTCACTACCGCAACCGAATGTGACGGCTTTGGTCGCCCTGAACTCTGCAATCCTGCCAGCTCGATGCGCCGCCCGCCGCTCTGCCCACTGACTCCGCCCGCTATCAGCTAAGGCATCGGGAAAATTTGTGCGAGTACAAGTACCTCACACAAATGCTCGGAATCGGGACAGCCCTAATAGCTAGTATTAGAAGGAGTAACTGATTTTCCAAATAACTAATATTTTGGATCTCATGAGAGAATAAACAGATTCCCTCTGATCTAAGAAAACAGACAGTGTGGTGCCTCCAACATGCAATGATATCCATCCTGCTGATTTTCAGTCACCCAGCATGGGGTATTGTTTTGACGGCTGATGTGATAGTTGTTTTTCTGGTCTTTAAGCACAAGCCTATAGAACCTTGTTAGGGAGCCTCAAAAGGGTTCTTGTCAGTAAATCATTAGCAGCAACAGTGCTTTGAAAAAGTATTCACACCCCTTCAAATTTTGTCATGTTACAACCAAAAATTTAAATGTACGGTATATTATTGGGATTTTGTGATAGACCAACAAAAAGTGGCACACAATTGTGAAGTGAAAGGAAAATAATAAACGGTTTTCAACAATTTTTAGAAATAATTATGTAAAAAGTGTGGCATGCATTTGTATTCAGCCCCCTTTCCTCTGATACCCCTAGTATCTAGTGCAGGGATCCTCAAACTACGGCCCTCTAGCTGTTGTAGAACTACACATCCCATGAGGCATTTGAACACACCGACATTCGAAGACCTGACTAGGCATGATGGGAATTGTAGTTCTTGAACAACTGGAGGGCTGTTGTTTGATGACCCATGATCTAGTGGAACCAATTGCCTTCAGAATTCACCTAATTAGTAAATAGAGCCCACCTGTGTGTAATTTAATCTGATGAATAAATACAGCTGTCCTGTAAAGCCCTCCGAGGTTTGTTAGAGAACCTTAGTGAACAAACAGCATCATTAAGACCAAGGAACACACCAGAAAGGTCAGGGATAAAGTTGTGCAACATTTTAAGGCAGGGTTAGATTATAAAAACATATCCCAAGTTGTGCACATTTTACAGAGCACTGTTCAATCCATCATCTGAAAATGGAAAAAGAATGGCA
This sequence comes from Rana temporaria, assembly GCF_905171775.1. Taxonomy (NCBI): domain Eukaryota; kingdom Metazoa; phylum Chordata; class Amphibia; order Anura; family Ranidae; genus Rana; species Rana temporaria. Next base: position 147,759,004 of record NC_053489.1, on the reverse strand, counting down.
CAACTGCAAACCTACCACGACATGGCCGTCCACCTAAACTGACAGGCCGTGCAAGGAGCGCATTCATTTAGAGAATAAGCCAAGAGGTCCATGGTAACTCTGGAGGAGCTGCAGAGATCCACAGCTCAGGTGAGAAGGTGGGAGAATTTGTCCACAGGACAATTTTTAGCTGTGCACTCCATAAATCTGGCCTTTATGGAAGAGTAGCAAGAAGAAAGCCATTGTTGACAGAAAGCCATAATAAAACTTGTTTGCCGTTGGTGAGAAGCCATGTGGGGGACACAGCAAACATGTGGAAGAGGATAGTCTGGTCAGATGAGAAATGAAATTCAACTTTTTGGCCTAAAAGCAAAATGCTATGTGTGGCAGAAAACCAACACTGCACATCACCCTGAACACACCACCCCCCTGTGAAACATGGTGGTGGCAGCATCATGTTGTTGGGATGCTTTTCTTCAGCAGGGACAGGGAAGCTGGTGAGAGTTGATGGGAATACGTAGAAATCTTAGAAGAACACCTGTCAGTCTGCAAAAGACTTGAGGCTGAGACGCAGGTTCACTTTCCAGCAACCAGAGCTGCAAAGTAATGATTTAGCTCCAAGCATATTCATGTGTTAGAATGGCACAGTCAAAGTCCAGACCTAAATCTAATTGAGAATCTGAGGCAAGACTTGAAAATTACTGTTCCCAGACGCTCTCCAGCCAACCGGACAGAGCTTGAGCTATTTTGCAAAGAAGAAGGGGAAAAAAATCTCACTCTCTAGATGTATAAAGCTGGTAGAGACATACCCAAAAAGACTTGCAGCGAAAATGGTTCTCCAAAGTATTGACTCAGTGGGGCTGAATCACTTTTCACATATTTATTTGTAAACAATGTTGAAAACCATTCATCATTCATTTTCCTTTCACTTTACAATTATGTGCCACTTTGTGTTGGTCTATCATATAAAATCCCAATAAAATACATTTACGTTTTTGGATATGTAAAAGTGCTATAAATATAAGAAAATTATTTAAATTGGTGCTTTCCTTCCATCAAAATATTGTATGAAAGAAAGAGAAATCTTTTGTAATAAAAATCTGACTGATTATCAGTTTTTCCTACGGTGCCATTAAAGTCCACCTAAGCCTCTTTCTTTCATACAACATTTACATGATAAAATGTAGAACATTTCAAGGGGTATGAATACTTGTTCAAGGCACTGTAAGTGTTAATTCAGGTCTTCAGGTCTATTCAGATGGCGCCACATTTGTCCATACACCACTGAGCATACCGCATTTGAGACTGTTTCCTTTTGTAATATAATTTTTCATAGACAAAGTCCACCATTTTTAGGTGCTCCTTTGTTTCCAGATTACTTTTCAAAAGTAAAAAGTCATGGGCCCTAAGTGGAAGGACCTGTTTGTAGTAGCTTTGCAAATTCAGTATATTAGTACATCGGACTGCTCTAAAGACGTTGCAACTGTTGAACCTATTGTATAAACTGACACATTGAACATAAAGAAAAGCCATTGGGAACTGCTGACAAATTACATGCCTGGACCTAAGAGAGAGAAATGGACCGGTTAATGGGCAATGTTTTCAATAAGTCAGAAAGAGGGAAGAAATATTAGCAGAACAGAAACGGGGGAAAGAAAACTTGAAACAGGAAAATCAATAGAGCCAACTAGAACAGCGGGAAATATGCTAACAAAACGTGATACAAGAACAAGTCTTCTGGTCAAAACAGAACTCCACAAATACTGTACACAGCGCCCTTCATTCCTTTACAACTAATGGAATTCTGTATTCGTAATGGTCTGCTATAAAATGGCATGAAATATTTGACTTTGCAGCCTGTTTTCCAAACTGTATCTACATCTTTCTTTAGCACAGTAATTGCTTCTAAGGATCACCTACCACTGCCTTTCACAGTGCAAGTCTAAGTGCTGACTTTGAATTTCCACATGACATTTGAATATAGGCAGTTATTAATTCCGCTGAAATAAGCAGTCTCTCCATAAGGAGTTAGGGTGTTTGCAAGGAATATGCCTGCATTATAAAGGGCTAAAATGTACTCACATACTTAATACTTATTTGTAAGTATAGTCACTTGCTGAAAAGTACTTACTAAAATATTAAGTATTAAAGCCATGAAGAGCCCTGTTGGCAGCTGGCGAGTGCTTGATTTCCACTTACAGCACAGAGAACATTTGTACCGGTCTACAGCAGACTTCAAGTAGTCATTTTAATGTGTAGAAGGAATTTGTGCGTTTGTATTAATCCCTAAATTAAAAAGTACATTATGTTTTTTTTTTTTTTGAAAATTCTTTTTATTAGAAAGTACATTATGTTTAATACACCTGGCAGACATTTGCGATGAACAATCAGCTGTTACTGAATGTCCCTATTAAACCTGGCTGTACTGTGTTCCGCCTGGATTTTGTAATTAGCAGTAACCCTAATTACATTTTTACATTTTTCTATAAAAAGCTTCTAATACTAAACAAATGCTGGGGCTCTCTTCTTTCCACTGACTATGATGTTTTCTTACCACCAATAAAGCTAAGGCATTTTTTATTCCCACTGACCAAAAATACTGGGTCATTTTGTTACTTCCACTAGTCACAGTCTGGCCTCCCAACAATCTGATGAATGGTAAAATGGCCATTTGTTTAAAAAGTTTGAGTATCCCTGCCTTAAAATTATTGTAAGGGTTATTTTTTTTTTTTTTAACCACTTCATTATCCGCTTATAGTGAAATGACGTCCGCAGGTGGGATGTCTTATCCTGGGCGGGCGTCATATAACGGCCTCCGCTTCCCGCCGGTATAGGAGGCACCCACGTGCCCGCCACAATGTCCGCCGGCACTCGCAATCACTCCTGACAATGCAGGAACGTGGATCTGTGTGTGTGTAAACAGAGATCCATGTCCTGTCAGGGGAGAGGAGACAGATTGTGTGTTCCTAGTATATAGGAACACAGATTTGTCTCCTCCCCCTGTGAGTCTCATCCCCCTACAGTTAGAAAACACAGTCAGGGAACACATTTAACCCCTTGATCACCCCTAGTGTTAACCCCTTCCATGCTAGTGACATTTATATAGTAATCGGTGGGTATTTATAGCATTGATCGCTATATAAATGTCAATGGTTTCAAAAGAGTGTACGATCTGTCCACCGCAATGTTGCTGCCCAGATAAAAATCGCAGATCGCTGCCTTTACTAGTAAAAAAAAATAATAATAATAAAAAAAATGACATAAATCAATAGCCTTTTCTGTAGGCGCTATAACTTTTGTGCAAACCAATCAATATACGCTTATTGCAATTTTTTTTACCAAAAATATGTAGAAGAATACATATCGTCCTTAACTGAGGAAAAACACCTATGTTTGTGCACCCAGAAGTACTGGATACTGGTTTCCACACACTTCCCTATTAATGAGTCGATGAAAAAACTTACATTAACGTAAACAACACTAGAGGGTATCCCCAGCCCATAAGACACAGTTTTGCTCCCACTGGGGTGTCTAGGATGGCAGGAACCATGTATGGAATACCACAAGTTCCATACACTGACTCAAATGGTATTGACGTGTCTTCCATGTACTCATGTATAATATGTAGAATACATTGTAAACAATTCAACCCAAGCTTATTATACCAGTGTGCCTACTGGTTTGCACTTTGTCATATCTCTGTTTATTTTGTGTTGATAAGACAATAAAAACCTATTGAAACCTAAACTGAGGAAAAAAATAAAGTTTGGGTTATTTATTATAGAAAAAAGTAAAACAATATATTTTTTTTCAATATTGTCACTCTTTTTTTGTTTATAGAGCAATTAAAACAGCAGAGGTGATCAAATACTACCAAAAGGAATCTCTATTTTTGGGAAAAAAAGGACATCAATCTTGTTTGGGTACAACGTAACACAAACAAGATTGTCGGTTAAAGCCGTATCGCAAAGAATTGCCTTGTCAAAGGGGGGGGGGGATTCTTCTGGGGCTGAAGTGGTTAAATAACAAACATGTCATACTTGCCTGCTCTGTGCAAGGGTTTTGCATAGAGTGGCCTTGATCCTCCTTTTCCGGGGTCCCCCAGCGATGCTCCTGGCTCTTCCTCTTTGGCGAGTGCCCTCACGGAAAACCGATTTCCATGGAGGCACCCGTGCGAGCTTGCTTCCAATTCCTGCTGCTGCTTCCATTGACACTCGGCCCCGCCCCCGGCTCCCATGTCATATAATTTTATTAAAAGCAGCAGGAGCCTTGCTGCTATCCTTTTATTCAATAAAGACCGAACACAGTGGTTGGAGCTGCTGGGCTCATGCTCCTCACTGGAACAATCAGATTCAGGTAAGTAAAAGGGGGGCTCTGGGGGGCAGCTGCAGCACAGAAGGTTTTTCACCTAGAATGCATTTAGGTGAAAAAAAACTCAGACTGAACAACACCCTTAAGTCTTTCCTTCCCTTCTTCCCTTTCTGCACTTTCTTTTCTGTACATATGGAAACTTATTTTGTTTTTGCACTTTTTTGTATTCATTTGTGTAGCATCACATGAAAACAATTTAAATTAATTTGAAAATACCTTCATGCTTTTTACCAGAATAATTATTTTAGTGGCTTTAAAGTGTTACTAGACCTAGGAGCCTGCATTCATTGAATCTGGTCTCCCACAGTATACAGAACATTAAAATACAATTATTGTAGTAAATATATAAATGGCTAAATAAGTTTTCTCATCCGCAGTATATAGCAGTCTTGTAACTTCTGAGTGTCTGGTTAAAGCTTGTAGGAGCAGTTTTCATTCTACTCTTGACTGTCCTATGAGGCTGCAGAACCCCCAACCCCTCTGTCTGGACAGTGCTGATTGACCCTGTGCCGATCACAAAAAAAATCATTTTGACGGAGCGATCACGTGGTAAACGGCCACTATCGGCAGCAATTTACCGCGATCCGTGATGTGCCGGGTCTTCTAGACCCAGCGGTCACGGATATTTCCGGGAGCGCGCCCCGCACAGGAGCAAGATTCTGGGAGGACCTCCCAGGGACGTCCTCCCAGAATAACTCGACCGCGCTGTAGACGTATTCTGTCTATAGCGCGGTCGGCATGTGGTTAAGAGACAAAACACTAAATAAAATGTGCACTTTTGATGTGAATTTTACCTGTATTATTTGGTTTCCATATGGATTACAAATTATGCTTTACAGGGACAGATGAGCTGTATGCAAGTACCTGCACAGATGTGCATAAATAATAATCTGTAAAGTTGCTGCACCTGTCAGACTCTCATTGATTTGTAACAGGTTACTGGGCGACGTTGGTTATTCTGCACATTTAAAGTCCTCCTACAGATGTATGGACCTAGTATGTGCCCGTGTGAAAGAATCCTCGGCCCGGATTCAGAAAGGAGATACGCCGTCGTATCTCTGAGTGCGGGCCGTCGTTTCTATGTGACTGATTCAGAGAATCAGTTACGCATAGATTTCCCTAAGATCCGACCGGCGTAAGTGTCTTACACCGTCGTATCTTAGGCTGCATATTTACGCTGGCCGCTAGGTGGCGCTTCCGTATAGTTATGCAATGAATATGCTAATTAGGTATTTACGCCGATTCAGAAACGTACGTCCGACCGGCGCATTTTTTTACGTCGTTTACGTTAGGCTTTTTCCAGCGTAAAGTTACCCCTGCTATATGAGGCGTAGCTAATGTTAAGTATGGACGTCGTTCCCGTGTCGAGTTTTGAAAATTTTACGTTGTTTGCGTAAGTCGTTCGCGAATAGGGCTGTACGTAAGTTACGTTCACGTCTAAAGCAATGATGACTTGCGGCGTAATTTCGAGCATGCGCACTGGGATTTTTTCACGAACGGCGCATGCACCGTTCGTAAAAAATGTCAAATGTGCGGGGTCACAGTTAATATACATAAAACACGGGCTTACGCCGGACCAAATACGTTACGCCGCCGTAACTAAGGGCGCAAGTTCTTTCTGCATACGGAACTTGCACCCTAAGTTACAGCGGCGTACCGTATCTGAGATGCGTTACGCCGCGCCAACATATACTGCAATGTATCCGAATCCGGACCCTCATCTTTAATAAGTTACACTGTGCGTAGGTAAAGTGATTATAGCAGTTTTAGTGCACATGTAGCAAAAGCAGTTTAGAACTGTATATGGTACTATACTTTTTTTTTTTTTTTAATTATCACTAAAGCCCTGTACACACGATCGGATATCTGATTGAATCTGATCCGATAGATTTTTTTGTCGGATATCCGATGAAGCTGACTTTCATCAGTCTTGCCTACATACCATCAGTAAAAAATCAGATCGTGCCAAAACGTGGCTGGGGGCCGCAACCTGGATCCAGTTGCAGCCCAGTCTATCCTCACCACTAGAGGCTCTGGTGAACACCTGCTGGATCTTGGACTCCATGCCCTGGGGAATCTTAGGCTCTATCTCCCTGTGGGATCCCTGTTAGTGCTCCAGTGGACCTGCCTTCCTTAGCCACCCAGTGTTCCTTCCGCAGCAGTCAGCCGTAGGGTCCACTACCTTAGCGGTGCATTCCTGACCCCAACGATGTGCATCTGTCACCTCAGGTGACCTGACAAGTACAATTTGGAGGACAAGCTTCTTAAAAGTGTACTCTCTTTAAGTCAATAGCAGTGTACTAGTTTTTGGCCAAGGAATACATTATATATCTCTTAAACATATGTCTTAGTGGTTGAATAGAGAATTTAGCAGTTTGTCTGGAGTTCAGCTTTACTAGCCATAAGGAATCGTAAACAGGAGGCAGCATGGATATCCTGCATTTAAACGATTTTAATTAAAGCACAACCCAGTTTACAATATTGGGTTTTTGAGAAAAAAAAAGCCTCATGCAATAAGGAATAGGACTATATGCAGTAGCTATAGCAACTAGTCAGATCCATCTTTCCCTGTGTTGACTGCAGTAAACTGTTTCTGTGGGATATTGCTCTGATATCACCTCTACACTCTATACTGCAAAGAATCAATGAACCCACGCCTCTCACCATGTTTTACAGTACAATTTTTGGACTTTTTCTAAGCCAAACCATGGGAAATCTGCTATGAGGAAAAAAAAAATACTGTATTGTCAGCTATCTATAGACTTTAGTAAATTTGCAATAGGATAGTTATTACAATTTATATTTATTTCACTAAAGTGTAAATGATAATCAGTGTTAGGGTTTCTAAACAAAGCAGATTGGACATTTTGGAAGAGATTATACACCGGTATTTGGGGTGTAAGCTAAAACCACAATTTTTTTTACTTTTTTTTTTTTTTTATATAACCATTTAAATGCAAAGAGACCGAAATTTTATAAATTAGGAATACTAGCATGTAGTGTATGAAATGTAATCATGGTGGACAAACTGAATACTAAATAATTTTCAAACTTTGTTTTGATCTGTTTGCCAACGCTATTGATGCCACATAAAAAAGGATATGATCAGTGTTCCCATAGACAACATTTTAGTTCAGTTCCAAAAGACAGGTCTACAGCCAATGTTGTTCCATTATTTGAGTCATTTAAATCTAGAATCTGAAAGCTATAGTCTAGTAAGCATTTATTCTGTTGTTCAAAAATTATTTGCAGGCACTTAAAGTTATGAGATACAAAAAAAAAAATGGTATATGTAGCACTGCACTGCTACTGAGAGCCCGGATGGAGAAATTCATTTTTCCATTGATTGTGGATCACTAATGTATAAGAATAACTCCAAAAGCTGGTTCAGGGCCATACAAGGTCATAAGTATAGATACCCTGCACACACCCAACTAGGGTTCATTGTCAAAATACAAACATCAGACTATTTCGTAGTAAATTAGCCCAATATATTGTCAGGTTGCAGTAAATAACGATATGCACATAAATGAGTAATTAAAGGATTGTCAATTATAGTTCTCTAGACATTATGTTCAATAGGCTATTGCAGCATAGAATGGAGTTATATGCAGCTAAATTAGAAGAAACCTGGTAATCCACAATAATTATACCATTAGAAAACAGTAACCGCAATCATAATCAAAACTGTGATAACTTCTCTGTAAACAGTAGGCTATATCCACTTTTGAATAGCAGAGATGAAAAGTAAGACTCCCTAAAGAGGAATGGACATTTGGCAAAGTTCTTGTGAAGCGGCTATCTGAATGAGCAGACATTACTCCTAATTCTTCAGCCAGCAAGCGTTGGGGCCCTGTCTTTATGGACAGTCCCAGTAAAGTCTGCATCCAGTAAATAATTCTGCTGGTTAGATGGCCAGTCCCTGTGTGCTTAATCTCTGCTAGCAGTAACAAGTTGATGGCAGCAGTGTCCTCTCACTATTCCTAGCAATACAGCAACAGTGGTCTTACTGTTAAGATGTCAGCTCAGTTCTGGATCTGACTGGAGTGACTCTGGTCCTTAGCACATGACCGCAGTCTTTGAGCAGGTTGATATGCACACCTCTGTCTCCAATGCAGCAAAGAGAAAGTTTCTCAGTATTCAGCCTGTTCCCCAGTATTTAGCCAGAGAAAATACAACCATCACTCCTATACCCGAATTGCATTGGGAATTTTAGTCCAATGGTCCATAAACTTCCGTAGTAAAGTTTATTTCCTGAACTTGATCTCCCATGATTCAGTGCTGCCAACAATCAAATCTTTTGAGCTCCGTCTGCTTGTCAGCTGCCCCTGGTGGATGGAGGTGAGGTAGCATTAACCCATTCATCTAAAGTCCATTGGGAGCACAGAGAGCACTGCAGTACAGTGTCCTAAATCGCTCTGTCTCTCTAGCCAAGCACCTGGCTACATATATAATGATATTAAGAGGAATTAATTGTGGGTTTAGGAAATATAGGTTGTAGGGGTCGACCGTTATCGTTTTTTCAGGACCGATGCTGATTTTTCAACTGCCTCTAAGGCCGATATCAGGTGCCAATATTCTGTAGATTTAATGTTTTGTTTTTTACACTGTCCTTTTACATTATTTTTGTATCACTTTTATTGCTGTTACAAGGAATGTAAACATCCCTTGTGACAGTAAAAGGCAGTGACAGGTACTCTTTATGGAGGGATATGGGGTCTATAAGACCCCAAATCCCTCCACTGCATTTAAAAGTAGTCAAAATGCCAAGATCTGTTTTTTTGAATACTTTCTATTTTTTTTTAAACTGGCGCCTTTAGGATGAGAGTAATCCGGAAGTAATGTCATGACATCTGATTGCTTTGTTTGGGTCTCTGGCCAGCCTGCGGACGTGCCAGCTGGTCACTCGGGGCCTCCTGGTCGGACAGGAGACCCGGGCTGAGTGGCAGGAGGGGGGAGTCCCCTCCCATTACTTGTGATAACAGCCGAGCGGCTCCTTAGCCACATCGGTTGTTATTTCAAGAAAGCCAACAGTCCGCTTTAAAGAATAGTACCGGGGTAATGCCTGCAGCTGCAGGCATCACCCTGGTACAACCACTTGAAGCAATATCGGTAAGTTTGTTACCGATATCGATTCTTCAAAAAAAGTGAATATCCGCCACCAATAATCGGTCTACCCCTTATAGGTTGTCCCTACCCTGTCCTAGGAGGTGAGATTAGATCTGAATTTTGTAAATACTGTTAATGCGTTATACTTTGATTTTGCAAAAACATTTTAATACAGTTTCCCAAATCAGCCTGGTACAGATATTGGGCTGTAAGGGTAGACTGTTTTACAATGGGAAGGAGCAGAAGACATAGGAGTCATAAATAGAACATATTTAAATGGTCTAAAGTAAGCATAGTATTCTACAAGGATTGATATTTAGCCCTGTTATTTCAGTGTATTTATTTATGATCTGCTGGGAAATATATAAAGTAGCATTGCCATTTTTGCTAGTGACAGAGCTCTATGAGGAATTATAAAACTTGAAAAAGAAAGTAATATATTATAGAAGAATCCTCATAAAATATCAACGTGTATAGTTAAATGGGAAGTTTAATTCATAAATTCATAGACCAATGGCTAGAAAATATTAAGTTATTATAGCATTCCCCCCTTTTACAATAAATTAAATACAGAACAGTGAACAGAGCATGACAATGGCTTGGGAATAGTGGTGAGAAATAAGCTTAGCAGAACTATTCCATGACAAGCATCAGCTGTACAAGCAATCAAGATATTAATATGTATAAAGAGAGATAAAAGAGAGAGAGAGAGAGAGGTGTAGAAGACATCTGAAATATTTGTTCATCGTGGGCATGATGTTATAAAAAGGCGCATGTATTTATTTATTTTTCATTTAATGAATGAATGTCCCTTTTAACCACTTGCCGACCTGCTGCCGTCATTATACTGCGGCAGGTTTGCACGATCTCACGAACCGTCGTAGTTGTACATCGGCTCCTTTAAGTAGGATAGCAGACACGCGCACTGCGGGGGTTACGATGCTCGTGGCCGACTGTCGTGATGAGAGGCAGAACACTGACGTGTGTGTTTGTGTGTAAACACACACATCCCAGTTATGTGAGGAGAGGCAGATCGTGAATTCCTAATAGCTGGTTAACCACAATAATCAGTGCATTTTTATAGCACTGATCGCTGTATTGTTGTCGCTGGTTTTTAAAAAAGTGTCTGATGTGTCCACCATAAATTTGCAGTCCTAATAAAAATCGCAGATCGCCGACATTACTAGTTAAAAAATAGAAAAAAATGCCATAAATATATCCCCTTTTTTTAGACGTTATAACTTTTGCATATCGACCGAAACTGAGGAAAAAAATTTGCTTTTTAGAAAAAAATAATATTGGGGACATTTATTATAGCAAATAGTTCAAAATATTGTGTTTTTTTTTTTCAAAATTGTCGCTCTTTTTTTCTTTATAGTAGGGCTGCGGAAATGAACGATTAATTCCTCGATTAATTGTTAATTTTTTTGGATCGATGTGCCGATCCGCGGATTGAGCCCATAGGAAAGGCCGCGGCTTCGGCCTAGCTCCGGAGCGGTGGTCATCTTGGTACACCCGGCGGCAGCCTAGGTTGGCAGCGCTCTGACGTCATCATCACCCGCCTCAATTGCTCGTGGATCTGCCTGCTTGTGTAGTGGTAAGCAAGCAGACAATCGTATATACAGTGGGGGAGATGTGGATATTACAGTGGAACAAGATGTGGACATTACAGTGGGGGAGATGTGGACATTACAGTGGGGGAGATGTGGACATTACAGTGGGGGAGATGTGGACATAACAGTGGGGAGATGTGGACATAACAGTGGGGAGATGTGGACATAACAGTGGAAGGAGATGTGGACATTACAGTGGGGGGAGATGTGGACATTACAGTGGGGGAGATGACGACATTACAGTTATAATCGAAATTAGTCGATTAATCAAACACGAAAATTTTAATCAGTAATAGCCCTAGTTTATAGCGCAAAAATCGAGATAAAAGATAATCAAATACCACCAAAAGAAAGCTCTATTTGTGGGGAAAAAAAAGGACATCAGTTTTGTTTGTGTACAGTGTTGCACGACTGTGCAATTGTCAGTTAAAGCAACACTTTGCCGTAGTGTAAAAAATGGCCCGGTCATTGAGCTGCCAAATCTTCCGGGGCTGAAGTGGTTAATGTGAGTCTTAGAGTAAATCACACATATCAACCATGTTGGGTTCTGATCTTTTCTCTCATCTTTCACACAAGACACTCACACACAAAAACTTTAATTTGACATGGACGCACAAAAAAAGCAAAAAACTTAAATTTGTTTAGGAAATCTTCTTTGGAGGGTTGTGTCTTTAAAAAAATCTGTCATAAAAATCAAAACAAATGATGTGGATAAAAAAGAAAAGTAGGTGTGTGTACAAGCAGGGGCGTACCAATAGCGGTGCGGGGGGGGCGGACCGCCCCAGGTACCACACATTGGGGGGTGTCAGTGGCCGAGTTACTTCGCTATATGGGGTGCGCTCCGCACCCGAGTCGGGTCACACTGTCCAATCATCCCAAGGGCATCCCTGCTGGCTCTGGCTGCTCCATTTTACTTTAGGTGTTTTTTAGAACACCTCCATCGCCGCGGCCGCAATGGACTAGTCCAGATCGTCCACTCATTCATTGACTGAATTCCCTCCTGATAGCTCCGCCTCCACCCACCACTGCGGCCTCAGCCTGTGTCTGTCATCTCTCTCCGCTGGGGCGGCTCAGCTGCTGCTATCACACACAGAGACACAGGCAGGATCAGGGATCTAATCCGGACCTCCCAAGTTACTCCCTAGCAGAGGCAGAGTCTGAGAGCCTGAGGCACAACAGTGGTGAGAGGGGGGGGGGGGGGTTGTAAGAAGAAGAGCCTGGAGGAGTGTGTGTCTGTCTGCTCTGCCACCATGTGCTGACCTGATTTGAGGGGGGGGGGGGTGATTGCTGTGTCCACCACCCCCTGCCATGTGTACTAGCACTGTATGTAGCTGACCTGATTGGGGGGGGTGGGGGGGGGTGATTACTGTGTCTGCCACCCCCTGCCATGTGTACTGTGTACTAGCACTGTATGTAGCTGACCTGATTTGGGGGGGGGGGTGATTGCTGTGTCCACCACCCCCTGCCATGTGTACTAGCACTGTATGTAGCTGACCTGATTGGGGGGGGGGTGATTGCTGTGTCCGCCACCCCCTGCCATGTGTACTAGCACTGTATGTAGCTGACCTGATTTGGGGGGGGGGGGGGTGATTACTGTTTCTGCCACCCCCTGCCATGTGTACTAGCACTGTATGTAGCTGACCTGATTGGGGGGGGGTGATTGCTGTGTCCGCCACCCCCTGCCATGTGTACTAGCACTGTATGTAGCTGACCTGATTTGGGGGGGGGTGATTGCTGTGTCCGCCACCCCCTGCCATGTGTACTAGCACTGTATGTAGCTGACCTGATTTGGGGGGGGGGTGATTGCTGTGTCCGCCACCCCCTGCCATGTGTACTAGCACTGTATGTAGCTGACCTGATTTGGGGGGGGGGGTGATTGCTGTGTCCACCACCCCCTGCCATGTGTACTAGCACTGTATGTAGCTGACCTGATTGGGGGGGGGGGTGTGATTACTGTGTCCACCACCCCCTGCCATGTGTACTAGCACTGTATGTAGCTGACCTGATTGGGGGGGGGGTGATTGCTGTGTCCGCCACCCCCTGCCATGTGTACTAGCACTGTATGTAGCTGACCTGATTTGGGGGGGGGGGGTGATTGCTGTGTCCGCCACCCCCTGCCATGTGTACTAGCACTGTATGTAGCTGACCTGATTGGGGGGGGGGTGATTGCTGTGTCCACCACCCCCTGCCATGTGTACTAGCACTGTAGGTAGCTGACCTGATTTGGGGGGGGTGATTACTGTGTCCGCCACCCCCTGCCATGTGTACTAGCACTGTATGTAGCTGACCTGATTTGGGGGGGGGGTGATTGCTGTGTCCGCCACCCCCTGCCATGTGTACTAGCACTGTATGTAGCTGACCTGATTTGGGGGGGGGGTGATTGCTGTGTCCACCACCCCCTGCCATGTGTACTAGCACTGTATGTAGCTGACCTGATTGGGGGGGGGGGTGTGATTACTGTGTCCACCACCCCCTGCCATGTGTACTAGCACTGTATGTAGCTGACCTGATTTGGGGGGGGGGGGGTGATTGCTGTGTCCGCCACCCCCTGCCATGTGTACTAGCACTGTATGTAGCTGACCTGATTGGGGGGGGGTGATTGCTGTGTCCGCCACCCCCTGCCATGTGTACTAGCACTGTATGTAGCTGACCTGATTTTGGGGGGGGGGTGATTACTGTTTCTGCCACCCCCTGCCATGTGTACTAGCACTGTATGTAGCTGACCTGATTGGGGGGGGGTGATTGCTGTGTCCGCCACCCCCTGCCATGTGTACTAGCACTGTATGTAGCTGACCTGATTTGGGGGGGGGGTGATTGCTGTGTCCGCCACCCCCTGCCATGTGTACTAGCACTGTATGTAGCTGACCTGATTGGGGGGGGGGGTGATTGCTGTGTCCACCACCCCCTGCCATGTGTACTAGCACTGTAGGTAGCTGACCTGATTTGGGGGGGGGGGTGATTACTGTGTCCGCCACCCCCTGCCATGTGTACTAGCACTGTATGTAGCTGCCCCAGGGCTGTCTTAATGAGAGGGCACACTGGGCACTGCCCAGGGGCCCCAGTTGCATGGGGGCCCCTGCTTTTTTACCCAAAGCAGCTGTTCCTTGGCCCATGATGCTATTAAGACGGCCCTGATTGGGGGGGGGGTGATTACTGTGTCCGCAACCCCCTGCCATGTGTATAATGTAACACTGTAGCTGACCTGATTGGGAGGGTTGCAGAATGTAGGCATGTGCGACTTACAGTGTGCAGAATTTAGACACGTGCGACTTAGTGTGCAGAATTTAGACACGTGCGATTTACAGTGTGCAGAATGTAGACACGTGCGACTTACAGTGTGCAGAATGTAGACACGTGCGACTTAGTGTGCAGAATGTAGACATGTGCGATTTACAGTGTGCAGAATGTAGACATGTATTATCTGTTCAGTAAATGTTATAAATAATTGAAATAGGTTTAAGTAAGTTAATAACTTATTTTCCAATGTTTTTTTCAGGGTTTTTTCAGGTAAACGTTGGGGGGGGGGGTGCCAGATGTAGGATCCGCCCTGGGTGCCAAATGCTCTAGGTACGCCCCTGTGTACAAGGGTATAAAAGCACTGAAAGATAAACTATGAAGGCAAGCGCTGGGAACTACCATGGGAAAATTGTGTTTGAAATTGCAGGCTGTAGGACTTGATTCTGACTTTAGTACCAAGCAAGTCATTGGCTTGCATTACGCATTAGAACTTGAAACCTATCCATCAAGCTTGTTTTAGATTGCAGTCTCACTTGGTAGTGCATCTAAGGTTAGAGCAGTGTTTTCTCAACTCCAGTCCTCAAGGTGCCCCAACAGGTCATGTTTTCAGGCTCTCCATTGTTTTGCACAGGTGATTAGATCACTTTCACTGCCTTAGTAATTACCACAGCCGTTTCATTTGAGGGAAATCCTGAAAACATGACCTG
Organism: Rana temporaria; assembly: GCF_905171775.1. Lineage (NCBI taxonomy): Eukaryota > Metazoa > Chordata > Amphibia > Anura > Ranidae > Rana > Rana temporaria. The sequence goes on along the minus strand of NC_053489.1, from coordinate 147,743,988 downwards.
TTGGGGCGGTTTGAGGACTGGAGTTTAGAAACACTGGGTTAGGCCCCTTTCACACGATCAAACCGTTCAGGTCCGCCTATCAGTTTTGATGACAGACCTGAACGGCCGCTCCATGCAGTCCTATGGAGTGTCGGATGTCAGCCGAGACATGCCCGTTGGCATCCCACCCGATCTGATTCGCCAAAATCAGACGGATGGTGATACATCCCCATCTGTCCATCCGGTGAGATCTGATGAAAACAGGAATGCTGTCCGTTTTCATCAGATCTCCCCATAGGAGACAGCGGCCCTGCACAAGCTCCTCCCCGCTCAGTGAGCAGAGAGGGACTTGTCATCCGCCGGCTCAGCAGAGATCGGCGGAGAGATCTCCCGCTGAGCTGGCAGACTCCGTAGTGAGGAGGGCTTAGTGTGTCAACCTGGAGCCTTCCCCTTTAAAAACCAAGTCGCCAGTGGTAGGTTCAATGCTTTTATCTTCACAGATAATGATTAAAAAGGGTACTTACTTAAAAAAACAAAAAAAAAAACAACTAATTTTAAGCACTATCCTATAGTCTCCCATAGCTGACCCGTTTGTGACAATCTAGTACAGCAGTAAAACCATGCAGATATAATAGATCTCTTATGTGACCTACTACAGCTGAATGGATGGATGCTAATATAAAAAAGCAACATACTGTATATAATAAAAAGTAGTATGAACGAGAACCCTGCGGTACCTTAAAAGTAGAAAATTCACTTAAAATATTTACCTGTATTTTAGATTTTTATGAACCATGTTCACCTCTGTGACATTCTCATAAAAATTCTGATGGTATAATTCACTGAATTTCTGAGAACTATTAAAAAGGAGAATGTAGTTGGATTTATGCCAGTTCCCAGTACAGTCATAATTGAGGGAAGAGAAAGTCTCATTAAACAGGCAGAGCTATTAATTACTACATGTTAATTATGAAGGAACCTAATCACCAAGGGCTTGTTCATTTAGTGAGAAAATGAAAGAAAAGCTGCGTAAAATGAAGCACTTAACTTAAATCTTCCATTCCAGGATACATTTTCTGAAAGCCCAAATACTAGGAAAGCATAATGTAATGCTAAATCATTTTGGGGTTTACAAACCATAAACCAGACAATAAAGACAATATCGCTCACTCAATGACAGATTCCATAAGCCAGCAAAAAAGCAGCAGTTAAAATACGGGGACAGATAAAGTAATGGCTTTGTCATAACTACAGCTGCCGACAGGTCCTAATTTCAACGGACAGTTCCTCGAATTGAGCCTGGAAAAAAATGTCTAACAAGCTGCACAGTGAAATCCTTTAGCAGATTCGATTGTCACAATCTATCTAAAAATAATGATCTTCCATGTAAATACTCTGGAAGCGCAAAATTTTAATATGTCAAAAACATTTTTTATTCCAAGTCAGGTAGACAATGTAAAAATAATTCAATATCCCGTATATACTCGAGTATATACGGTAATTATTAAACGGAGAGATTGCCTCAAATGACCCCCTAATTCTGAAAATGCTGACTGGCTGGCTGTCATCTTGTGGCTTGAATACTTTTTAAGTCACTGACCCTTAACAAGTATACATTTTAGATGTTTTGATTTTGCATACTGCATTATTATTCTAAAATACCTTCCCAATAACCCAAAAACTGGCACTTTTGGGTATGGAGTCACATTTGAGTATCTCCTCCGCCTCCCTACAATGCCACACCTGTGTTACCACTAGACAAGACCAAGTTCTGTCTTGTGTGGGATGGGAAAGGGTATAGAAATAATTAATAATTTCCACATAGAGCAACTGTGCTTAATGGATTGAGTCTTTGAGCTCTCCCTGCTCCTTGTTACCCTGGGAGCAACAACATGTAAGGGTTGATTTACTAAAGGCAAGTAGGCTGTTTACTTTAAGAGAATTGGCATTTTACAAAATACATTTTCCAAAACATACCCAGTCCATACCTACCAACGGTTTGAGATGGGAATGAAGGACAGCTATTAGTGAAAATATGTAGGTATAGGACACACACACTGCCACGCCCCTTAAAGGAGAATTCTACAGAAAAAAACATTGGTTAAACCCACCAGTGAGTTTTTTTTTTTTCACCACTACAATTTACATTGGCATTTGAATTTTAGAAAATGCAGCAATTTAGGAATTGAATGAAAGGTTTAGCACAAGGAAACACTTTTTGAAAGATAAATAATGCATTTGATATATAATACAGATCAGACCAGAATGAGGGACAAATGAGGAGGAATGAGGGATAAGAATGCCTTTGTTCCAAATCAGGGACAGTCCCTTAAAATCAGGGACACTTGGGGGCTATGCCAGTCACAGGCAAGGAAAAAAAAAAAAACACAATTTCTGCTTGCACATGATTGAATGATGGAAGTCAGCAAAGCTTCACCCTATTTACTAAGCTACGGGTAAATTCTGATGGAAAGTGCAAATTACCTTGGAAAGTGAACAGCCTATATTTCTTTATAGTAAATCGGGCTTATAGTATTTAATTTTTGATGTTTGCAGACAGTGGACCTAATCTTACCTTTTATAACTCTGGCCCCTTGCTAATCTGACTTTAGAAGTGAAAGGTCCACTTTGATTGTTAGGCATCCATATATGCACTCATAATTAATTAACAAACTTCCACCCAACCCCCATAACAGTATATATTTGAGCACCCTTAAGAGGGTCAGCATGTTGGTGCTGGAGCACGTTGCAGGGTCTTCTTTCCTTAGTGCTTCTTTCTATAAGTGATTCTTTATACAAGTGATATGCACTTAAAGCTCTGCACTTCAGAGATTCCACCAAGCGTTTATATATAGCAAACTGCACTGGAAAGCACCTCCAGGTGACCCTGTCTCTCTATTCAGTTCTCCTTCCACTTTGTAAAATGCGTTCTCTACCACTCCTTCTGGCACTTGTGTCCTCTCACCTCAAACTCTCTTACCTTCAACCCTCTTCTTCACCCCCCATCTTTTATATATCACCCTGCCTTCTGTCCTCTCCCTATTACTACTCCTACCAACTCTTGCTCATTCTACATCCATATACTGATAAAACCTCCAGGACTCTCACTCTCCTAACCTCTGCTGACATATCACCAAACCCTAGGCCTCCATCACCTGTCTTTGCCTGACATTCCCATCTCCCAACACCCTCTGGCAGCATCCGCAGTCCACAGAACTTAGTCTCTATTCCTCTTCTTCCCAAAACCACCAGCCTTCCCTTCTCCTGTTCCCTCTGGAAGGCACTTATAAAAGTATAAATTGTATTATAAAACAGGTAAATGTTTAAAAACAATTGTAGAACAATATAAATAAAAAAATAATAAGGTACAGCTACTCAATTGCCGCAATTCACAATTGTACTGATAGACATAAGTAAAAAAACAGGTTGTGATTGCAGTAACAACCCTACATGTTTCGGACTCGTATAAGAGGCATACAATTCCTGTTATGGGTACAGTTCCTTCTTCAGGAGTTGAGCATGAGCTGGCTGTTATATTTCTATAGAGAAAATCTATGTAAATGTGACAATACACAGTAATTTTTGATTTTTTGACCTTTAACCAATTAAGTTTTTAGTAAGAAAGTGCTAAGAAAGAGAAAGAAATCGCCACAATCATTTTCGGTGACTTTAACATCCTTGTTAACGCTAACACTTCTATTACTTCTAAACTTCTCAGTCTAACCTCATCTCTTGACCCAAAGCAATTGATACAGGCTCCTACTCACTTCAACTGCAAAACCCTTGACCTTGTCTTCTCTTATTTGTGTACTCCGTGCAACCTCTCCAACAATCCTCTCCCACTATCTGATCACCACTTTATTAATGTTGCTCTCTCCTGTTCTTCCACCTCCTCTCTCTCCAACCACCTAACAGTTACCCGTAGAAACCTTTGCCACCTCAACCCTTCTCTTTCCTACTCTGCTACTGATCACCTCTATGACAAAATCTCACCCCTTTGCTGCCCCAACCTAGCTACACTCATCTACAACAGCTCACTGTCATCCTCCCTAGACAAGCTTGCCCCCTCACTACACGCAGAATCAGGCCCTAAAAAACAGACAGCACCAGAAGTCTCAGGAAACAGAGCCACGTTCTTGAGCGTCTGTGGCATAAGTCTAAGTTCCAGGAAGACTTCAACCAAAATAAATCTGCCCTCCTAATACTATTTATGCCTTCACACTGCCAAACAGACCTATTTTATCACGTACAATAACACATTATCATCCAGTCCCCGTCAACTCTTCAATCTTAACAACCTATGCCCCATCTCCTTACTCCCCTTCTCCAAACTCCTTGAAAGACTGGTCTTCAACTTACTGAACGGCCATCTGACCATAAACAAACTTCTTGATCCCCTTTAATCTGATTTTCGACGGTTTAGTCCACCAAAATGGCACTCATTAAACTCACAAATGACCTACTAATGGCTAAAACCAATGGACACTATTCTGTACTACTACTCCTGGACCTCTCTGCTAGCTTTGACACAGTGTATCACCTCCTCCTCAAAAAAAAAAACTCCACTCCTTTGGTCTCCGCGACTGTACTCTTCGCTGGTTCTCATCCTACCTATCCCACCGCTTTTTCAGTGTCACTTACAACTCTATTTCCTCCTCTCCTCTTTCTTTCTCTGTCGAGTTCCCCCAAAGTTCTGTTCTTGGACCTCTCCCTTTCTCAATCTACACCATCCCCCTGGGTTAGTTGATTGCCTCCCATGGCTTTCAATATCATCTCTAAGCTGATAACGCCCATATCTATCTCTCCATCTTGTCTCCGGGGCAGGGGCGGACTGACAACTCATGGGGCCCCCGGGCAATTGGAGATTATGGGGTCCCTGGGCAATAGGAGATTTTGCGGCCCCCCAGGCTATTGCCACACAGTGTACACACACAGTATACACACACACAGAATACACATACACACACTGAAAAGGTACTGGAGAGGCGGGGCAGCTACAATCCTGAGATTTCTAGACTAAAAGGATGTCGGTAAGAGACATTTCAGGGACAGATGGAAAGAACACAGATTTTGACATACTGTCCCTGGTTTTACTGAGGCTAGCAACCCTGATGGGGCCCCCTAGTGGCATGGGGCCCTCAGGCAGGGCCCGGGTGCCTGAATGGTCAGTCCGCCCCTGCTCCAGGGCTAATGACCCACATGCAGTTAATCAATATCATGGCAGCCACTCTCCGGATTCTTACCTCTCTGTCTAAACTGCTGTATTATACAGTTGGCACAAGTAAAGAATTATGAAAAACTGACAAATTAACACATTGTGGGGACTGTAAAGATGCCAAACATCTATAATGACCAGTCAATGAATATTCTGATATATCTAAAAATATTTTTTTTTTTATGTGAGCTTTTAAATATTAGCTATTTAAAAAGTATTGTACAGCATAACATAAGTATCTTAAATCCTGAAAATATCCCACTACATATATTAGCACCAATTAGATGGCTTATTACATAGAGTACAATAATAGAAATTGCTTTATTACAACTTCAGTGACATGATATAACTGTACATGTGTTTGCAGAACAGATCTGTTTTAAAATGGACATTGATTAAATATGCATCATCACAGGGTGACTGATTGCATCAGTATAAATGTGCCAACGTCCCAGTATAATGGAAAATGGAAACTAATAAGGACTAAAAAAATTAACTTTTGGCGGCACATAGGTAACGAATATAAAAATCTATAGATATTTATTATTATAAAGGTAAATATATAAAAAGATATCTATACTAATAGTACACTGTTACATCAGTATAGGAACCCAACATATTCCACTAACACTTCCAAAACCTTATACTAATACAAATGAGTTCACACCATAGGGATGTATAAACATCAAATCATAAAAAGTAGAAGATAAAGATAAGGTTTTTGTTCTTGAAAGTGGGTCCAGTATGCAGGATATTAGTTCTTGCTTTGCTCAACATCAGGAGCATGGAAATCTAATAGAGGACATACATAAACATAAACAGAGCATCAAAAAAGATGTCAATAGATCACACAATGTTATACATAAAACATCAACATTTACAATTAAAACCGTCAAAGTTGCTGTCCGTGTCGAATGGTCACCGCCAGTCCCGCCCGGCAACACCAATCCCAATTGAACTGCACCCTCACTGTTGGGACATATAAGGGGAATCTAACATAGATATTAGTATGTAGTAGCAGGACACGTCACCTGTGTCGCTGACAAAGCCAGATAATAGTGACGTTAGAGTTCCCAACAAACCAGTCCTCCCAGTGACAGGGCACTGAGTGTGAATATAAGTACTGAGCCGCCAAAAAAGGTTGTGTGTATGTATATACCTGTATATATACAGTGTGTATGTGTGTGTGTGTGTGTGTGTGTGTGTATATATATATATATATATATATATATATATATATATGTGTGTGTTGAATTGATGAACACAAGCCTGAATATCACCATTCAGGCTATATATAAAAATGGCGCTGACCCAGACAGCCAGCTGGGTTTCTATGTGCGGATCTTCAGTAATTTTTTAATCTTCCCATCTATTAAATCTTCTGCCCTTGTTTTTTTAACTTTGGAAAGTAACAATTTTTTTCTACCAGTAAATACCTTATACAGCCTACTTGCTGTTTCTTGTCTGGCCATTAGCCTAGTTTAGGACACAGGGTCGCCATCAGGGGGTATAGGCATTACACCTGTAAGGTGCCCGATGGTCCCCAGGGGCCCGGCTGCCCCCCCCTCCCGTTTTCCTTGTATTTATTTTTTTGCATTACACCTGTAAGGTGCCCGATGGTCCCCAGGGGCCCGGCTGCCCCCCCCTCCCGTTTTCCTTGTATTTATTTTTTTGCATTACACCTGTAAGGGGCCCGGTGGTCCCCAGGGCCCCTTACAGGCTGGCTGGCCCCTTGCCCATTTTTTTTTGCATTACACCTGTAAGGGGCCCAATGGTCCCCAGGGCCCCTTACAGACCTGGCCGACCCCCCTCCTATTTTTTTTTATTATTATTTATTTATTTAATTTTTGCATTACACCTGTAAGGGGCCCCATGGTCCCCAGGGCCCCACGGCTTATTATCTTGTCAGGAGAGAAGAGATTACACTTGTTTTTTTTTCATCAGCACCCCCCCCCCCCTTCGATTCTCTTCTCCAGAGGGGCCCTGCCTAAAGCTGTGTAAGGGGCCCCAAAATGTGTGATGGCTGCCCAATAGGACATCATGCACAGCTCTCTCTCTCTCTCACTCTTGTGAGAGTTTGCCAGGGACGATGAGTCATGAAATGGCTCAAAAGATGATCTGCCATATCATAGAAACTCCACTGCCATATCACACTCCAATGTGCCCCAGTATTCTACTGACTTTAAAAAGGAACCGCAGTCTGCTCACATAATTTGTAATAAAAGCATCTTTGCCATTCTGAAGCTTCCCTCCAACCTCCAACTATTATTTTATATATACTGTGATTCTGTACTTGCTAAATATGCTGCAGAAATCTCTCTCCACTAAGTCTGGCTGTATACATTTTAACTGTAGGCAGCTGAAGCTGCTTCTTGTTCACTTTGTGGATTTACACAGATGCACAGTGGCACATCTCCAGCTCTGCAGCTCTCATTGGCCCTCTTATGACTACCCCCCCTCCCAATCACTGGCAAACTCTCACGATATTGATAGAGAGCGAGCTGTGCATGATGTCATAAGCCTAGGCTTTTTACCAGACAAGAAACAGGAAGTGGGCTGTATAAGGTATTTATAATATATTCATTGACAAAAATGGCTTTAAACTTATGCAATCATTAAGACTATGTGCATGTGGCTTTTAGGTTGTAAATTCATTTGAAATCTGTTTGGAGTAATAGCTTGTCAAAGTCTTCCGCCTCAAATGTTGATGAACCCTGTCAAGAGCAATGTGGGAGAAGCAAGATGGGTCATACAGATATATTAGTCAACTTTGTCTACCTGTTGGTTTTGACAAATCTCCAATGCAAAGTACACATGGTCAATCAATTCTGTGGCAAAACAGGCACTTGCTTTTTATAATATAGACTCTTCCACATTTGCCTTGTAGCATATAAATAATCCCAGTAGTTTCACAATTGACCTAATACTTTGAAGTAAATTGTTTAATAGTATACAGTATGTACAATATTTGCAACTGTCATGTGCAAACATGCCTTTGTGCCTGCTTGGGTCACTCCGCATAGACCCAGTCTATTTTTCATGAATGTAGCCCACCTATGTACTATATTGGGGAACAGTCTTATGAATTCAGACACTTAAGAATCTACTGTTAAAGGGTCACTAAAGGATTTTTTTTTTTAGCTAAATAGCTTCCTTTACCTTACTGCAGTCCTGGTTTCATGTCCTCATTGTTCGTTTTTGCTCTGATGTTGCTGTAATCCATCTCTGTTCTGGACACTTCCAGGTTGTCTGTTTCCTGATGAAAAAAAGTCATGGGATCTTTCTCTCTGTGGTCACTAATCAAGGAGGTGTGATTACTGTGTGTCTAAAACCCCACAGCACCAATCCCTTTCGTTTTACAAACCATCACTGACCTGTATTGGCTCTGTGGCTCTGTGGCTCTGTACATCACATAAGCAGGAAACAGCATGTAAAAACGAAACTGAAACTGTAGGTACATTATATGATTGATTTTTTATCTATTTTTAAAAGGAATCCGTTAAATATTATGTCTCTATACCCTGTAAACAGTAATTTCAGCAAAAAAAAAAAATGTTTCATTTACAACTCCTTTAAGTTCTTTTATTTATTAATCACTTCTTTAATCATATGATGTCTGGTATATCTCAGAATTACTTTTACTGACCTATTTTTTTTTTTTTATAGGATTGTTGTTAAATAACAGGGATTCTCATTTTTTTTTTTTACCTTTGCACGTTTGAATGCTTGTTTGAATAAATTCTTTCTGTACCCTCTGGCAGGGAGTCTACCTTACAATAAATTAGCTTTTTTTTGGAATATATTATCATCCAGAAAGAAGTTTGTTGTTTGGCTGCAAGACATAGTACATTTAGGATTATAATAGTTTATAGTTAAACATTTAAAAAAAAAATCATAAAGTAGTTATAATGTTCGACACGCTTCGAGGCCCATGGATAAGACTGCATTTTATAAGCATTTTTTAATAATAATAATAATAATAACATGTATGTGTATGCATGACTAGTAATGTTGTACATATATGTTCAGTCATATAAATAAATGTATGCAATATATAGAACTTTGTACTAAAATATACGATTATAAACTCTCTTAGAACATGCAACATCCATGTCTCCTGATGAAGCGGATCTGCAAAATGCATGTAGAGATAGAATACCCCACCATTATAGTTGTAAAAAGAGCAATCTTTCTTATTGAACTTCTTGTACTAAGACATCTAGTTGGTGCTGACATAAGTAGTGGGATATTATCAGGAGTTTGTGTGTTTAACAACTTCAGCCCCGGACCATTTTGTTGCTAAAAGACCAGGCCCCTTTTTTGCGATTCGGCACTGCGTCGCTTTAACTGACCATTGCGCGGTTGTGCGACGTGGCTCCCAAACAAAATTGACGTCATTTTTTTCCCCACAAATAGAGCTTTCGTTTGGTGGTATTTGATTACCTCTGCGTTTTTAATTTTTTGCGCTATAAACAAAAATAGAGCGACTATTTTGAAAAAAATGCAATATTTTTTACCTTTTGCTATAATTAATATCCCCCAAAAATATATAAAAAAACTTTTTTTTTCCTCAGTTTAGGCCGATACGTATTCTTGTACATATTTTTGGTATAAAAAAAAAATTGCAATAAGCGTTTATTGATCGGTTTGCACAACAGTTATAGTGTCTACAAAATAGGGGATAGTTTTATGGCATTTTTATTAATATTTTTTCTTTTACTAGTAATGGTGGCGATCAGCGATTTTTATCATCGGACACTTTTGACATCATTTTGGGACTGTTGTCATTTTTACAGCGATCAGTGCTATAAAAATGCACTGATTACTGTGAAAATTACACTGGCCGTGAATGGGTTAACCTGTTGAAGGGGTTAAGTGTGCCCTAGTGAGTGATACTTACTGTGTGGGGGCGTGGCTTGGTGTGTGATGTCACTGATCGTCGTTCCCTATGACAGGGAACAGACAATCAGTGACACTCTCACTAGGAAGAACGGGGAAAGGTTTGTTTACACTTACCTCTCCCCTTCAGCTCTGTGACCTGATCGACACTGGCGGCGATCTGGTCCACGGGTCCCACAGGCGCAGTCACGGAGCTTACGACCGTGTTGCGTGCGACCCACGGCTGGGCTCTTAAAGGGAACGTATCTGTACATCCTTTTTCCCAGCCGTGCTGCTCTGCCGACGATGATAAGCTCACCTTTCATAACATTTTGCATGTTACACCCATATTTAGTAACATTTTACTAATGCAGCAGGCTCTCACACCCCTCCCTGATCTTCCACTGTGAAAGCAGGTGGGGGATCCTTTCCCCACACCCGCTGTCACAATAAAATAAAAAAAGCTAGGCTGTGTGGGGCTCCAATGGTTTGTTGTTGTCAATGCTACAATGTACCCTCATTGTTGATTGGTTTTTCCTGCTCTTTAGTAAGTGTCTGCCCTTACTGGAGGCATGGGCAGACAGCAGCTGTATTGAGTGTCTGCAGGAGCCTGCAAGTGCACCCACTATCTATTAATGCGTGTTTTTTTCTTTCTTTTATTGACAATTATTTTATGTGTTTTCTGTTTTATTATTATTAATAATGTCAGTATTTCATCGCACTTTATGTTGATTGTATGCCATGTCTTTCGTTCACGTGGTGATTATAGATGCTTGACTTCCCCTAACCCCTTTCCTCTGCTGCATCCCAGCCCTTTAAGAAATTCTAAATGGCAGGAGGTGGCTAAGTGGAGGATCTGGGCTGCTCTGTGCAAAACCTTTGCACAGAGCAGAATAAGTAGAACATGTTTGTTATTTTATTGAAAAAAGGGAGGTAGGCTTTGGTATCACTTTATCTTGCAAAAGATACAATCAAAATCTTGTAAACAGTTTAAATCAAGGTTTCTCAACCTTTTTACCTTAGATGAACCCTTGGCAAAAAGTTTGAGATCTCGGGGAACCCCTAAACTAATATTCAGATCTACAGCTCACGTAACATTGGTATAGTTAGTGAGCTGTTGAATAACAAAAATTATTCTTATTAATTACATCAGGGCTTGACAAATTTGCTTGGGATCTAGGAGCCAGCTAAAAAAGTTAGGAGCCAGGAAGACGCCCCGTCCCACCGAGCTTGAGCGAAGAAGCGAACGCATATGTGAGTAGTGCTGCATATGAAAGCGGTGTTCAAACCACACATGTGAGGTATCGCCGCGATTGGTAGAACGAGAGCAATAATTCTAGCCCTAGACCTCCTCTGTAACTCAAAACATGCAACCTGTAGAATGTTTTTGATGTCGCCTATGGAGATTTTAAAGGGTAAAAGTTTTTCACCATTCCACGCGCGGACGCAATTTTGAAGCATGACATGTTGGGTATCAATTTACTCGGCGTAACAGTATCTTTTACAATATAAAAAAAAAATTAGTCTAACTTTACTGGTGTCTTATCTTTTAATTGAAAAAAAGTGTATTTTTTCCCAAAAAAGTGCGCTTGTAAGACCACTGCGCAAATACGGTGTGACAAAGTATTGCAACGACCACCATTTTATTCTCTAGGGTGTTAGAATAAAATATATATTTAAATGTATATATAATGTTTGGGGGTTCTAATTAGAGGGAAGGAGATGGTAGTGAAAACAGACAGGGGAAGCTTCATTAGCATTGCTGGTTGTCTTGTCATACCAACGGCCACCACAAGATGGTGCCAGATCACAGAAGGAAGCATAGGCCTGCAGAAAGCCGCAAAGCCACGGCCTCAATTACCGGCTGGAGCGGCCCGCCAGAAGCATTCGGCGGGGGAGGTGGGGGTGCACGGAGGCACAGGATACTCCAGCTGTGCCGCCCCAGGCCCAGGTCGCTAATTCTAGTCGCAATGGTGAACCCTGAATTACATTAAATAGAATCAATATTAAAACGTACCTATTTAATGTGAAACATGTGCTTGCCTTTTTCTTTCTTTTTTTTTTTTTTTTGAACAGACGTTCATTTCTGGGTTCAACTTAAGTTTTACATGGGGATAGAAGGGCGCATTACATAGGAGCAGGGCACATTATGTAGGAGCAGGGCGCATTACACCAGAGCAGGGCGCATTTCATGGGACCAGGGTGCATTACACGGGAGCAGGGTACATCCCATGGGAGCAGGGCGCATTACGCGGGAGCAGGGCACTTTACATGGGAGCAGGGCACTTTACATGGGAAGAGGGCACCTTACATGAGGGGGAAGTGGGGCATATTGTGGAGCACACAGCTGGACGCATTACATGTGACAGGCTGCAGGGCACACTGTGAGGGACACAACTGGGCTCACTACTGTACCGGATTTCTTTTTTATGCATAGGTGGCTTTTCATCAGTCCTCTAGTGGCACGCTGTTTCCCGGTGGCCCTGTCCATCCCAGATGATGTCATATACAGTACAAGTACCTGGGATGAACAACACTAGCACAGCCACTTCCCTGCCTATCTCTGCATGTATTGGCAGAGGGGATGCGAGCTGCCGGCGAATGACAGGTATGACAGGAATGACATCACCGCGGAATCCTAGGGCTCTGCGGAACCATGTTTGGGAAACATTGGTCTAAATCTTTCTTGTTTCAAGTATAAATACTGTATAACCACATTTATACCAGTTTCTGAAAAAATATTTGTCATTGAGATAAATAGCTTGTGCTCAGAATCAGTTTATTGCTCATTACTATTCCTGGACAGATTAGGTGTAAATGTGAGTCGTCCTCTAAACTAAGTCCAAACTATGTGATGCTGCTGCCAAATGTGAGCAGCTGAATAATTACATTCTGGATGATAAAGGGGGGCCAGGTAAGATCACATGGTGATGTAAGAAATTGCTTTATTAAACGCACTTTAATTTAGAAAATTAAATGAATGGATTCTTGATATTTTTCAGTCTCCCTATGCAGCCACCAATCTGATTTTTAAATATATAGCTTTAAAGGCAACTTTTTCACTTTCAGTGTGTTTTAATCTTCGTGATGGTCTTTTTTCTTTTTTTTTAGACCGCTGTTTGTCAGATAACATTGCTAGACTTTTAAATATTTGTTGGTATTTTATTACAGCATTAATTTCTGTTATTCATTAATATAGGAGAGCAGAGTTCTTCGGACTGTACCCTTACTGGCGGCGTGCCTTCCTGAAGATAAATGCAAAGTATTAATTGGTCGACGTTTTGGTGAAGAACGGTAGGCATCAGTTTAGTGTTTTTTCATTTTTAAAAGATTACTTTTCACTTAAAGCGGTATTAAACCAAAAATTTAATATGATGCATCTTGCCAAGCATTAGATGTGGTGGCAGCATTTGTTTTCTTTTTTTGGGCTGTTTTCACCTGGTAATCTGGGGGAAGGAAGTGTTGGGTGTACTATCAGATTTGAATACACGAGCACATTGAAGCTGACCTCAATCTAATACTTTAAAAGAGAAATCCAGCCTGAACTTTTTAGGCTTTTTGCACTCCTGTGACCCGTTTTCAGTGGAGGGCGGTCTGAAGTCCGCTCTCCGCTGACGTCACTGCCATCAGTCGGGGCAGCGCATCATCATGACTTCCAAGTCGGGATCCGCCAGCTGCCCTGATTGATGGCAGTCTTAGTGAGCCACTGAGACAGCCTCTCCCCACCCCTCCACTGCTCGGCGCTCCAATGAGCGCTGAGAAGTAGAGCAGAAGCCATGCTGACTGTGACAGTATGGCTCTGCTTGGGGAGGAGTGAGAAAGGAGCCATTAGCGGTGTTCGGTGGCTCGGTTCTCGGTGCAGAGACGCCAGGGGACAGCGCCAGCATCAGCCTGATGCTCCATCCATCGAGGTAAGTATGAATAGCAAAAACAAAAAAAAGCCATACTTCTCTTTTATGCTGGGATAAAGGTTTTGCATAATTAAAACTGATCATTGTAAGCACCCCTGTCAGAGTTGAATGGTTTGTCTCATTCCTGTAATTAAGTCAATCTGCAAGAGAGCTTGTTCTTTTGAAAAACAATAGACTTAATGGCCAGCTTACCAGATGAAAATAGAAGAAAGGAAGCCTAAAAACGAAAACAAATGCAGAAATCACATCTATGAATTGGTGAGCTACAATATAATAAAGGTTTGCTTGTGGATAGAATACTGCTTTAACTAGTTAAAGGGGTAGTAAAGTTTTGTTTTTATTTTCTAAATAGGTTCCTTTAAGCTAGTACATTGTTGGTTGACTTACCTTTTCCTTCGATTTCCCTTCTAAATGTTTTTTTTCTTTGTCTGAATTTCTCACTTCCTGTTCCTCCTCAGTAAGCTGTTCAGTAAGCTGTTCTGGCTGACTATCCACCGCTCGGATGATGGTGGCAAGTTTACTGAGGAGGAACAGGAAGTGAGAAATTCAAACAAAGAAAAAAAACATTTAGAAGGGAAATCGAAGGAAAAGGTAAGTGAACCAACAATGCACTAGCTTAAAGGAACCAATTTAGAAAATAAAAAACAAACCTTTACAACCTCTTTAATCATATTATTTCATATTTAATAATAATTTTTTAGTGATACAATGGTCACACAGAGTGGTTAACATTTTTACGTATTCTATTTTTAGTGTTATTGGTGTCATGTCTCTTTGTATACAGCCTTCTTACCGGTTGCCACTCAGCCATAGTACATTCACTGCAGCTAGGGTGGCACAGGCAGGCTCCAACCCAAACATGTACTTCATCTTGCTGAGGGTGCGGCTCCTGGTACTTGCCACTTTGATCATGTGATTTATATGCGATCATATGATCACAATGTTAACAAAGCTGCTATGAATAAAATTAACTCATAACCGCTTTGTTGACATTGTGATCATATGATCGCATATGTCATTTTTATTCCTGTAGTAATGCTGCGATTGGTCCACAGCAATGACATGGTACCTGGGACAATCACAACACCCTGTACAATGTGACAGCTGTGGCCAATCACAGCACAATAGTAATCACATCTGTTATGACTGCAAACCCATTCATGACAGTTCAAAACAGTGATCATCAAAAAATAAATAAATCCCTGATCATCCTCCCAGAGTAGTACAGTGTCACCATAGTGGCATTAAACTACTCTAAAGAAAGTAAAAAAAAAAATAAAAAAAAATATGTAATGCAAAATTGTTGTATTTTCCAGAAACGTGACAAAAGAATTACGACTTCAAAAACTCGCCACACCTCTTATTAAATACCTCAGACTGTCTTCTTTGCAAAAAATTATTATTTTGAGTGCATTTGTACTGTCTTAGCATTTTAAAGGCCTCATGAAATCAGATAGGCCGTCAATACATCAGAATTTATCAATTTTCAAATATACACTATTTTACCATAAGTATTGGGACACATATGAACTTTAATGGCATCCCGGTCTTAGCCTGTAGGGTTCAATATTGAGTTGGTCAAACCTTTGCAACTATAACAGCTTCAACTCTTCTGGGAAGGCTGTCCACAAGGTTTAGGAGTGTGTCTATGCGAACATTTGACCATTCTTCCAGAAGCGCATTTGTGAAGTCAGACACTGATGTGGATTAGAAGGCCTTGCTCGCAGTCTCGGCTCTAATTCATCACAAAGGTGTTCTATTGGGTTGAGATCAGGACTTTGTGCAGGCCAGTCAAGTTTTTCTACCCCAAACTCGCTCATGCATGTCTTTATGGACTTAGTTTTAAGTATAAATCAGTATATCAGAAAGCTTACACCAAATGTATTATGTATAAGTATTTAAGCTGTAATGATCATATATTAGTAGCGGTAATAATAATAATAGTAGTACTCTCTCCGCATAGCAGCAGTTCTGTTATTGGCTCTGTAAGTGAAATGCTTAATACTCTTTTGAACATGACATCTGTGGAGTAGCAAATCAGAAACATTCTAGGTCATCCACTTCTTCCATGGAAATATTATAATAATTTCATCCAGGTTGCATTCTGGGAGGGCTCAATAAAGACGTCTTATATTGCTTGGAATGTAACCAAGACAATATATACAGTAAATAGTTGGTGCAGCATTATCCAGTCTCCAGGTTCTCCAAGTTCTCCAAGTCTGTCCATTGGTAATATACGGATGTCCACATTCAGACTTCTACAGCAACCCTTAAGACCTTATATGCATGGCATGGATGTGTGGCCTATATGCAGGGCCTATATAATTGGAGCAGCATCATCCAGTCTTCAGGTGGGCTGTCATT